>NC_052946.1:35886323-36194972 GCF_013358895.1 Oreochromis aureus | reverse complement strand
ACACGTGAAACAAGACAGCACAAAAGGGAAAAAGACAGAAAAGTGAGCAGCAGGAACAGTTTACAATTCATGGAACAGTGGAGAGTCTGGACCAACAAACAAATGTCTGTCTAAAGAACAACCAATCACCAGTGAATGTATGATCTACATAGAAAAACTAACAATAGTACATCAGCGTAAGGTAAAATAATAAACAGGGGCAGGTTCAGCTACAATTACAGGCTGTAAAATGTGGTGGGGGCAGGTGGGCAGCTGTACATATTGTAATTATGGGTGGGGGGGGAGGGGGGGGTCATATACACTTACATCTGGCTGTGGAATTGCGTGCTGTCCTTGTACGGCATATGCCTGAAACAAATGAAAACAAAGCTTTCATAGGCCTCACATCTGATTTTGTTGGGCAGCTCATTTCTCCAGCAACAACACTCTTGGTAAACAAATCTCTCTCAAAACACATCAAAGCCTTGTTTGAGGCCTGAAAAGCCAACAGTACTTTTCATCGTCTAGCGTCACCAAACCCAATCTGGGAACTTGTCACAGAGTCTGTTGTGGGAAAGAGCCAATTTTCTGGGCCTTCTGCTAAATACAATCCTCCTTTTTCAGTCCACACAGACTGTTCCTGCTCACAACCAAATGTGAAACAAATCATGAACATTAATTTCCAGATATCCTTCTAGAGATGGAACTAAATGTAACTACTGTAGTCACACTTTGACGACAGGAAGGTTAATTAGCTCATCAATGTCTCTTCCCCCATCATAAAGTCACAGTTACTAACAACACTTATGAATCAGTGTGTTGTTTAGGCATGTTACATATTATGGTAAGACAATTATGACCCATTACTACTCAGCCAGCAGGTTTTGGGAATGAGTACAGAATAAATATTAGGGAAAAAAGGAAGAAGAAGAATTCAAAAAACTAGGGTTTGCAAATCTCCTAACAGGTCGATAAGTAAACCTAGAAGATTTAGTGTGTTCTGTTTCAAGATTTTAATCATCAAACAAGACCTAAAAACCAAGGAAAATGCTATAAAATTGCTTGCATTAAGTCAGGGAAAGCCAAAGGGATAATATTAAAATAAGTATCAAAATGATCAAAATGTATTCCTTGTCCAAAGTCTCCACATTTCTAGGAAAAAAAGAAATATTTAGAGGCGTTACAGGAGAATTATGGAAAATCAAAGGAGAGATTTTGTTTTATCAAAAGAAATAAAAAAGGTGTTTAGTAAGATAAAAAGAGCTTGTAATGTTAGGCCAACAAGCATCAGAAAGCATTTTGGTTCAGACCAACATTAGTAGGAAATAGGCCACCTCACTTCTGAAACCTGATGCTCAAAACAATGAAAAGCTCCAGGGAAATGGGAGGAAATTCAAGGCTCCGAAACAAAAATCTTTATTCTAGGTCTGCTGTGTATGGCTTTAAAAAAAATAAAAATAAAAATTAGCACAGATACCGTTTTCTAACCTAAATCCATCCAAGCTGCTCTTTTACCTGCTTTTCATGATCTTTCCCCTTTCATGTTCTTCTGACTTAAGTATCCTTTCATCACAAATCAGATTTTCCAAGTATGTAACAAAATCTATAATCAAATATCTCACACACACAAAAAAAACTAAACTCTGGCATCTACTGATTCCCTCCAAAGTATCGCATGTACCTGTCCGCCTGCAAAGATGACGGGTGATCCTGAAGGCTTGGGTCTGTAGGGGATAGTGACCCCCTTAGGGGGAGACTGTACAAAAGACAAAGGATCTGTTAATACACTGATATCCATTTTATCATAATGTTTTAAATCTGTTTATATAATCATTAATACAGATTAAACACAGCTGCAGTGTAACAGTATCTGCGTTTTTATATATACAATATTATCAGCTCAAACCATAAACTCTTATCCGAGCCTAATAAACAGCAGCTGAAAAGCCAAGAGATCATATCTGAAACGACTACAATACAGCAGAACAACAGCCACTTCATCTGCTTCGCTGCTTACCTCAAGCATGACCACACAGATCTGCTTGACGCACTCAATTATCGACTGGGGAGTGCCAGCAATGGTGATGGCACGCTCCGTGGAGTTGGGGAGCATGTCTCCAGCCACTTGTACCTGAGCACCGGTTGACTGAAATACACAAATGAAAGAAAGTGAGATGCAAAGACAAGTGTTGCCTTATAACCTAAAGCAGAAAGGTGACAGTTGGCTAAGGTTGAAGAGAATACAGTTTTTGTAGTGCACACCTCTCGAATTTCCTTGATCTTGCATCCACCTTTTCCAATAAGCGAGCCACACTGGCTGGCAGGCACCACAATGCGTAGGGTGACCGGGGGCTTGCTGGTCGCTGTGCTGTTTGTCATCGAGCTGCTGATATCCTGACCAACAAAAAAACAAAACATTTGGGTTAATTCACATTCTGACTGGACTAGTCATCGCTATATTCCTCTCTGAGGTCAGGAAAAAATGCACTCTACCTCTTCCAACTTTTCAATGATCATGGAGAATGCTTTAAATATGGCAGTGGTTGGACCTGCCAATGTAATGATCCTCTCAGGACAATTGCCCTCTGAGATGTTGATGCGAGCTCCGCTCTACAAACAAAGAAAAGAAAAGAATAAAATGAGTGATCTGGAGCCTTTTGTAGCCTGTTAGTAAGTGTAACTTTACATATTACTGTTTGCTACTATATACAAAAAAAGCTGGGTGTAAAACACCTCACCTCTTCTCTCATCTTCTTCACAGATTCACCTTTCTATTTGGAGATAATAAAGACAAATTTAGTATAACTTAACAACAGTTCTTCGATGACTGAAAATGAAAATTGTTCATTTAAACAGCATCTTACCTTCCCGATAATGCTTCCAACTTCCTAAAAAAGGAAAGATCATGTGTTATTAGCTTGAATTTGCCTTTTATTACCACAGAGTTTCAATGCTCTCAAGACATGGTTTACTTAGCTTATCAGGGAATTAAAAATAAATAAATTTAGAGACATGTCTGTAGGGTTTCACCCGCAGACACAAAAGGTTATTACTTTCATTCCTTTATTAAATCCTCAGTTGTCACTGTCATTAAATAACTATGGATTTTTCATTAATCTCCTGCTGATCATTAAAATTACTACATCTAATCGTCTTTAGAACATTTGGCCTGATCCATCATGAACATCCACATTTGTATGTCCGGTCTTCCTCCACATACTCAACAAATGAGATCCGGGAGGCCAACGAGCACACAGCATCTGTAGGTTTCTTACACTTCTCCAGGCTGCTGTAAGATGCTACAAGTTAAGGAGCAGACTGTGAGTTGGCCCCATGCAGAGCATAGGCGCAGCTTTGCAGACCATCATCTACATGTTGTAGGCGTTTACTGTCACCAGGTGGCAGTGTTAAAAATATGTGGAACAACCAGCCTGCGGGCTATTCTCGTGTCTGCTGTTGTTGGGTTTTTTCAGCCTGCAGGAGAAGACCCAAGTCAGAACATAACACGTTCAACCTACGCATATCATCACAACCATCCCGCTACATGTTGCTGGTTTTTCAAGGACTGCAAGCAAGCATGTCTGCATAGGCATATCCATAATCCTTCGCTTTGCCAAGCAATGCGAACACACACACAAATGTGGTAGCATAAAGTTTTTGGAAAATCTTTTTGTCTTCCTTGTTAACATGACATACCAGCATTTTAAACCACCATTTAAAAACAAAATAAATAAATAAAAACAGGCTACTCTGGGACCCAAGAGATACCACGTGTGGCTTTTGCACTGTCAAAAAGCCAGATGGATTAGTGAAATTAGCAATTTTCTGCTTACCGATTTTAGATTTTACTACATTGGACAGTGATGCCATGAATATATTTGTGTAATATCATTTCAGCAAACACTTAAACAGGAGATTTTAAATGTAGAAACTAAAGCTGAGTCATAAGTGAAAACACTTACTTTGGTATACAGGATTGTAACACTGAGGCAATATCCCTAGTCATCCTACTAATGTCCCTGCCTTCAGTATATCTCAGGGGGAGGCTTAATTTTCATAAATAAAACATCATACGCTATCAAATGCAGACACAGGCAGTCGATGGATGACCTCACCTTGCCATGCATGAGCAGCCTAATGGTAAGGGTGACATTGAGCCCGCCTTCAATCACACCGGAGTCCATGACTGCAACTGCAGGTCAGTACAGAACTGAGGTCTTTGGTCACCGAGATGGATCTGAGGAACACAGAAAAACATGGACACATTAAACTAGAAATATGATGTAGAAAGACTGAGCTGCCATTCAATAAATGAGACAAATATAATGTAAAATACTGTTCCAAGATGCTGGTAAATAAGCATACCAAGTATTTCGCTATTTAATGTTACATTTCACAATGTGTTTAAAGGCCCGTGGATCCCATTCACCCATCTTACTAAGCAATTATCTTACTAATTATACCAACTCACAACATTAAATTTTGAAATTTCACAAAATCTGTTGGCTGATTGAATACGGCCTGATAAAAAAAAGTTCCAAACATATTGTGTTTGTGTGACATTTGAAAAAGACTAATTCCACTTCGTGACTTTAGAGGATTCGAAAAAAATAGTCCACAATAAATTTGGGAGATAGCATATGCTAACCTTAATGCTTATGAATACTGATGCGTACTAAGATGAATCAGAGTAATATGGCCAAGGTCTTTTACTAGATTCCCCGGGGTAGGTGAATTTACTTCCAACTATCTGAATGCTGCTTATGTGACTCTAAACAGACGCTGGAAAAACCTCGATGTCAACTAAAACACATATAGCTTATACGCTAACGATGCCTTAATCATTAGCTATGCAAGTTTATCAACAAACATGCGGACACGCTCATCACGAACCGGACCTAAATTTCATAAAACACGCACACAATTTTCCGTGTGAAAAACAAGACATTTAGTGGCACACTTTGGCCGTGTTGTTTTAGTTAAACTCAAATCATTTAACTATTAAAAACTAGTTGTGAACCTGTTAGCCACTTAGCATTGTGGTCGAGCTGGAAAAATGAATGGAGCATGCGTGCGCTACTTAGCTAGCTAGTTAGCTTAATTCGTCAACGTTACAAACAGCTGGCTAGTTATCGGTGGTATTCATAGCGAGGTAGATTGGTCCAGTTTTAATCAAGTGCAGGCGATAAAGACGACAAAACATGCCCATAAAGGAGACATTAAAATAAAACTCCCCCCTTGACTAGCTAAGCTACTGAGCTCAGTCAGTACGGAGACTGCGTGCTCATCATCACGCGGCCTGTTAGCACGCTGAGCGAGCCGCGGCTAACTGCTGGGCGCGATTTCTTTCCGCGACTTCTGATCATAACAACAAATATAAAAAGAGCAAACAGCGAAATCAAACTCACCTGACTCGTGCGCTGATAGGTGATCGGGGGGAGGGTTGGGGTTGTAAGGGTAGAAGGGGAGAGGTTCGGGAGGGTAGAAACCCGGGGGAGAGTTTAGAAAGGACTCGGGGAAGAGGGAAGAGTGATGTGAGATCGAGCTCCACTCCTTTACACAAAGACAACAAAATTGTGACCTCTGAACTTTCCCCTTTCACCCATCACAAACCCCGACTCCTCCCCGAGTCTGACCTATTTTTTTCGTAAAGCACGCCCCGACAAAACGTGGGACAGTTTGCGACAACATGGCAGGTTATATGAAAGGATATAATTTAAAAAATAAGAGTTATGCAATACAGTGCATTGCTAAATTAGTTTTGAAAACGAAAAGCCAGTTAATGGAAATAACAGATTGTCTACGTGTTTTATCTGTTTATATAAATTAAAAGAAAAAGTTTTAAGATATATTTCAGATTTCTTGTACTTTCTAATCTATTCAGATTTAAAAGCTGAATAAAATACTTTTTAAGGAGCCGCTAGAGGGCGTGATATTCCTTCATCTCCTCTTCTTCGGCTGCTCCCTTTAGGGGTCGCTACAGCCGATCATCTGCCTCCATCTCTCTCTATCCCTAGCATCCTCCTCTTTTACGCCACCCTCTGCATGTCCTCCTTGACTGCACCTATGAATCTTCTGTATGAACTTCCTTCTGCACGGAAGCTCCATATTCAGTATCCTTTATTCAATATATCCACTCTTCCTCCTCTGCACCATGTCAGCCTTGCCTCTCTGACTTTTTCTCCAAACTGCTTAAACTCAGCTGTCCCTCCGATACACTCGTCTAATCCTGTCTCATTTTGGTTAAATCCCAGTGAAAACCTTCAGAGCATCTTCAACTCTGCCTCCTGTCTACCAGACATCATTGCAGGAAACCTTTCTATTTGCCCTTGCTGTTATCCTTCTGGGACAAATCATCCCTGACATTGGTCTCCACCCACTCCACCCTCCCTGCACTCTCTTCACTCTGGATGGTTGACACCAGGTATTTAAATTCACTACCTCTGCTCCTTGTATCTTCACTATTAAACCTGTCTCCTTAGTGAGCATGACATTTATTACAATTTCTTTCTTTCTTTTTTTCTTAAAAAAAAAAAAAAAAAAATCTCGATTTTTCTCAGCAATGTTAAACACACCAAATACTTTTTATGTAACTCCATTTATTAATACAATTTATTTATTTAACTTTAAAATGAATGATATTAACAAGCAACAGTTCTGCAGCCATGCACAGTAGTGATCATAAAATAAAAAAAATTAAAAAAAACAATTATAGACAGTATACCTTTACTTAATTAACTATATTTTCTATATCCCTTTTAACTTAATTACATTAAGAAAATCATCTGCACAGTGCTGCAGTCTCTTTTTCAGTTATCTACATGTTTGTCATTGTAATATTAGAGAATAGTAACAGTAGATAAATTGCAACATTTCACCTAAAAATCACAAACCAAAGTTAAATTCAACATGAGGTGGTATCCCAGTGCTGATTAAAGTTCTCTCTCTCTCACACACACACACACACACACACACACAAAGAGCTGCTGTATGCATTTCTAGTGTCATACATATATAGTGACCATGTGAGATTTGCTGTGACTCAGCAAAAATCTGCAAAAGGCTATAAGAACTGCTTTAATGCATTGACAGTTAACTGTTAACAGTTAATAGTTGCGCTGTGCTGTTGTTACACAGCTTTTATGTGAAAGCCATGCTTCAAACCAGTCGCCTCAGTCTGAGTCGCTGCTGCTGCTGCTGCTGCTGCTGCTGGAGGACTGTGAAGACAGAGACAGGAAATTATACATCTATCAATAATTTTAAAACAGTTAAAATATAGATTTAAAATTATAAACAATGTCTGATCTGCTTAAGCCATCTTCAACAGTGAACAAAGAAAGACACAGTTTTAAAAGTCACCATCTTTGAAAACTGTTTGCTCTTTTCACTTAAAACTGGAAAATTAAACCATAAACTCTGACATTCTAAATTTAAACCCAGTCTCACCTTGCCATGTTTGTAGTGCTTATGTTTGTGTGCCTTTTTCATCTTCTTGTGCATCTTTTTGTTTGCTTTGTGCCCCATTAGCCCCATTCCCATTCCTGCAACTCCCCCGGCTAAGGCTCCAGACATGGGATTTAGCCCTCCATGATGAGGATGAGGATGATGATGACCTTTGTATTTGCCGCCTTTGGGGGAGTGTGGATATGGACCTGGGTGAACACCTGCAGGAGGAACAACTGGATATCCACCTGGAGCCATAGGATAAGGGTGAAGTCCAGGAGCTCCGTAAGGCATCGCCCCTGGTGCACCGTGTGGTCCCATGGCTGGATTCATAGGAGCTGGGAACTGGCCAGCAGAGTATGGTGGAGGTGGAGGCTGGGGGAAGGCTCCTGGAGGAGGGGCAGCAGGATAACCAGTATTGTAGCCAGGAGGAAAGGCTGGGTTTGGTGGACCGACTGGTGGAGGAGGACCTGATACAAGTAAAAGCGCACATCCATCTTACACACTGTATGCTTCAAAACACCTAAGCTTTTAAGCAATTATAGACACACATAATAAAACATCATAATTAAATGGTAATCATGTTTGATGTCCTACCTTGATTTGGCCACATGGTTTATATATATTGAACTAACTGAAAAATCCTAGAGGAAAGAGAAAGGAAATGCAGTTTAAACATATTGGATTAATTAAAAATGACACTGTAAATATATCACTCAGTATATCTTGATTGAATTCTTGATTCTACCCAAATTAAACAAACAACAGTTAACATTTAATCAGTGGCTTCTTCATTTTTCCAGATCAAAACCAGATATTCACTTTACAAAGACACAACAAAGGGAAAAGCAGTCGGTGCTTACACTCAACAACAATGAGAAATATCTGGTGGGGGATTTTTTTGGTTGTTTTTTGCTTTTAGTAACCATGTTGACAAAGAGACATCAGAGCCAGAGGCAGTTACTCACCTGATCACCTTTAGCTGTCACGGTTTCTCATTTCACAATTTGTGTTTGGTGTACACACAGATGCACAAAGTAAGCCGTTTAATGCGAACACCTAAATAAAACTAAACCGTAGTAAACCCCTCCAATTAATCCTCTCTTTATGAAGGTCGTGATATCTGTCATCTGTTAGTTTGTTTTTAAGTGTTTACCGTGGAAACGGTTACATTTTGTAGCACTTCAGTACAGAACACGGCTCATCGCTGCTATAAACCTTAATACAACACACATCAAAGGCTTAAATGCCGCATGTATACGCTTACAGAAGAAGACCTGACAAAACATGAAGTCTGAACATGAAGTCATAATTGCTCAACAGCTTGTAAATCCGCAACACTTTCTCCATGTTTCTCCACACAGCAAGTTCAGCACACTCAGTCAGTCGTTATTGTGAGTTTTAGCTGTTTGTCCCAAACGAGTCATTTATAATAACTGCATCAAAATCTAAAGATTTCACAGGTTTTACCTTGGGAACTTACCTCGATTGCAGTGAAGTTTCAGGAATTCCGAAAGAGCAGTTTCGTGTTTGTCTTCCGCACCCAGCTCCCGGAAGGCTTAAAGAAGCACACCAGGAAGCCACGCCCTTTGGGAGGAACGCTGCGGACTTTATTTACGCAATGGCAAGAGTCCATCATACCTGGGAACATGGCTAAAACAGAAAACAATCTGAGTGATCTTTTTTTAATGGGAGGAGTCGGGAGTTGAGGTGTGTGTCGTGACACACATACACACACCTGACTTGACACTATTGTTATTTTCACCTATGACTCATGCCCTCATGGTAGCACATAAAGCCCATGACATCATGGATCAGCACTTGGAAATTGTTCAACAATACACAGATTTCAAAACCTTTTATACAATCAGTTTACAGCAGAAATGATGGCTGCAGTGAATTACATCGTTTAGGTTTACTGTCCAGGAATTGAGTTTTTTATGCTTGTCACCAATGACATCAACACAAGCTCTGTTTAATTCATAAAAGTTTCACAATCAGCTAAAACACATTCTAAGAAATAAACTCTAAAACTGACGCTACATTAAATTTATCCATAAATAATGTTATTATTTATTCGCTATAATCAGTGTGATATTTCAGAATATGATACTTAAAAAGGCCTTTTGCGCATAGGTATGACCTGGGTTGTCTCACTGGAATACCTGAGTAAATATTCAAACATATTACATACATCCAGTTTTTTCAGTATGTGGAGAATCTCTTGACGATGAGTACAGGTTCATAATGTAAAGCCACCTGCAGATGGAGACATTTGAGCATAACTGTGAACGTAAAAATTTACCTTTTTTAGTTATGCTGTACATAAATAAAGCTATCACAGATGCCAAGTGAGATGAGCTTCAGGGCATGATGGCTGGATAAACATCCTTCCACACATGGGCTCCATGGATCTCTTACTGGTGTTTCACTGTTAATCAGCCACAAAATGCAGTTTGGAGAATGTAGGAAGAGAAAAATATCTAGTCTAACTGCATTATTTACCACAAAGCTGAAGGTGAAATCAAAAATAATTTTAGCTATCATTTTGTTATCACAGACAGCAGGAGGTGGGATGAAGCTCTTCGTTTCTGGGGTCGGTTTCCTCAAACTTTAGCTTTCCCGGCTCAAACGTCATGGGTTTTTTTTAACATACAATAAAGAAAAAAACTTAATTTTAGAGGGGAAAAAAGGTCATATAATAACGTCAGCAAATTCGTGCTAATTTAGCCCTCAAAATCACATTAATTTATTTTCGGGCAGCTTTGAACTCAGCGGGCAATTAAAACGAGTAATTGAAGGTGTGTCTGCAGGTGTGCAGGAGCGTAGCTATACCTCACAGGCTAGCAGGGTGCTATCCACAGTCTAGGTTAGCCACACACACAAGAGGCGACAAAGAGGCCAATAAATTAGGATTTGGTTACCTGTTTGTTCAGATAAACGTATCCTACACAGTTTTATAATGTTTTGAGGCTAATTTTGGTGATTTATCTGTAGGACACGGTTTTAAGGATGAATTCGCTCACAAAGGAGCTAGCTGATGTTTTTTGGGAGGACTGTGAAAATGATGTGACATTTTACGGCTTTACCGACACTGAACTCAAAGATGAGGTAAGATTTTGTTTGGTTTTAGACCTTTAAAGCTTCATATATCCATACTGCGGTGACCAGAAAGCCAAGTACTAACTTGGACTGGTTGTTTATGTGGGACACATTAGGCTGACAGGTGGGTTAAATTGTTTATATACTGTCGGACATTTAAAAAGGGAAAAAAAAGCACCAGCTCTACAAGCTAATGTGTTTTATTTGAAGACGATTTTCACCACTTATTCTGAGCATCAATTGATGCTAACCTCCTTTTTTTATGATCTAATAAATCTGTGTTCTCTTTTTCTTTTGTAATGATTCTTAAAGCTGTAAATATGTGTGGATTTTCTCTGGCAATAATTATAATTGGCATGTATTTTGGTTGTTTCACGATAAAGTGTTGCCAAATCCAGTAATTTTACTCTGCATTCATTCAGACAGACCACTAATGTAAAGGGATTTGGCCAAAAGATCTGTTATTCTGTGTTGATATTCAGCAGAATTGCAGTTTTGGAGATGAAGATGAAGCTCAAGCTCAGCTGGACATTTTCCCCAAGGAAGAGGAAACTAAATCTAAAGCATCTGCTACTTCTACAGTCCAGCCCTTCAGGCTGAGGGTGGCTCTGCGCTCAGCTCCCTCTACCCAGCAGTCTACGGACGATGAGGATGCAGAGGCGGAGGAGAGGACGACATACAAGAAAGGAGTCAAAAGGACAGGACAGCGCAATAGGACAAAGAAGGAGAGACACGTGAAATTTGAAGATGGCGAGGCAGCAGCGGCTCGGCCTGCTTCCACTGAGGACCGAGGTTCTGATTCAGCAGATGATGCGTCGGACACTTTCCTGGCCAGAAGAGAGCAGAACATTAAAGCCAACAAAGCCATGGTAAATCATACACAGAACCACATACCGAGTTTAAAATGTGACAAACTGATGTGAAAACAAACAAATGTGGTCTCAGGGACTAGTGCTGAGAGGACTAAGCCTTCAGGAAATGTGTGAATAGTACAATAATGCTTTCAAGTGCTGACCTTCTACAGTGATTCATGTTGCTCATCTTTAACAGTTGGCTCAGCTGATGGCAGACCTGCAGAAAATGCCAGGAGGTGCAGGGCTGCTGAAGAAACAAGCAGGCAAACAGAAGGCAAAAGACAGAAGCTCTGTGAGTGTCGTGAAAAATGAAGGGATTTTCAGCTAACAGCACATCTTTTTCAGTAGATCTCTGAATTTTTTTTAATTTCTTGATGGATCATATCTCCTGCAGCATCCGCCACGATCTGCTGCGACTGGAGGAGAATCCAGGAGAAACCCAGAGCGGGCGTCTCGCAGGCTGACAAGGTCCATGTCGGGAACGGAGGATCCTTTGGCTGCTGAGGAGGCAGAAGTGGAGCTCAGCTTGGAGGAGGAGCTGCTGGAGGTCAGTTCTGTCACTTATCAGCAGCCAGTTAAAGTCTACAAGGCCTTTGGAGTATTTGTTCAATATAGTACAGTAATATACATATTTACATGTGATTTATTTATTTATTGGTTTAGCTTTGAAGTAGATGGCAGTCAAGAAAATCTAATAAAAATTAGTGTTCAGAATCGTGCATATGCTTTCCTTAGAGAACCAGAGTGATAAGGAGTGTGACAGTGAGTGAAAGCCATCATTTTATTCTGCTCTATTCTCTAATCTGTTTCTTGCCCCTATCCATGTAAAACTTGAAGCTAAGTGGATTATTCTTCTCATCATCTGTTTCAGGTACGCCAAGCTCCACGGCGTCGTGGCGTCCCACGAGGTAATCGAAGCAAACCTCACATTATTCGTCCGGTAGAAGAAATCACAGAAGATGATCTCGAGTTGGTCGCAGACAACATGACCGAGAAAGTCTACAACAGTGTCACCGTGAGTTTACTGCTGGTATTATTCAAACCCCGTTAACACTCAGTGTTACCAGGTGATCAGGATACATGGTTGGATGATGACTTCTGAGATAAACACTCTTTTTAATTCTGTACACATTGCTTTCAAATAGTAATAAACCGATTCTTCAGGCTTTCGTGGCAAGCTTGTCTGTGTCCTAAGGTCAAGAGAACATCTGACATTTATTTTTAAACCCCTTTTTATGAGTGTACATTTGTGACCTCCACCTTCTGGTTGGTGCTTTTAAGTGGGATTCATGATGATGCGATTGCCTTTATCTTTGGCTGCGTAAAGTGAAGTATTTTCTATATGCAGCCAGTGTTTTTGTACATAGCCTGAAAGAGATTAAGCTTTCTGTAGGTCAAGTGTTGATTGACTGAAAAGGTAAGGGAGCGACAGTAGAGTTCACCACAGGAAGAAATGCCAAAACCATGCCATTCCCTTTAAACTTAATTTAGGCTTCTGCTCTGTAGAGGCTACAACGAAGCCTGCACAAGCATCCAACACTGTTCCCATGTTTATGCCTGTGCAGCTGTGTTTCCATGACGTGTGGTTACATTTGTAGAGAGGTGCACAGCAGGTGACGGTGCAGCTTACACAGAAGGGTTTGAGGTTACGGTTTACCTAAGGTGTTGATTTACCAGAGACAGATAAATCCACTTTAGCCTGGTGGCATAAGGTAACCTAGCTTGGTATGCTTTTTCTTTTTTCCCTTTTTCTCCACCTAATAATGATAACACTGCAGACTGCATAAACACCCAAGAACTGAGGGTTGTTCTATGAATCAAGATTAACGGCTTAGTCAGCTATGTCAAGCTAGACTTTTATGTACCATGAAAGTGTACCTGGTTAAATCACCATGGTCAGGAGCAGATTATTTATGTTCATTAAAGAATCTTAATCACTATTGTATCACATCATCAGATAATGTCTGGAGTAAGCAACACTCGTAGGGGTCGTTTTGTGAAGAGTCATGTGACCTGTGAAATGAACCTTTTATCTGAGTGTGCACAGAACCTGAAGCCGAGAGACAACCGATAAAGATAAACCACCGTCCTGACCTCAGACGAGTGTTTTTAGGTTTATTTGAGCCAGAAAAAACCTGGCTGTGCTGAATGTTGTTCATAATAAATCCCTATGATCAGAAAGCAAGTCTACCTCCACATGTAGATTAGCAGTTTAATCAAAAATTTATTTACACCTTATGTAAATGAGGCTGGTTAGGGAATGTTGTAAAGCTACATTTTATCATTAGTTTTATGCATTTTCAGGGTTCCACGTGTCATCAGTGCCGTCAGAAAACTGTTGACACAAAGACGTGCTGTCGCAGTGAGGACTGCCGTGGGATTCAGGGTCAGTTCTGCGGGCCGTGCCTGAGGAACCGATATGGAGAGGATGTCAAAAAAGCGCTGCTTGATCCGGTCAGACTGATGATACCCCAACACTGAACTGTGCAAAAGCAAAAAATTGTTCATCTTATACACACACTTAGTTACTAAAGTTTTGTATAAAATTATAACAAAAATGAAACCTGTAGAAACACTGACCTCCCATCATACCCGTAGCTTCGGGTTTTAAACCCTTCATTTTCTCTCCAGGACTGGAAATGCCCTCCCTGTCGAGGCATTTGCAACTGCAGCTTCTGTCGTCAGCGTGAGGGCCGCTGCCCAACCGGCATCCTCTTCCCCCTGGCTCAATATCACGGCTTCTCTGACGTCCACTCCTACCTCACCAGGTGACTTTGCAAGACTGTATTTTATATATAAATGGTGTTCCTTTTTTCACCCAGATGGTTTGGAAAGTAGTGCCACATTGAGCCATTCAGTCAAGGGGTTTTATGATGGCCTTAAGTCCTATCAAAGGCCTTTTTCCCTATTGCTAGTCCAACTTAATGAGTGACCTAAAACTTCTCTTTACAGCCTCCGCAACAAACTCAAGACCGAGGTGGATGATGTAGAGATGTAATTTTAACACTAGAGGGAACCAGTGTTCAAAGGTTTTATTGTGCAGTGTTTTACTTTTTATGAAAATAAAGTTTGGCATTTTAACGTTTTTGTCATTACATTACACTCTTCAACTTATTTGGACAAAAAAGGGAAAATAATTTGCCTCAAGCTGGACCTTTTCCAGTTACACCTTAGCATGTGAGGAAATGCGAGGAAAGCAGCTGGTCCTGACTGTGTAGCAGGAATTGTGCTTCAAGCATGTGCAGACCAACTAGCAGAGGTTTTCACTACCATCTTCAATCTCTCACTACTACAGTCTGTAGTACCATCATGCTTTAAGTCAGCCATCGTTCCAGTGCCCAAGAAGAACACGATGAGCTGCTTAAATGACTGTCTATAATATATCCCTGCCCATAATTGCTAAATGTTTTGAGAAACTTATCATGTCACAAATTAAGGCTGTTATTCCTGCAGACCTCGATCCATAAGACGAGGCAAACGGGTCAACAGAGGATGCCATAATAACAGCTCTTCACACAACCCTCACACATCTGGACAGTAGTAACACTTATGTGAGAATGCTGTTTGTGGACTTCAGCTCCACCTTCAGTACAGTTCAATCCCGCAAACTGGTTAAAAAAAACTAAGCAACTTAGGACCCAGTAACTCACTGTGCACCTGGATATTGGACTTCCTGAGCAATAGACCCCAGAACACAGAGAGCACACCACCTCCACCTGCATTCTGAATGTAGGCGTTCCACAAGGGTGTGTCTTCAGTCCCCTCTTACACTCACTTTTTACCCATGACTGTTCTTCAATTCACACCATTAACACCATTATAAAATTTGCTGATGACATGACCATTATAGGACTGATCGAGTACAACGATGATTCAGCCTACAGAGATGAGATTCAGCATCTGAAGTGATGGTGTGACAACAACAACCTACATCTGATCACAGCCAAGACTAAGGAGATAGTAATCGACTTCAGGAGGACAAAGCGATCTGACCACTCCACCCTCTAGATTGATGGAGAGGAGGTAGAAAGGGTAGAAAGCTTTAAGTTCCTCGGGGTCAAATCTCGGCCGACCTTACCTGGTCCACAAACATTTTCCACCAGGTAGGAAAACCACAACAAAGGCTGTATGTTCTTGGGAAGTTGTCAGGCCCAATTACCACAAAAACTGCTAATCAACTTCTACCGCTCCACCATTGAGAGCCTTCTGACCTACTGCTGTTCACTCTGGTTTAACTGCTGTACTGTGGAGGACAAGAGAAAACTGCAGCGGGTGGTGAGAGCGGTAGAGCAGTCTCATCATCAAGGACCCCTCACACCCTGGACACTCACTTGTGGTAAACGGTACAGGTCGATCAGGTCAAAGACAAACGGACTCAATAAAAGTTTCTACCCACAAGCTATCAAACATGCCCTACCTCCACCCTGATTGAAGGTTAACTGTGCTGTTAACATTTATGGACATTTCCACTGTATTTATAAACCGTATTTATTATAATAGCAACCAACATTCCTACCTCGAGTCCTACCTGTTACTCAATGTGCACTACCACTGATCACATTGCACCTCATATTGCACACCTGCTCCTTTTTATGGCAAATTGAACTTGTACATATCTGTATAGATACTTGCACTATTACAGTGGCTTGCAAAAGTATTCGTCCCCCTTGAACTTTCCCACATTTTGTCACATTACAGCCACAATCATGAATCAATTTTAATGGAATTCCAGGTGAAAGACCAATACAAAGTGGTGTACACGTGAGAAGTGGAACGAAAATCATACATGATTCCAAACATTTTTTACAAATAAATAACTGCAAAGTGGGGTGTGCGTAATTATTCAGCCCCCTTTGGTCTGAGTGCAGTCAGTTGCCCATAGACATTGCCTGATGAGTGCTAATGACTAAATAGAGTGCACCTGTGTGTAATCTAATGTCAGTACAAATACAGCTGCTCTGTGACGGCCTCAGAGGTTGTCTAAGAGAATATTAGGAGCAACAACACCATGAAGTCCAAAGAACACAGCAGACAGGTCAGGGATAAAGTTATTGAGAAATTTAAAGCAGGCTTAGGCTACAAAAAGATTTCCCAAGCTTTGAACATCCCACGGAGCACTGTTCAAGTGATCATTCAGAAATGGAAGGAGTATGGCACAACTGTAAACCTACCAAGACAAGGCCGTCCAGATATCGAAGCATGATGGCTCAAGTGTGCTGGGGTTACTCTCAGTGCTCTGATAACTATATCCTTACACTGCACTGATTAGTGCTTCTGGCTCTGATGTCATGTGCATGTGCTGTGGATCAACCGGTGATCCATGTACAGGAAGTCTGGACCGGCTCTCCGTTTAAAGGGTCAGAGTTTCTGAGTTTTACTTTAACAGGCAGTGCAGAAACTGGTTTAAGCCGGTGGTGAGCAGACTTATCCAGCTCTAACAGAAGGAACACTGCATGAGTAGTGTTGCAGATCAAGTGCAATTCATCAGCCACACCCGTTAACTGTGCAGCACTCCTCTGATGATCCTCTAGGTAGAATGGATAGATTCAGAAATACACTGCAGGGATTCGTTTCGGGGGGGGGGGGGAATTTGAACCACTGAAAAATTTGTTTTAACCTTTACTGTTAAAAATTTAACTTTTAAATGCTTATTTTATTTAACCAATTTAGCAAGAGCATCAGATAATAAGAGTAACATAATTAAATCACCTAAATTTGATCTTAACCTCACTAATCTACTCTTGGTTGATGCTGATTTCTGATACCGGTCTTGAGATGAAAGGTAGAGTAAAAAAGAAGTGCGTCATGGTCACAGCTGCAGTCCTCTCCGGGTCTCGCCTGATGAAGTTCAAATGGGGAAGTAGTGACTTGGTACAAAGTCCCCCAAATTCTTTCAGACAGCCAACACAGCAAAGATGAGCTAAGACAAAGCCAAATTCTTTCACGGTTGTTAGGCAGTTAATCTTATGGTGCTCCTAGTTTTTACTGAACTCCAAAATCTTCAGAGGAAGGAACCCAAATAGCCCCCCGCGCGCCTTTTCTTTTACTCATTTTCTCACATGCATGACTTGTTTACTTTCTAAGCCACACATCTATCAATACACTTGCACTCTCCAAATGGTTGTCCAGTGCTACTCTTTCCTCTGGAAGTGAGCAAAGGAAACAGATTTCAATGGCAGCATATGAAAGCAACAATTCAAAAATAGTTAAATTGGTTTTAAGTTAAAAAAGAAAGACAAGTTTGCTTGCTTCCATGGTAAATGAGCGACGTGTGCTCACAGCCATTGTTAAGGAACAGAGGTGTCTCCAGAAGTTTTTCATAGGTGTGGGCATGTGAGGGACACTAAAAATATTGGGGTTACTTTAAAAAATATGCAAAAAAGAGAAAAGTATTATATGTGTAGTTAATTTCCTCCTATTAAAGTTGATATTACTGAAAATGGGTACATATGAAAGTTTTGAAATCCATAATTATCATTTTTAAGCGGGGATAAATAAGTTAATGTTTCAGCTCATCGTAGGGTGTCTTCCTCTCTCTTGTGCTCATGTTTGTTAGAATCATTACCAACATAAAACAGTCTTGCCGGGGGAAAGCAAATTTTGGGGAGTGGCCAGTGCCCCCCTCGGCCCCATCTTGGTGGTGCCCCTGTTAAAGGCATCGGGTAAAAGTAGGGGTGCGGGGGTCCATCCAAATATCGTTGGTATCAATATTTCCGTTACTGAGTTTGTTTCTGTCCTCGACTCTGCCGACACCGCTCCTTTCAAGCACACGTGGCTCCGCCCCCTCCTCTCTGCTAGCTGTGCATTCTCCTGCACTGAGAAAACAGGTGGGCTGCAGGGGGAGCGATATTTTAGGGCTATAAATGAAAACACTGCAAGCAGCGAGGAAGGAAATTCTGTACGATCTCAGCACAACCGATTTACAAAGACATGAAAGAGTTTTTTCACTCTAGGTTTTTCTATTTTAATCGTCTATGGCTCTGAGAAAAAAAAACAAATCTGTAAATATTAATGACAACATTGACCCCGTTTTCATTACTGGACTTTATTAGAATGACACTAGTAAAATTAGTAAAACGTGTAAAAGGTTGGTTCAAACCTTTGTGTACAGCAAAGATCAGAGACTTAGGAACACTGTAGTAAAATGTATTTTGGCTGAATTGTGATGTGGATCATTTATTTGCATTTGTTCAAAGAAAAAGTACCATGTAATTTCTAACACCCAGTTCTTAATTGTTCAACGAGACACCTGGTTTCTTCTCACTGTACTGAGAACAGTCTTTAAACCAAATGTGCAACAAAGTAGTCTGAAGCAGCTTGATTTTCCATTTTTCACTTTACATCACAATGCCACAGTGAAAAAAACAAAACAAAACCACATAGCAGTACAAAATCCTTCTTGTAATAAAATAAAGAAAAAT
The DNA here is from genome assembly GCF_013358895.1 of Oreochromis aureus. NCBI lineage: Eukaryota > Metazoa > Chordata > Actinopteri > Cichliformes > Cichlidae > Oreochromis > Oreochromis aureus. Next base: position 36,176,173 of record NC_052946.1, on the reverse strand, counting down.
GGATTGAAATGACATGACAATTAATACTTTTTAAATAACACGTAGAAAAGATTTCTCTTTGTAAACACACCAAAGGTATGACTTAATAAGGAATGCTATTTACGATTCCATTTGGTTACTTTTTTATTCTGACATAATAAAATATAGAGAAATTTTAACCTGCGTCTATGATATGCTGGAAGAAAAGCAGTGCCAAAAGACGACAACATGCATCTCAAACTTATTATAAAAGCAGTTTGTAGTGTTGCATATTTAAGATATAGTATATTAAAATATATTAAGATCTTGGTGTAATTTCCGATCCTCTCTTTTCCACAAAAAAGTCCAGCACACCCATTCACATTTAAATGACATTAGTGACGTTAGTTAAGACTCTCAAATGAAGTAAGACTTCGTGCATCTTATTACAATAACTAATCATGCACTTACCAAGTCACAGACTGTGACACTGACTGTTGCTAATTTTTTCTTCCACACACTTTTGTTGAGAAATCATGTGAAGAAAATCTTCACACACACAATAGAAAATATGTTGTTCTGCTCTAGAAAATCTGTCACATTTGATTGTTTATTTAACTCAACATGGAAGCTGTGTTTTTACCCAAACACATGACTGACTTGTGACTGCAAAGTAGTATAAAAATTATTTCCCATTTATGACTGGAAAAGTGAACTCAAGCCATTTCAGTTCACAGGGGCGGGCCACATTTCACTCCATCCACACTTCTGCCCAGCCGGCTCTCTGCCATCTGGCTGTGATAGACCCGTGGGTCCACAGTGGATGGGCTAATGGTCGGGGAACCCTGGCATGGGAAAGGGCCTGGCAAAGGCTTCAACACGGTGGCGCAGATCTGCGATGCGAGCCACCGTTTCTGGGTCCTGAAGAAGGAAGTTCTTGAAGTCCTGGAGCTTTCCTGCAAACAACAACAGAAAAGAGAAATGCTCAGATGTTTATTCTTAGCTTCCTCTGTTTCACTACCACTGGGCATTTTATCTTCTCTCATGCAGCAATTTTAAAGACCGTACACTATATTTTACTTTATAAATTCATTAATGCTATTACAGTTAATAATGAACAGTTTCAAACTGTGCTTTGGAAAAAAGAATTTAAACATGGTTTAGGCATCCACTGAGCTACAGATTAATCTGCCTCCCTCCTCACAGCAGGCTCACCTGTCTTTTTCTTGACATCCAAGGCAATCTTGAAACCCTCATCCATGAACTCCACAACTTGCACAAAGTCGGCTTCTTTGAACTGTCTCGAGGTCAGGGCTGGAGCACCTGACAGAAGAACACATCACTCAGCTTGAAATACACTTCCCATTGTTCTTTTCCAGTTTAGGTCTTTTAATTCCTGTTCTTGCTTTTTTTCCCTAATTTGGCTATATAGTCTTAAAAAAAAAAAAAGCATAGACTGGGAGCTTCTTAAAAGGTCAGTAAATAACCTATACAGGCTTGACAGACACAGGCTACACAGATACTCAAGGCTACTGTGGTGCAGGACAAAAGAGAAGATGATAAGTGCAGGGCTTTGGATTACAGGTAAAAGATACTGCCTTAAGATAAAGCTAAAAATGAGGGATTGTGTTGGACACAAATTAAATGTGACAAGAAACCCCAAACAACTTAAACAAAACTACATTATTACACTGCTGAACAAGCGATCACCACATCAGATCAAGAAATTTCATTGCACTGTTGTGTCTGTATCGTTCTGTTCTGCCTGGTGTTGCACTCTCTTTGTTTTGTATGCAATTTTTGCACATGTAGTCCTGTGTTGACTGTCTGTTATATGTCATATGTAGCACCATGGCCTTGGAGGAACGTTGTCTCGTTTCACTGTGTACTGTACCACTGCACATGGTTGGAATGACAATAAAGCCACTTGACTTGAGATGGGGGAGATTTAAATTAAGATTTAAGATTTCAAATGAAGCACGTGGTTTCTAATCCTTAATAAGTATGACCACCTCCTGGTGTGTGTCCAGTAGGGATGGGTATCGAAACCTGGTTCTTGTTGAGAACCGGTTCCCACTGTTTCAATTCCTTGGAATTGTTTGCCATTTTTGCAAATGATTACCTTATCAATTCCAGTCGCCCCAAATGACGTCACCACGTTGCGGAGCGTCATTTACCTGGCAGGAAACGCGGCTCAAACGCTCAAAAGTTTGGTTATACTTTACAAGAACAGATGACAACAGGGCAACTTGCAATACTTGCAAAGTAGATATTTCATTTAAGGGAGGAAACACTACGAATATGCAAAAGTATTTGCTCACAAAACACACGATAACCTTAAATGAATGTCGTGTTTTTAATTCCGCTCCGGACTCGTGAATCTCAACCCAGCAGCAGCGGTAACGTTTGCACGCCCTCTCCGTTAATCGCGGCAGGTAAATAATCAGCTAACAGTGCATATTATGTTAGCGCGATCTGCCTTATTACAAAACCTGCCATTACTGTGCGCTGCATTTATGTGACCATGATGAGACAGACAGAGCCTGGCTGGCTCAGATCGCTGCAGTCTACCGGTAGCATCTCCTTTCAGGCCAGGGGCCCGTTCTTCGTACCTCGCTAAGTAAGTTAGCCGGATTTGAATGTTGACGATTTCGCGTGATCTTGGATCGTTCGGTTCTCCGAAGCTCATCCGGGACTTGCTGTCATAGCAACAGATCCGTGGCGTAAACCTGCTCGGGAGCAGGTTTACTTTATGTAAACAGGATTAGATCGCGCCACTCAGGTATGTCCGCTGCAGTTATATGAAAGCAAGAGCGATATGTCGCCACTGTTTTACCATAAATAAATATTATCAATGTAACTAAAGATAATGCAGCATTTGATTCTTTTATTGATTTCATACAGATACATACAGGTCATTTCGAAAAAAGGGAAATGTACTATTAATCATTCTATTACATGTAGTAGATCATGTCAGATGTAATTCATATTTTAGAGTAGTAATAGTAAATTACTACGTGCAATCAAGATGAGAGACCACGGCTATAAAAGCGAAGGTGGATTTGGGAAGTCTGTCGCAGCCATGTCCTGTCCGTTTGTACGCCGAGAGCAAGGAAGGTGCAAGATTGATAAGGAGAGTTTACAGAATTTAGCGTATATTGCGGGATAGACAGGATCCTTTAGCTCAGCGCGACGGTGTGCTCATAGAGAGATATCGATTCTCCCGTGAGGGTATTATTTACTTACTTCCTCTCTCTCTCTCTCTCTCTCTCTCTCTCTCTCTCTATATATATATATACTGTACTGTATATACTTACTCCCGACTTACTGTGCATGCTTCAGTCACCCCTTGCATGGGAACAGGTAAAAGTGATGGAGTGTTATTCAAACTACACACAAAAAAACCCACAATGTCAATAAATGTCACAGTACAAAAGGGGTGTGACGAGGGGTGCAGGACCACCACCTGTCTTTATTTGCTCTGCCCTTTTCTTGGTTGCTGTTATAAACAAACAGATTATTCCAGGGTCTCTTGTCATAGACTAAAAGCAATATAAGTGATAAATATTACCATTCTGTAGAATATTCTTATATTTCACTTTTACTTGTTCCCATGTTCTAGTGGGTCCTGTTGTGGCTCTAATGTGAAAGAGGATATGATGTAATATAATATAATGTGGTATAATATCACATGATATGATGTATTATCATGGATCACTTACGAGTTTAATTTGTCAGCAACTTTCTGCCAGCCCTCTCTCCTTGCTTTTGCAGCCTTTGCAGTGTTCCCCTGCGTTTTAATTAAACTCTGAAACTCCTGATATCCCTCAATCAAGAGTTCTTGGTCTGCTGCCGTGAAATACTGTGCGCACTCCTTCGACATCTTCGCCGACCAATCACAGGGTTGCCGATCAATGTTTCTACTATCGATGCGCAGCCCCTTTTAAGCCACCCAGTGATCTCAGATTACTTCATCCAGCTATACTAATCGTCAACAACAGGTGTGTTCGGAGAACCGGATTAGCGAGCTCAAAGTTAGCGCGATGATTTGATCTTGGATGTGTCATCTGATCTTGGATGTAGTAAGCGAGGTACGAAGAACGGGCCCCAGGATAGTCGAATGTCACCGAGCAGTGACTAAGTTTGTGGTCAAAGGCTTGCACCCATTTGCCCCGATTTTCGGTAAGTGAATGTGTTTAATTGTAGGCAGGGACATTACTGGATATTCTTGTGTAATTGCTAACAGAATAATTTATGTTATACTTTGTTATTGCTACAAAAGAATATTTATTTTATTGTTTTACATTTACAATTTTTATTCCTGGGGACCCTGTGACACCCCATTGAAGAGCCGTAGGCTGTGGACCTCTTAAGATCTCACTGTTGGGTTTGTAAGGCCATGTTACTCCTAAATTTCTATCTTGTTCAAAGAGAAGATATAAAACAAAGTTCTAAGCTGATCGACCTTAGTGTTCTCCTTTTTTAAAACGAATTGATAAGAGAATCGAATCATTAAACAGAATTGAAAATGGAATCGGAATCGTGAAAATCTTATCAATACCCATCCCTTGTGTCCAGCAAACACAGTGTGATGTGAAGCTGCTTCTCACCAAGTCTGAGGCCACCAGGCGTCAGGGCGCTCTTGTCTCCGGGGCAGGTATTCTTATTGGCGGTGATTGACGCAAGCTCAAGCACCCTCTCAGCCCGCGCACCATCAATACCCTTAGGTCGCAGGTCCACGAGGACCAGGTGGTTGTCGGTCCCACCTGGAACATCCAGAGTTTTCAATAAATAGGGAGAAAATATGTTATTTTTAAAAGTAAGCTAGGAATGTGTTTTACTGGTACAGTCTTCCACTCTTTCCAGTTATTTGGCTAAAAATATTTACTAAGGGATTAAAGAAAGGTGTATGTACACACTGCAGAGTGAGCACAGAACAAGTCTGTATTTTTTAGAGTATCATCAAGGCTATACATAAAACAAAACAAAACAACAAAAACAACAAAACAAAACAAAAAAAACAAAAACAAAAAAAAGAGCTGAGGACAGCGTATTGGATTCAGTACAAGAAAAGTGACCACTTTTATCTGATTCTATTTTCTTGAATGACAAGGCAGGCACAGCGACATTAGCCTATTTGCACATCATGAATTTAAATGAATTTGTGCTTTTCTTTCTTGCTGTGTAATTTGCATTTTGTTACAGGACATTTTTTGTGAATTTTCAGTGTTAAATGCTCTGTGCCGAGTAAAGAAGTGCACACTAGATTACCTGATACCAGGGTGTAGCCTTTGCTGAGAAGAGCTGCAGCCATAGCCTTGGCATTCTTTAGCACCTGGTCAATATACTCCTTAAACAGGGGAGACTGTGCCTGGACACACAGAACCAAAAGCATACAGTAAGTTAACCTTTACATTTTGCTCTGTAATACCCTCTTCCCTTTACTGACTGAAGTCTATGCAACATGTTCTTAAGCTTCTCAGCTTTAAGTCTTGAAAACAAAACACCAACAGATCCAAGTTTGCAGTTTGGTATTTGTGTGTTGTGCAGACCTGTCTGAGCGCCACTGCTACACCACCAATGGCATGGTTATGAGGTCCACCCTGCAGTGAGGGGAAGACTGAAAAGTTGACCCTGTCCTCGAGGTCGTACATGATTTCCTTTCCCTTTTTGTCAACTGAGCGAACACCCTTCCGATAGAAGATGAGACCAGCCCTGGACAGAACAGAATCTTTTACTAATGAAGCACTTTTACTATTTTTACTCAGTAATTTCATTTTTGTTCCCACCCGTGTCTCTTACAGTTTGACCTTACCTTGCTCCACGGAGGGACTTGTGCGTGGTGGAGGTGACCAGGTCAGCATGTTCAAAGGGCGAGGGGATGGCTTTGGCTGCCACCAGGCCACTAATATGAGCCATGTCAGCAAGCAGGTAGGCATTGATGTTGGTGCACAGCTGGAAGAAAAAGAGGCAGGATGAGGGAGCAGTTATAAAATTAAGACCAACATGTATACACATGTGGCAGGAAAGTTCCTTTTTTCCTGTGGTTTACAAAAGCTTTTAATTAGCCCTAAAAGGTGAGTTGGAAATACATTCTCTTTTCCATCTGCATTAAGTCAGAGTAGTTTTTAGGTTTTTGGCCCTTCTTATACACTTGTCCTCTATTTTAAGGTGACAGAGGACCAAGTCCAGAAAAAAGCTGATTGAGTTTTAGATACAAACACAAAGCTGATCCATCCTTTTGATACAGGATAACAAGAACAAGAACACTGAAGCACACAACAGAACAGAAAAAGACAAGCTGAACATGAGCTGAGCTGTGAATGCAGAAAGTTCTCCGTGCACCTTCTTGATGCGGGCATAGTCAATGAGCCGGGCATAGGCACTGGTGCCAGCGATGATGAGCTTGGGTCGGAACAGCTTGGCCGTCATCTCCATCTGGTCGTAGTCTATAAGTCCTGTTGCAATCTGCAGTAAGGAAGGCAGATAGAGGAAATGGCCTTGGCCCGTCAATGATTACTTTTCAGAAAATACAGTTTGCAAGGACAGCACTAAACCTGTTATAAACATCTTACTCTAACATACTGAAAACTTGACTGCCTTAACGGCTTTTGGAAGACTTCTCACACTGACATTGGTAAGACATCAAAAATACATCAGTATATCCCAGTGTTCATACTCTACCAAAAAAAGAGCTGATCGTTCTACACTGGTATAAACAGCTGTCAGTAGATATTAGTAGAAGGCTTTTGTACTTACATTTAGCTTGTAAGGCATTGACTCAAAGTAGATGGAGGTTGCAGAGATTCTTTTCACATCAGACATGTAGCCGTGAGTCAGACTGGAGTAATAAAACCAAACAAACAAATTTTAAAAAAAACCCCCAATATATACATACAGAATAAAACATGGAAGCTCAAAGACAGAAAATCATACATATATATATATATTTTTTTTTTCTTTTTTTTTTTTTTCAGGAAACTAAAAAGGGAAAAAAATACAGCAAAAATAAAGCAACAGTGAATACTAACTGTCCACCATCAGGCAGGTCCAGGCCCATGATACGATCGTGGGGATTGAGTACAGCGGTGTAAGTGGCAAAGTTGGCAGGAGAGCCAGAGTACGGTTGGACGTTAACACCCCACTGAGCTGGATCCAGGTCAAAGGCCTCCAGAGCTCGCTTCTGACAGAGCAGCTCAATTTGGTCAACCACTTCTGCTCCACCATAATACCTGAGGGTGGAGATGGAAACATGAACTACTGTGAATAATCTGCTAATTTCGGTTTTTTGGTAGAATTTAAACCAGCAGTGATTAATTGTTTGGCCACAACGCACAATAGTTCCTTTTAGGCCAACGTGGCGAACTGTTGTTTATGTGCATTCCCAGCAAACACAGAAAAAAGTATAATTCAAATCTGATAGATTTAAGTCAGTCATTACTTATCTGAAGGAAATAACAGAAAATTGATTAACTGAAAAAAATATCAACCATGTTAATAAACAGGGGTGTAGCTGAATAAAAACCTACCTTTTGCCTGGGTAGCCTTCAGAGTATTTGTTGTTAAGACAGGAGCCGAGAGCTTCCAGAGCGGCGCGGCTGCAGAAATTCTGCAATGAAAACACACACAAGCGAACACACACTCAGATTAATGGCAGGAGTGGAGAGACGGACAAGGATGGCAAATTAAAGTCTGCAAAGTGGTGGTGAGAAATCCTTCTCTGATTAAAAGCAATCAGCGTAACTCAGCGTATCTCTATCTCTCTGTGTTAGCCCTACGACAGACTGGCAGAGCTCTGTGTACCCTGTCTCTCTCATCCTATGGTAGCTCAGATCTGCTCCAGCATCTCCACAAGTCTGAACTGAATAAGAGGAAGAAAATGGATGGGTGGATATTATTATATTAATATGAGCTTTTTTTTAATCAAATGATCCATTTTTTCTTCACCTCCCATGGAAGTATACCTCAGATTATTTTGGTTTGTTTTTCTTGTGAGTTTCTGTTCATAGGTCAATGTGTGTTATTAAAATTATGAGACCCAGATTTACCTGCAAACATGCTCATCCAGTCCTGACATTCTCATTCAGACTTTCATACATCTCCTCCAACATGTACTAACCTGACAAGTTAACACTGTGTCTGAGCTGCCAGGGTCTCCTTGTGCCCCACTGTACAGCCAAAACAAACAGCACCAAACAGAAGACAGGTTGCTGCGCTCAGACTTAACTGGATTCCATCTTTTCCAGGCCTAACTGAAATAGTGAAAGCTTTACCAAATTCAGAGGTCCAAAACAGCCCTAAATATGACAGACCTTGTTGTCTTCAGTAAATCTTTTATGTGTGGCTAATGCAGGCACAATGTGAGCTCCAATTTAAATGAAAATGCTGATAAAGTAATCTACTCTGCACAGAAACTCGATAAAACTGCTGTCGGTGGATAATATGGACAGCACCTCCCTTGGCAATGGTAGCACAAATGATTCAAACACGTGCAAAACTGTACGTCTTCTCATTGAAGGAATGTCTGTCTGAGCTGTACTGTGATGTGACTTGCAGAGTGAGCTGGGGAGGAGGCAGAATGAAGATATCAGCTTTATCTCACACTAGAGTGGTCAGGCTTTGTGTTGAGAGGGGGCTGACATACTCCACTGAACAACTACTGTGGCGAAGAAGAAACAGGAGGAGAGAGAAGGAACAGCAGAAGATAAAACCACATCTGCTCTTCTGAATAGTAAAATTTTTCATTTCACACCATCCAGCCTTGGAATGAAAACAAAGAGCTGCCCAAATCTTTCTGATTGCTGTGCACAGGCTGGCACCAGCCTACATCTTTGATCTGCTACAGCCCTATGTCCCCAGCAGGTCCCTGAGGTCATCTGATCAGGGCTTACTTGCTATAAAAAATACTAAGAGGAGAACTAAGGGTGATAGAGCTTTTGCCACTGTGGCCCCTAGACTGTGGAACTCTCTCCCCCAAACATTGGGGCGACCGTGGTTCAGGGGTTGGGGGGACCGTGGTTCAGGGGTTGGGGGGACCGTGGTTCAGGGGTTGGGGGGACCGTGGTTCAGGGGTTGGGGGACCGTGGTTCAGGGGTTGGGAAGCGCACCTGTAACCGGAAGGTCGCCGTTCAATCCGGCCTTTCTGTCCTGGTCGTTGTTGTCCTTGGGCAAGACACTTTACCCTACCGCCTACTGGTGTTGGCCAGAGGGGCCGATGGCGCAATATGGCAGCCTCGCCTCTGTCAGTCTGCCCCAGGGCAGCTGTGGCTACAACTGTAGCTTGCCTCCACCAGTGTGTGAATGTGAGCGTGAATGAATAATGGCATTGTAAAGCGCTTTGGGTGCCTTGAAAAGCGCTATATAAATCCAATCCATTATTATTATTATTAAGAACTGCGTAGCTGTTTTTAAAAAACAACTCAAAACTCACCTTTTAAAAACTGTTTTGGTTAATTTTTTGCCTGTTTTATTTTGTCTTTTTTTAAATCTTTTTATAACTTGTAATCTTATGTGCAGCACTTTGTGATTCTGTCTTGAAAGGTGCTATATAAATAAAAATTTATTTATTTATTTATTTAAAACTGAGGTAGTCTCGCTTACAACAAGCAGAGTTTCTTATAAGTGTTTTTACTATTAAAGAAGTCGAGTTTGAATGACTTCCAGCCTACTGTGGGCAGTTCCTCAGTGAGTGAATAATGAATTAACAGCAAGCTGGATATGAATTTATTCCTAACAAAACCATTTCTGCATTAACTTAAAAGGTGTGTGCCGACTTATTCTGACTTCCAGTATATGTTTATATTCATGTTAATCCACTTGTTGTGCAGCCTATTCCAGCCCCACTATAATTTGTTAACTAAATATACACAAAAGGCAAAATAAAATTAAAAAACTGGCTTATACAAAGGCACTTAAATTTACATTTCTAAGATCTAGTACCTCAGATGCAATGAGCTCCAAACCACGGCACTGCCTGTCCTTCTCTTTCTGCAGCAGATTCCACATCTCGGGGTCATCCTGAGCCAGGCTGTCCTGACCCGTCCAAGGACGATCTTCATCCGTTGCACGGGTGGCAGCGTGAGACTGGTGGGCGCGTGCACTGAGACAAGCAGGGACTCGCTGGCACAGCGGCTGTGGGTGGAAGACGAGTTGGGAATATGAGGAAAGATGATAAAGAAAGGAAAAGGTTTGATTTAGAGTTTGTCAGCTTTACACAGATATCACAGTTAGAGTAGAAATGTTTTCTAAAACTGTGTCATTGCACCAAACTGGGTCATTAGGACTAACATGAGTTGCCAGAGTGTGAGAGTGTGCTTGTGTGTGTTTGTGTGTGTGTGTCCATCATCCTGCAGCTAACAGATGGTTGTATTGGATTTCCAGGTAAAAAATACTGTATATTTCCCACCTAATCATGTCATTCTCTTTGTAGTCTGCTGAAAGCTTATCACCTCAAAGTTGACAAACTGAACTGAAGAATCAAATTAATTTGACTTGGTAACCACAGATCATGGTGCAGTTAAAGTCCCTGTCATCTCATAAAGTTGCTGAATTTTCATGGACATTTGTCAGTTTTTGGTCACCACGTTGCTGCTAGCTGTCCTATTACAAAGAACATCAATTCTCTAAAGTCTTTATTTGATCATTTCAATCTAATGCAGCCTGGTATAATTAGAAGCTGGTGTGTTTTCGTGATATCAACAATCAGCATGGTTGTTCAATTATGCCTCTATCAGCACTTCTACAAACTGGGACTGACTTTTACAGCCTCAGTGTACCAGAAGGAGGCATATAGAGAACAGATTCAGCACTTCCTCCTTATCTAATCTGAACTGACCATGCTTGATCATGTGAGATGTTGCAGCATTAAGTCATTTGTGCATACTTGCGTTGTATTTTTGTTTTCAGTATGTCAGGTGTGGGGAAAGACCCATCCAGCATTTCCTGATTTTTAAAGTACATATGATGTCATGTCTGACATCATCAGGTTAAACCAAGAAGAGGGGTTTCTTTTACCATAGGAATGTTTCCTTTTGTTTGTTTCAGGATACAAAGGGATTTGTTGAATATATTTTCTTACATAGAGCCATCTAGTTGTGTAAATGTGTTAATCAGAAGAGTGGGGAGCTTTATGTAACTCTCAGTCATTTGTGTTGAGTTTTAGATTCCTCAGCTCAAGGTACTGGTACTGGCTAGACCAGGGGTCAGCAACCCCCATATTTTATTAGTGTTAGTTCTTTTTTAAAATTGTAGTTTGAAATTGGAATGTTGTTGTGATCTTGAAATATTAAAATAAAATTATATTTTATTATTTTTTGTTGCTCAAAATAAGCGTCACACTTCACATCAGAAGGCCACTCTCATTCAGAATCATAAATGGAGAGATACTTAGAACCTTCCAAGACCTTCCTTTACTCCAATATTCTGTTATATTTTAGGAAGCAAAGAGCAGACTAATTTTAGGATTAAAAATCCTCGGAAAAACTTTAAAATGCTTAAATCACAAAATAAATTTCCCTGACAGAAAGACATTGTCGTGGACAAATCTCAACGCTATGCTCTGAAAAAGTCAAGTGTAACAAAAAAAGTATACACACAGAAATATTTTTCAATTTGAAATCACATGCCCTGACCACAAGACAAACCCTGTCCTGTGAGCCCATTAAAACTTTAATCAAGATGCACACCAAAATAATTATATACAACAAGAACAGCGTGAGTGCATGTGAACCAATCAGTTTCATGAAAAACGTCAAAAACACCAACAGCAGCGACTTTTAAAAGCAGCTCTGAAAACATGAGATTTAGACTCAAACTTTCTGAGAAACTACATGAAAGTTCAGAAAAATGTTGAGTCAGCTTTGTTATGCGTCCAGTATGTGATTCAGTTTTTCAGCAATACCCAATCAACTTTGGCAATGTGGAAGTCTAGTACACTGTCCTCACTGTTCAATGACCTGATGTTAATTTGAATATATGATAAATTCACACTGGAATATTACACAGATAATCTTTAAGAAATTAAGACAAAAACCTGATTTCTTGTTTATAAAAGGAGCCAACATCTACATGTTTTTCAGGAAAAGCTTATTTTCCCCCTGTGCTGGATTATGGTGGTGTGATTTATAAGCATGCCTCTGCCTCCACTCTTAAGCCCTTGGATACGGTTTACTATTCTGCAGTCAGGTTTATTACTGCTGATTTTTATAGCGCTCATCACTCATCTTTTATGGGGGAGAAAAACAAACAAACAGCCCAACCAGATAAAATAACAACAGATAACATAGATAGCTGTATGTTATTGTCAATACATTATTAGGACGTTTTACACCACGTCTGTATCTGCGCCATCCCGAACTTGTTCATATCAATGTAATTCACTGGAAATCCGTACTAAGCTTGGAAAAATCTTTTTTCCTGTTCATTAAAAACCTGGGACTCTTGATAAATAATTACTCATTTATAAAATGTTACTTATCACTAAACGTTTGGTGAATTTATAATGATATTTTAAACCATTTAGCTTCTTTTTTAATCTACACCAAATATCTGGATCCCGTCTCCTTATTAATTTACATTTGTATATTTTTTATCTGATCTTTTTTATCCTGATTATGTTATAGTTTAGCGTGTTTCTTTCATAGTTTGTATCCTCTTTTTCTGTTTTAAATACTAAGCTTGTGATAACATTTTTTGTAAAGTATTTATGACAGCAGTAAATACTGATGAGGACAAAGAGTCAAACAGCTGCTGGTGTGACTGAAACAATGACTGTTACTTTTCAAGGTGGACAAAACACCCACATGTGTTACATAATTATCCCCGTGTAGAACATTTGGTGTTAGTGCTTTCTTGGTGCTCCCACCAGGACCTATGAGGCTCATTTTGCACTTTGAACATTATTTGGACCAAAATCAGCTTCTTCAAGTGTTGAATATTATCATCCGTCAACCTGTGCTTGCATTATCTGCAAACTGTTATCGGGATCAGGGCTCGACTTCACTCGACTTTATTAAAGCCCCTGTCAGCATGAAAGCCACTCATTAACCAGCTAAAAATACCTACAGCTTTTTCCCTTTTGGATAAAGTGGTGTAACACTAACACACAGAGTTACCAAACCTACAGTGTGCCCCTCCACTTCTTCAAGTAGGCCAAAAAAGTAGGTCAAAGTAGGTCACCAGGGTTTAAGAGATTGTTTTTCATATGCACTTATATTTATTACGACTTTCCAAACATACTTTACTAGCTTTGAATACACTGGGTTATTTTCAAAGCTTGTTGGTATGAATATAATACTCAAAAATAAATGAAACAAAGTGTGGCTTTAAAATTAATTATTCAGCAACTTTTTTCATGATCAAAACCTAATTTGTTTTTTTACATTTATATCTATAGCATGTATTATTTAAACTCTTATTCCAATTCAAAGGCAGACGATACACGGTTCAATACCACTGCATGCATTCTTCCCTTCTGATCATCTATCAAGCTGTGCGGATAACACAAAAACACACATGTAAACCACGCATCAACAACTCTAAGCATGAAAACATATCCCTGCCGCACCTGCTCTCGCTGAATATCATTCATGTGCCCCCTTATTAAAAATCATACACTTTTCATTCCTGTAGTTTGTTGCCGTTTTACAACATGATGAAACTGAGCAGTCGGTGTTGCATCATCACGTGGACCCAGCTGCATTCACCTAACTTAACCACTGGCAGCTAGCTTACCGGTGGCGAGCAAACAAGCCTCGAGTTTCCATAAATGCAATGCATAAAGGACAGAAAGAAAACAGCTAGCGATTTGTTGCATTCCCTAAATATAAACTGCACACTAGAGCAGCAGTAAGAAACATAACCCCACCAAGCCTGTGAACTGGTAAAGCGTAAACTCTGTCGTTAGCAAACAGCCAACCACACAGAAATACGAGCTTAGTGACCCAACCGAAAACAACACCGGGGGCAAAACAGCGTAGAAATATATTTAACGGCACAGTTACCCGTGTGAGCTGTCTCAGAGCGAATAGCAGCATGTTTCCAGGTGTAAGACCAGACGAAGAAGCAGCACAGCAGCGTACACACCGCTGGTACGGTCGAAAAGGCTGTTTGAGAGACGGTTGGTTACGCTCGTCCTACCGAAGGGGTCGATGGGAAGTGTAGGCACATCGCTCTGAGGACGGTACATAAACTAGCGATGTCCCTGCAGCGCTCACTCTGCTGTTTCTTTGCTCGTGCACACTCTGTCCGTTTCAGGTTACGTTTCTCTTATTTAGCCCTACATTTTGAAAATATCTATGTCTGCTAAATATAGCGAGCGGAGCATGTGTGACTCCTTTAATGGTGGCATTCAAGTCCATCTCTTAAAGGCATAAAACACTGCTCAAAAACAATAAAGAGAACACTTAACACAATGTAGCTCCAAGTCAATCACACTTCTGTGAAATAAAAACTTCCACTTAGGAAGCAACACTGACTGACAATCAATTTCACATTCTGTTGTGCAAATGGAACAGACAACAGGTGGAAGTTATAGGCAATTAGCAAGACAGTCCCAGTAAAGGAGTGGTTCTGCAGGTGGTGACCACAGACCACTTCTGCCTGTGTTTTCTGACTGATGTTTTGGGGACTTTTGAATGCAGGTGGTGATTTCATTTCTAGTGGCAGCATGAGATGGAGTCTACAACCCACACAAGTGACTCAGGTAGTGCAGCTCATCCAGGATGACACATCAATGTGAGCTGTGGCAAAAAGGTTTGCTGTGTCTGTCAGCGTAGTGTCCAGAGCATGGAGAGCATACCAGGAGACAGGCCAGTGCAATAGGAGACGTGGAGGAGGCCGTAGGAGGACAACAACCAAGCAGCAGGACCGCTACCTCCGCCTTTGTGCAAGGAGGAACAGGAGGAGCGCTGCCAGAGCTCTGCAAAATGACCTCCAGCAGGCCATAAATGTGCATGTGTCTGTTCAAACGGTCAGAAACAGAGTCCATGAGGGTGGCATGAGGGCCCGACGTCCACAGGTGGGGGTTGTGCTTACAGCCCAGCACCGTGCAGGACGTTTGGCATTTGCCAGAGAACACCAAGATTAGCAACTTCGCCACTGCGCCCTGTGCTCTTCACGGATGAAAGCAGGTTCACACTGAGCACATGTGACAGATGTGGCAGATGTGACAGAGTCTGGAGACACCGTGGAGAACATTCTGCTGCCTGCAACATCCTCCTGCATGACCGGTTTGGCAGTATTTCGTAAGAATATGTCATTCATTCAGATCTAGGATGTCTTATTTTTGTGTTCCCTTTATTTTTATTTTTGAGCAGTGTATTTATATAATAGGGTAACATGGTTTATTTAATCCCAAACTTAGGAACTTTAACATTTAACACAAGCTATAAATATAAATAAGTAGCTTGATTATGTAGCTCAATATATTAAAAAAGAAAAAAAAATTAAAGAAACGTTTTCTGATCACAGTATATAATTGAGTCAGTTAAAGCTCTGGGATATGGATCTGGTATAGCACAGAGAGTTGTAGATCGGTTTCAGCTAAGCTTGGGTATTCATGAGATTAATAACAGGTCACCAGATGTGCAACAATGACACAACCCCCAAAACAGGAATGGTTTCACAAGTTGGAGGCCACTGAGATTTTCCTCTCCTCATCTTTTCTGGCTGTTTTTTCACCAGTTTTGCTTTTGGCTTGGGTCTGTGTCACTACTGGTAGCATGAGGTGATACCTGGTCCAGGTAACCTGGACCCTACAGAGGTTGCTCAGGTACCTCCTCCAGGATGAATGCATCAATCAAGCCAGCAAATTTTCTGACCATTGACAGGCACACATATAAACACGTGGGGTCCTTACAAACTACTGATTACTATTTTGAATTGCTGGAATGAAATGTGGGGAAAATGGACTACCCTGCTGCATCATTTTTCCACTTTGATTTTTGGGGTGCCTTTGTATTGAGCCCTCTGCAGCTTGTTAATTTTCTTTTCTATCAAATAATGCAGCAAACTTTCATTCCTAACACATTACCCAGTCCATATCATTATAGATATCCAGCTTTTTTAATGCAATGTATAAAACTGTTTCCCTGTAATGCTAATAAGGATTTTCAGTAATCTCCTGTTTACATTGGAAATAACACATGCAAGGATGGTGGTGCTTTTTGAAGACAAGTAGCACATATCGTTCAGTGCAGGGGTTTAATGATGGGCTTAAGTCCCATCAAAGACACAATTTCACTGTCTAATCCAATATAATAACTTCTCTTTACAGTCTGCAACAGACTCAAGTCCGAGGCAGATGATGTAGACATGTGATTCCAACACTAGAGGGAGTCAAAGGTTTAATTGTCGTTCAATATTTTAATTTCTCTGTAAATAAATTTTGGTCCATTAATTCTTTATGTCCGAGTGAAATTTAAGTTTGACAAACTGTGTGTGTGTTGGACTGATACAAAAAAATGAGACAAAGTATATTTATTATTTTAATCCAGCTGTTGGCATTTGCAGTAGTTGTATACAAACAATATAAAATCCCTTGTTTAAAATGAGCCAAAAAATAAGAGCACTTGTTGCCCAATTGACTTAATCTCGAGTTGCAAAGAATTTTTAAATGCTGTTTCTCAAAGCAGAAACAAAACATTTCAAAAGTTAAGGGAAGCACAACTCTTCATGACAAGACCTGGTACATTTTTCATCTTATTTGGACAACAAAGGGAAAAATAATTCAAGGTTTGCCTCAAGCTGGACTCTTTCCAGTTACAACTTTAGCATGTGCATTATAATAGAAAAATTATTAGAAAGTTTATGGACCAAAGACTTTTTTTTTTAAAGTTTTGTTTATAAAATGAGTATGAACCTTTGGTTTTGAGCTTACATATTTATGCTGTCTGGAAATTAATACAAAATCCATCACTCTGAGCAGATATGATGAAACAATAGTTAACCCAAAGAAAGAAACTGAACTGAATGCAAGACAAAGTGTTGGAGGAAGAAGAGTACCACAGGAAAAAGTACTGGAAGATCTGGACTGTATAGAATCCATTATTCTATGACAGAAAGGTTGAAGTTTACACATTTAATCTACATATACATTTATAAATGTAGGAGTAACAATATTAAACTTGATTGTGCATGAAAGGTTTAGAAATCTGAAAGGCAATCATGAAAGATAATCCTGCTTATACTAAGAATTTCTGCAGCATTTACACAACCAAATACATATTTACATAAAAAATGCTTTGTGATGACAGATATCAAAGCATGATGGCTTAAGTGTGCTGGGGTTACTCTCAGTGCTCTGATAACTATATCCTTACACTGCACTGATTAGTGCTTCTGGCTCTGATGTCATGTGTACATGCCCTGGTCCACCTCCTGTCATTTAAATATTATTCCCGTGGCAATCAGATTGCTGTTTATGAACACATCCAGTTCTCCCAGCACTGCAATCTGAGAACTGAATATTTTCTGCTAAAGATTGTTTTCATCTTATATGTGGTCAGTTAGCCTGAGGTGCATGTGTGAGACAGGAGCCCAGTCTGATGGGAAAGGAAGCATCTATGAGAGGAGGGATGGCAAAATGGCAAAGCACAGAGCTTCAAGAACAAAAAACAAACAAAAAACAAACAATGGGATGGGGGTGGGGGGGCTGAATTTATCCCTTTGCTAAGAAGAGATAAGATTAAAGAGAGCGTAATATAAGCTACAAATTCAACATGAAGTGTGGTGACTTATGTGTTTTATTGCAATCCCACTATCAAGTAAGACCGTTCTTTACGTGTGATAAATGTTAGTGTAATGCCATTCCCATTTTAAGGAAATCAAATGGTGATTTTTCTAGCCTAACATTTTAATCCAACTGAGCCTTCAATGCCCAAGGTCTCAAATACAAGATGGAAACATTTCTCCCTCAGTCCTCAAAATTTATAGTGTCTGTTGCATTGCATCTGTCACCACCTCTCCTGCCTGAAGCCTTTAAAAGCTTCTGCATCTGCAGTAAGGTGCCCTTTTTAAAGCCCCAAATGTCCAAATACAATATCCACCAAGGCCACTTTACTCCACCGATTTAGAAACTACTGCCATTCATTTGGTGAAGGTCCACCTGCATCATGCCAATACCACTGCTGGCTAATCGAGCCAAGCTCTCGGCAGATAAGGTTTCCATGGTGACGATGGTGTGCTGGTCATTTGCTGAAACTGCTCCGGTGCCGGCTTCTGTTCCTGCTGCAGGGGAAGCAGCGTCAGCTGAGACAGTGGTGGCGGCGTTGCTGCTGGTAACAGCTGGCGGTTTCTTGTTCATATGGGTCTTGATGTGCTTTGAGAGGTGGTCGCTGCGCATGAAGCGTTTGGGACATTCTGTGCACGCAAACTTTTTCTCACCTGAAGAAAGGTAAACAAAAAAAATGCATGTGATAAAATCAGACTTTTTGCTACACAGTCAATGATCCATTTGAGATATGGTAGAGCTGGGCGATATAAGATTTTTTCATATCACAATATGTTTTTTTCATTTCAGGCGATAACGATATATATCACGATATAAGCCAAATAACTATATTTGTAAGATTTAAATGTGCCGTTGCTCACAAGTAAAATGTGAAATAATTAGCAGCTTGTTGTAATTTAAATATTTATTTCCCATAATAAGTTCAACAGGGTAGATGTACTTAAGGAACATGAGACTTTTTCAGATAAATAAAGGCAAATATTGCAAACTACACAAAAGGCAGCCGCTAAAGCGTTTACGTTTCAAAATAGAACAAACAAAACAGACTAAATTGTCAATTCCACTTAGAAACAAAATTTTAATTCTAAAAATAAATCTTAGTTCGTTTTACAGAAGAACAGACAAAATTGACTAACTTTTGTCAATATCAAATAAACTGAGAACTAAAAGGAAATTCTCAACCTCTCCGTGTTGTATAGCTTAGCTTTTCAAACAGTTTTAACAGTGACTTTAGTCTGACAAAAGCCGAATGACTGAATTAGCGCTTTCAGTCAGAGATTGAGCATGCACCGGTTTATTGTATTTCCAGACTTGCTTTCGGCACAATTTACAGTGCGCGCGCTACTCTGTTTTTGTCAGACTTGAAATAGCGAAATACCTTCACATTCACGGAACTTCTGTGGCCTTTCCGTTCGACAAGCTCTCCGGCATTGGAACCATCATCTGTTTTTTTTCTTGGTAACCTTCGCTCACGCTCTCGGTTGATTTTTCTCTAGTCGGCAAACTCATTTCCTTCATTACCCGGGCTGCACGGCTGCAAAAACAAATACACATGTGCGCCTTGGCACTTGTGCTGTACGTAACAAGTCACGTGACGTGACGCTGCGGCTGTGATTGGTTCGGTTCTGCGCTACTTAATTTGGATTGGCTGTTCTTTTTTCTTTTTTTTTCTTTTTTTTTTTTTAAGAGGACAAGAGAGATGAGGCCTATCACAATAGTTTAATTTTTCTATCGAGAAAAAGTTATTTAGCAATACATATCGTTATCGTTCTATCGCCCAGCTCTAAGATATGGTAATAGTTGATCCATTGGAGTCAGTCTGTGTGAGCAACGATTTATACTTGCTAATAAAAAGAAGTCTAAACCAGAAACATCAACTTTTTCTACCTGTTACTATCTGTGTTCTGGGAATCTCTGTGCTCCTGTACTGATGCTGGTAAACACTGACCCATTCAATCAAGCAGGCTGGTGCTGGCGTACACTGTAAAATTACACCCCATTTAATGTGGCAAACATGCCTTTATCACACATCAGCTTATTCAGTTTTCACACAGTGAACTCTGGGACATTTTGGGGTATCGGTGTCTGAAGTTGTGCCTTCCAACTTGTAGCACATTTTGTGAGATAGGCCACCTTGAGGCACGACTGTTACACCTGCCGTATTCTAGCATCAATGTTGGATATCTGCACTCTCACGTGCATCTTCAGGTAACGTCTAGAATAGTTAAAGGCTGCACTGAATTCCTCTAATCTTCACTCTTTTTGCGTTAAAGAATAAAAGTGGACTTTCCCCACAGCAGACACATTTGGGAAAACAGGGTTGTTAATAATAAAACAATGTTGGCTCAGTTCAACTCAGTCATCCCTGCAAGCCATGACAAGTGACGCCGCACAATAACGGGGCCTGAAACTAAAATACACCAGCTAAACTTATAAAATAAAAACGAACTTATCACTTATACCTGTGTGTGTTCTCTTATGGCGCTGAAGCTCATCTGAACGGGTAAATCGTTTGCCGCAGTAAGCCCAGGTACAGACAAAGGGACGCTCTCCCGTGTGCCAGCGAAGGTGGGCTCTGAGGTGGGATGTCTTGCCGTAGATCTTCCCGCAGCCAGTGATGTGGCATATGTGCTGCTTCTTTTTAGTCGGATCACTGCTTGATGCAATAACCACAAATCATGAGCGTGATAGAAATTAAAAACAAGTGATATTCAAATGGTTTTCTGTTAAAAAGATTGTGAAAAAACAAGTTTGCTTCAACTTTTTTGTGTAGTTCAGTTTTATAACTAACAACAATGACCGACTATTGAAGTCATACTGAAAATTTAAGATTAGATCACATATTTATAAATAAATACATGTAAAAAGGAAAATAACATTTAGTCAGGAAGACTGCCATAACAGGGCTCTGTAACATACCGTCCTTCTCCATCCTTGCAGAAGGGGCAGGTACACGCTTCTCTACGGTTACGTCGCCCTTGAGGTGGTGGGCTTAGATCCTCTTCATCCATAGCTGTATTTTCATCCAAACTTTCTCCACCTGTCTGTAATGGCTGCTCTCCTGTAGCAATGGAAAAGAAAAATATTAAAGTCTGACATAACATACAAAATTTATCTAGTGTTTCATTAAACAGCTGCTGGTCATAAAGCTTAAACCAGTTACATTTTTACATGTTAGAGATCTAAAATACAGCTCTATAATTTCTGATCCAAAAACCATAGGGTTGAAGAGCTATGCTCTTTCTTCTCATAGCTCCTCATTGGCATAAAACCAAAACAAACAGTACTAATCCAATGTTAGTATAAAAAAGTTGTACTATCTAAAAATAAGCTACATTTTCAGTAACAATGACAGCTTTAGTCCTCTGGTGTTTATCCATTATGCTTAAGTAACTTTAATGACAGAGTAAGATGTAGAAAAATGAGCCATTCACTAAAACAAGTCTGAACAAAGCCTGCTGCAAATGTAACTGCTGGGAGGCATACGATTTCACAACACTGTTAACAGACTCAGCGATTCCTTACAAATGGGGGAATTTGATAACATCTAGCCCAACAAACATGCAGACATACTGGGAGGAGCTGCCAATGGCCAAACTTGGAAAAAAAAGGAAAAAAAAAAAAAGAAGAAGGGAGGGGTGCAGTTACACCCTTGCTATAACAGAGAAGTCGTGGCTGACCCACAATTGCATGTAATAAGACCAGCACATGGAGGTACGTAGGGTCACAGGGGAAACAAAGCTTTAACAGGAACACAAACATGTGAAGTGGCCTAACGAGGTCAGAAAAACACTGAACAAGCCAGACTGGTTCAACCAGTATCGTGCACTTCCTAGGTAAGAGGTGAAAGAATCAATCCAAAGATACAAGATAAAGAGGGAAAGAAAAACAGAAAGTAAATCTAATCTTACAGGGTAACCATTGTTTACTAAACCCAACTGCAAGTCACATACTTTACAATTACCATGTACACCAAGTTCTTTAACTACCAATTAAACTGGAAATTCTAAAGCTGGGCTTACACTGTGCGATTTTTGGCCCATTTTGAGCCGATTTTTCAGTCGTGTGACCGTTTTGTTCATCGGCCCGAGTTTGGCCTTCATCGTGCGTCGTTCATCGTGTAGTATACATGAGGTAACGAGAAGCGATTAACACCTCACGACCAGCTCCCGATCATCAATCGCTTGGTCGGGAGGATTTCAAACCGTTGTGAGGGTGTCACCGCAGCCGCTCACACTGCGCACGCGCAAACACATAAATGTCGGTGAAAAAGACGGAGTAGCACAGCAGTGCAGCGTGTGATCTGGACACAAGCAATGGAGGCACTTGTAGAACTTTGGAAAGCTCATCTGAGTCTTTTCGATGTGGCATCACAAAATTATCACAACCACAACAACCGTGAAAATAGTTGGATCTACACCACTGCTCAATCCCAGCTGCCTGATCAATGTTTTTCATTAGCAATTTAGCAAAGTTGATGGTGGTGGTGTGAGTCTGTGTGAGTGAAAGACAGAGAGGGAGAGCGAGCGACAGATTTTCTGTTATAACCTTCATTTTTATGGACGCACAGTGTGAGCACTCAGGCCACATCAGAGCATCGGGCCGTATAGTGTGAGACCCTGCATCGTGACCGATAAACTTCTAACCCCTCCGAGTCAATCGTGCAGTTTGAGCTGAAGCTGAATAACGCGACTTGGGAAAAAAAAAAAAAAAAAAAATATCGCACAGTGTATGCCCAGCTTAACTAAACACAAAAAGTTGTTTGTGTTTAGTTAGAATATAAAATTATTTCTGAAAACTAAATGGTCCAAAGAAAAAGAAAAACATCTAATACAAATCAAAGTCAGTAACAGATCAACAGGTCTTAAACACACCAACTGCTGATATAGTAACCTGTATGTTATAATAGATGAAAATATTATGCATGTATTTTAACGCTGAATATTAACAATTAATGAAAATCAGGCCACTGGCTGACCTGCTGTGCTGGCGATGGTGATGGGCAGCTGGTGCATCTGCAGCCCAGACCCCCCGAGGCTGTTAAGATTTATGGTCTGGATGCCTGGGATCTGCACGGTGTTGACAGGTACTCCTCCAGCTGCAGCTGTTCCCTGAGTCTGGCCGAGCTGGGGAAGGGACTGCACGGGTGCCAGCGTGATCTGCGCTCCCGTCGGATTCTGGATCTGAATGGTCTGCCAGGTCACCTGGCCGTTGGGGGCTACAGTGCGCAGCAGGATGGCCCCTGTGTTTGGCATGATTTGAAGATTTTGAAGCCCTTCCTGGCTAAGTGTTGGTGTAAACACTTGACCGCCTGTGGCTGCAACGGTACCGGCCTGGATGGTTTGGAGTTGCGCTCCACCTTGGATAACCTGCTGAGGCTGAATGAGGATTTGCTGTGGCTGCCCCCTGTCTCTGTTGTCTGGCTGTATTGGGACACCCAGAGAAGAGGCCATGTTTTGCTGAAAGGTCCCTGTCACAGCTCCATTGCTGTTCTGCTTTTGAGTAACTCCATAAGAAGAGGAGGTTTGTGTAGTGACAGTGGAAGCACTTGTCATGTAGCCGGCCTCGCTGTTGGAAGACACTGGCTGTTGTTGCTGCTGCTGCATGAGTTGGTTTCCCCCTGCTTCTCCTCCACCATTGGTATCCCCCCCTGCAGCACCAGCAGTGACGGGTAACAAAGTGATGTTTCCATTAAGAGACATGGGCATATTTGCCAGGAACTGGGGCTGGTTTTGTAACAAACCATTGCCTAAACTTATGTTTTGTATGGGTATGGCTCCCTGAATGAGACTGGGCATGGTTATGATGTTTCCTGCTGCACCGGCTCTGTTACTCGCAGCTATGATCTGTTGGCCATTGGGAGAAGACACTATCTGAAACTGTTGGCCTGGTCCTGCTGTGGCAGGCACAGCAGACTCCTGCTGAGCATGTGTAAAATGCAGCGTCTGGCCATCCACTGTCTGAAACTGTGGAATGACCTGGTACTGGATGTTGGGCATCACACCTGATATAGTGGTAAGGACCTGCTGACCCTGCATTGACGGCGCCTGAGCAACTACAAAGGGCTGTTGTTGCTGCTGCTGACTCTGAGAGCTTGCAGCGGGCGACAGCACCTGTCTGTTCTTGATGAGGTCTCCTCCTGACATCACTCCTGAGGAATCTGTGGTGACTGTGTTGGAGCCTGAGGATGCTTGAACACTGAGAGGGTTTACCTGCCAGCTATTGGCACTGGAGGTAAAAACAGCCTGGTTTAGGTCCAGTTGCTGCTGCTGATTCTGTTGGTGCTGGTCGGCAGGGGAATCGTTCTCTCCCGGGGTGTCAATGCGACTGCATGTGGCTGCCAACAAGGCGAGTGGTGATGGCTGCTGTGAGTCCTGGAAAAAGAATAAATGAAGGAGCTTTTAGAAAGTAGAAATATATGAAATGCAATGTAGAGTTACAAAAAAGTAACAGCTGTCAAAATATCAGGATGTTCAAGTAAAGCTGGATACTTGCATGTGATTGAAAGAATTCACCTATATAATAAAGTTTAGGTGAAGAAGAGAGTGCAGGCAGGGTGGAGCAGGTGGAGGTGAGTGTCTGGGGTGGTTTGTGACAGAAGGATGGCAGCAAGAGTGAAGATGGTGCCACTAACTCAAAGGCAGAAGATGGAACTGGACGTGGCAGAGCTGCATACACCCTGGAAGTCAATCGATTGTCACTGCTTTAAAGTGGACGGCTGGTCGCTTGTGGACATTCCATGCTACTGTTGCCTAGGTAACTCTCTAACGTATTTACCATCAGGTCATGTGCCAATCAGCCGTATTCTTCACTTTCACTTGTAGTCTTGTCCGTTGGTTACCTCAGGTCCCACCCACTTCCTATCGCTTGCGGTTATTTCGCTCATAGTCACCTGAACCCGTGGAATATCATCCACTTTCTGTGGTTTCTAGTCATCCGGTCACTGCGAATCACTTCCAGTGTGCACACAGCTTTCAAGTTTCGTTGGGCGTGACCAGTAGGGATGGGTTTAGAAATAATATTGGGGGAAAGCCATGTGAAGTGAGAGAGAACGTTAGAGAGACGAGGCTGAGGTGGCGGACAAGCACAGAGGACGGAAAATTTATATATTGGACAAAGGATGTTGAAAACTGAGCTGCCAGGCAGGAGGAAAAGAGGAAGACCACAGAGAAGATTTCATGGATTTAGTGAAGGAGGACATACAGAGGGTTGGTAGAGGATGACGATGTTAAAGATGGGCTGAGATGGTGGTAGATAATTCCCTGTGGCATCCCCTAAACAAGAGGAAGTGTAGCCTGGTTTGGAAAGCCCAGTAACACATTAAAATGTAAATATTGTCCCACTTTGAAAATGACAAATTACAGGGTGAATTTTTAGAGTTTATTTTTTTTCCTTCCTTGCACATAATTCAAAGCATTTACAATACAAGTTTAAATGGTTTAAAATGTCTCTTTAAAAATATTATTTTCCAAATTAATTTTCTGATTTAAAAATGCTAGTGATGTGGTAGATTAATATAAAAAGAAGAAGAGGGATTTCTTTTCTGAATGTCAGAAATACACACTCTACTAACAAGAACTTTATTAATAATATTAAACCCACTTTCTTGCTCTTTCCAGGGGAGTGGGCATCAAAGAGAGATAGGTGAGGGGGTGTGGGCAGGGGGGTATGGGAGGGACCACATTTTTGTGGAGTTGCGGCGGGCTTGGCTTCCCCTCCCCCCAAACCCACCCATCTCCCTCCCACACTTTTAGTTTGCCCTATAAACTGACTCACTCCGCTAGCCACCCCCTCCAAGGCCAGCCAAATGGGCCGAGCGAAATACACACGAAGTGCCGGGGTTTAACGGGAACACCCCGTGTGGGCGACTTTTACCTGCCCATTCCCCACCCCGGTAACATGTGCTCTGGGGAGAAAATCAACAACCCTCACAGACCCCGACACAAACGAGCCATAGAAGCGATCAAACAGATGGGAAGTGCACATGAGTTCAGTCTGGCAGTATCTCCAGTGGATGTGTCCCGTAACCTACTTGTGAATTTGCGTTTCGCTTTTGACTGAAGCCTCCACCGCTCTCCACAGCGGCCATTTCACCCTGCTGCTGATCTGCGGAAGAAGAGTTTTTGTAAGAGTACATCTCCTTAAAACACTTCACAAGAAAAAAATACATCACACATCGAAACTTACTACTGGGTGTAATAAAAAGGACGGAACACACGGAACAGCACAGGCCACGAACACAATAAAAAGGGTGTTTTTCGGAGCCGCTGTGAGGCGATTCAGACAAGAAGTGCAAGAAAATCTAAGTGCTCACAGGGCCAGCTACATGCTAAGCTAACGTGAACTCACAAGTGGTGTAAAGTATGAGCTGAAGTGAACGAAATGTTTTCAGCCACCGCTGTAAGTACAACTAGCCAGCGAGCTCACATCAGTTGCACAGAGTTAAGTGATACTGTCTGCTTACCTATTAATTTAAGTCCAAAAGTAAAGTTACTTGTGACCAGTTGGTTAATTGTTGTTAGCCGTGTATTAAAAATTAGCGGGTTTGTAACCTTAGTTGGTCACTTTTAAAAAAAAAAAAACAACAACTCGGCATTTAGTTATCGGCACACGCCACATTTACGACACGGAACACATTGAAAACAACGTACTGCCACTCTACTCCTTACTGTTCAGTTATCGGTTCGTCCACAACATGCCAGTGAGTTTTAAAAAGTTCACTTACTGCTCATAATTTGAAGACGGGAGGAGTTTCGCTGCTCTTTTTTCTGCTTGACAACTTTTCACAACTTCACACTAACTTGACGCCCCTTCTTTGAAGGAGAACGGTGGGTGCGTTAGATTTAGGAACCCGGCAGCCTGCCCACGTCGGGGAGAACACGCGGTATAGGTTTTTAACAGGCTTATCAGAGGAAGTAATGACAAGGAAGTTATTAAATGAAAGTAGCTCCCCTATACAGCTCAAGTCCAATTCCAGTTACGTTTAATTCAAACTTCTAGAACCTAATTATTATTCCTTTTAGTTCTTAGTACAATGTTCTTCGGTAGAAGGTATTTATCTAATATCAAAAATACAAGAATACGAGTGGAAAAATCTCCCAGTCGAAATAGGTATCCATATATTCAACAATGGGCGTTTTGTTATATTAAAAATTAAACTCACCCCCTGTTCACTGCACTATCGCACTGTTCCCATGAATAAAAGAAGCGCACCCTTCTAAGAGCTTCTTTTGAGCAATCGCTTCTTTTCTCCAATGGAGAAGGGCGTTTCTGCCAACGAGTATCAGTCGGCCAACGTAATTGGACTAGAGGCAAAAGACTGGGCGGAACCAAGCACGGTAGGTTGTATCCCTGAGTATGATTGACGTTTGGTTATCTTTTTCCGCTTAAAAGACGCCATGAGTAAACAGTTCTCGGAATATGGGCGATCGCCTTTATTCTGTCAGACATTTGAGCCTGTATTGTCCATCTGAGACATTAAGGCTCGTGTCTTGGTTTGAAAACGGAGGTGGGGAAGGAGGAAGGCCGCATGGGTATTTAAGTCTTGCCTCCGTGGCCACTGGCCACTCCCTGGTGGCGCCCGGTGGGTCGGGAAACGGCAAGGAGGCGGGAGGAGTTGGCCAGGGTGGCGGTGAAGATTCCCCCATCACACGCACACACTGGCTATGAACCGCGCGGGGAGGAGAAAATGGCTCGCCTGTGGGAGGGCTTGTATTATTAGGATTCGTGAGGGGGCTGTCAATACGGCAGCACATGTGCCCGTGTAAACAGGAGAGAGAGGGTGGAGCCCATCCCCAGGCCAGGCCTGCAGCCACCCACCTCTGTATGAACTCCATCACTGATACTTCTTCAATTCGACACAGACATGAATACATGAATACCGCCACACATTGATGCATGCATGACACCACCACACTCTGAACTGATCTAGCAGCACTAATTCAAGCATTCAGGTAGTCTGGAAATAAATGCAGTAATATGGCACTGTTAAAGCACGCTCAGTAGATGCTTTTCATCATATACTTTACTATGAAGACAATCATAACATCAGCTTTTTGTCCAGTATTAGCCCGGAAAGTGACATCACTACAGCATTTCATAAAATACAGTACTGTCCTGTATACCCACGTCCTTACAACAGATAAATAAAACTACAGCCTACATGCAAAATATCTGAAAAACTTGTAAATGTGTTTTTTTAATTAACACAGTTATATTAAGTGATTTTTTGTGAATATTTAAAGGGAAATACTAGATATGCATCATAGTGGAAAATGTTAACATTTATTTAAAACATAACTTTTACAGCTTTTTACCTATAGGTGATTATTAAAAAGTAAGAATAATAAAATAAAAATGTTACTTATTAATCAGGTGACAAATGTTGATTAATAAATAGCCTAAATCAGAGGTGGGCAATTCATTTTAAGGTTATAATAAAATAAAATAAATACTGGGCAGAACTGAGTTCAAGTCATTTGTATCTTTACTGGCTTCATTAAATTACAGTTTTTTCCCATTTTTTGTACTTTACTGCACGGAGAGTCCTGATTTCTGAATACTCTAAATCCCAGGACTGCACTCTTCTGACAAGAGACCTCTGATGTTGTGCGAGGAATCTGCAGGAGCCACTCTTCCAATTTCAGGGTTACAGCTTCTTACAGCTCCTCTTACCACTATGACTACTTTGGACTTTACCTCCACATCTGCTCCAGTTGTTCCTTCAGCTTCTGGTAGTTCTCTGTCTCCTTGTGCTCCTTCCTGATGTTGCTGTCTGCTGGGATTACCACAGCCATCACTATGTCTGATTGGTTGACCCGCAGCTGCTTGTCGGTCTGGAACTCAGAAGTCTCACAGGAAACTTAGGACCTTGCTGTTCTTCTTCTCTTCCATATGCAACACAGATGTTCCAGTACACTATCACAGCCACTTGGTTATGTCTCTCAGGGTATGCAGTCCAAGCTTGTATCTTGCATCCTGTTACTATGTGTTGGATAGTCTCTGGGGCGCCTTTGCACAGTCTGCAGTTTGGGTTCTGTCAGCTGTGGTAGAGTCCTGTCCTTTATGGTGCTTAGGACCTGTTCATGTGCTGCCATGATCTGAGCCTCTGTGCTATCCTGTAAGTCATCTTTTTCTAGCCGCTGGTAGGATTTCTGATGTTAGCTCCTTCTAATATATATATGAGCATCTCTGTCCAGTGGGGTGCAGTCCCAGGAGTACCTAAGATACTGTGCAGGACCCTCAGACTCCCAGGCCTCTGGAGAAGACCTGGGCCTAAGGAGTAGATGAATCAAACCCGTCAGGAGGATCGGCACTATAGTTAGAGATTGTCACTTTAGTCAAATTTGTAAGGATACATCACATTTATCAGTCAGTGCAAAAAATTATGCTAAAATGTCAGACTGGCATTAAGTGGCACACTGCACTGGGATGTTGGAGTGATGGCTACAAATGGCCTCTGTACTCCCACGGCATTAGCAAGTCTACACTTCTTTGGTGTCTTCATGATACACTAAGATACGAGAAAATCTCCTTTTTCTTTCTTTTTTTCCATTTTTTAATTACATATTTACGATTATCAGCGACTCATTGCTCTTTTTAAGCAAAGTTTCCCAGCTGCAGTTAACAACTACACACCTCACAGTAAAACGACTGAAGAAGATGATTGTGGGCCACTGGACGCAAAAATAATGTTTATTTGTTTTTAAAAATTCAAATATCACAGGAGAGGTGCAAAAAACACGCACTATTTGCCTATCATATGATTTGCATTCAAATCACTCGTGTCGCACTATCACCTTTGCCTCTGACATTTCCACAGACCTGTCTGAGTGTGTTTTTGTTTCTGCAGGATGTGCAGCAGCTGCATCCCACGCTGATAAAACTTTTGTATTTCAGACGAGATGCAAAGTTACTTCCTACAAAGGCTTCTCAAACCGCTTCACCGCCAAGATCCGCGCATATTCAGCCCGACCTATAACTGACTGCTTTCGAAAGGAAATCACCAGAATCGTCGAGCGGTCGTTAATAAACGGGAGCCTGCTGGATGCAGTTTGAGAGTTTTGTAAAGATTGCAGATGAAGTTGCTCGTATTTAAGCCGACACATACAGGAAACGAGACAAAGAGCGCCTCTGATACAGAACTGAAACCTGCGCCGATGAAGGTAAGGCTGCTTTTCGGTTATCAGCATTGATTGAGCTCTAAAGGCAGCATGTAGTCGCTTCGCTGTAGCTGGATGGAGAAAATCTTACTCCGTCTTATTATCGAGAACATAGCATCCAACGGCTCCTGTGTGCTGTATTTTAAAGTAAGTAAATAATTATTCTTAATTAGTATAATCATATATATTTAATGGTTTACACCTCATCGATAATCTAGACTAGTCTTATCTAGACTACACTTGGTTTCCCTTACATATTAAAGTAAATTACGACTTTTAATGAATAATGACTGCTTTTACTTTGAAGGGATTTAGAGTGAACTGTCAGTTAGTCATACTGAAGGCAACTAGAAGCCACCTTGTATCATTTTCTATTATCCGTATGTTTATATGTTGTTTGCTCTGGTAAATGCGCTTCATGAGCATTTAACCATAACATACCAAATTTTTATGAATATTTATCTGTACATGTTTTATATTGTGTCTGTTATCTTGTCTCCAGCTGTCCTGGAGGTACAATATTTCATCTGAACTGTTTGTCTGACTTTGATGAGCTTTAAGCAGTATAGTCTCTGAACTTAATGTCATAGCTAGATTGATTTGCGTGTAGCCACCTCATTTTTACTGCAATATTAAGTATAATCTATGCACAGATGTCTTAGAAACACTACTGATAAGGAAGCGGCTGTTAATATCCCTATGCAAAAATGGCTCAATTTTAATGAGAAGGGATACTCACTGAAAATCCTGAATACAACTGACTTTAGAGTAAAATGTGTTCATTCTCCTAAAGTAAACATTAAAGCCTAAAACTATGTTGCTGCTTCAGTGTTTCATCCCCGGCTCTTTCGTTGCACCTTGGCAGCTTTGACAGAGCCATGTCCCCCGGGTGTCCTGTGAACTGAGGCGATGGAGAGCTCGTCCTCCACAGTGAGGCGGCGAGCCTGGATCAACAGCAGCCGTCAGTGGGTCACTTTTGAAGACCCTGAAGGGCCTCTGTGCCCGCTCCCATCTGCCTCAATAGCGGACGATGATGTGTTCTCTGATGGTAAGAGCAGATTCTGGAACGTGGGAGGGATCATCCTCCATGGTGGTTTATTATTAACTATCTTCAGCATACATCAAGTGATCAGCTGAACTTGAAGATACCTAAGTAGCTGGATACTCCATTTATTGGATAAAGAGTAAATAGTAGGTTAAAAATATATTTGTTGTGACAAATAGCAAAAATAACAGGAGTACATGATAACAAGCGTCTAACTGTCAGTTTATAAAAGCACGATGAACGTGTTCCTTCAGTGGGGATCAGTCATAATCTTAAGTGTGATTTCCACAGGATGCCTTACGGGAAAGATTGAGAACTGGCTTCTCGGTTGTGGGTAAGTCATCTTGTTTTACTGCTTGTTTTTCTTGTAAGATGATATTTTAAGCACTGAAGGACAAGTTGTCAGTCACTGGAAACTGGTTAACAAAGAGCGGCGTGTAGCAAGTGGAAACTCTCTGAAGTCAGGTGTTCCAGGAAGACGCTGCAGCAAGGCAGCCGCAGTATTGTTTTTCACCAAAGTCAACTTTGATGATGACTTATTATTGTTCCATTGGAAAAAAATAATTTTAAAATGAAACTTTAAAACTATAAAACCGATGCTCCGAACTGACCTTTTGCTGTCTTGGGAACACTTGTTTGCAGAAGATCAACCAGTGTTAAGTGTCACAGAAGATACCTGTTACTGAGTATGATTAAAATACGTGGCCAGAATACATGGTATCAACATATAGATGTCTTCAGCCGTAAGAATTTTTCATCACACACAAACTAAACCTCACAAACAACTTCTGCTGCTTCACTCTTTGTAATATTTCCTTATGGGAGCGAAAATTATATAACTAGAAGGAAATAATCATTTCATCAAAATGCTGCAAGGAACACAGACAGATTAGTTCACATTACGTCAGTTATCAAGAAGGAAGTTGCATTTTAGTGGTCAATGAGTTACTGCATAGTCTGCGTTTTCACTGAAATGGCCTGTAACACCAGAAAAGAGTACAGTAAAACAAATAGGAGAGAATAACCAGACTAGTTTGAAGGAGTTATTACATCTACAAGAGGAAGTTGACAGATTCCAACAGTAAGTTGATTGAAGAAGCAGCTCTCACGAGCTCCGGCAGTATCGTGCTGCAGATGAACCTATCTATGCAAACTTAATGACTCGTTTGATAAAAGCATGACACTGATTGGATCTCACAGTGCGTGTGTTCATGCTTTAAATATTGGAATGTTTTACAGGTCAGACGCCTGCTCAGAGAACAGCGGTCAGCTGAGTTTTGGTGAGTAGGAGCTGAAACAAACCTCATCGTTAAAATATATTTGCATGCAGTATTATGTTTCATAATACTGCATACTGATACTTTTATCAGGGTTTCAGATTCTGATGTTATCAAATGTTTCTGTTGTCGATGTTCCTAATTTGAGCAGTTTTTCATTCAAATGAGTTACGAACCGCAAGGAGCATATTATGTTTAACTAGTACATGTGACAGCATTGTTTGGTCTGTGATTTTAGCCCGTTGTTAGATGGATGGTAGGCAACCTGATGACGCCATGATAGCTGATATAGATAAGAACCTTCAGAGGCCAAAGATAAACCTGTGTGTCAATTTTGGTTGCTCAGCTCCTAATTACGTACGAGTTTGCAGGACAACAGGATGTTTTGTGTGTCATAGTACGATAAGGAACTAAAGCTGTCAAAAAATTGTGGTGCAGTAAAAAGTCAAATTTTTTACTCCTTTTGAAATGCAGTAGGCAATTTTAAGTTTTAATCTGCACAAAAAGGAAACGGTGAGGTAAAATAAAAGTTCCTCATATTTGCTACATTCATAATAATGTACATGGAGGAAGTCTACATTACAGTTTTTTTTTAAATTTTAAAAGTATTTCTCATCTCATGATTCATATCTGTGACTTTCTCCTGTCTTCAGAGTCTGTGCTCCAAGCTGGTAACTTTGCTGATGACCTAAAACTTGGAGCAGATGGTAAGCATACGCTGTATATGTTCATGCGTGGGCAGACAAATCTACATGACTGCATGCATACTTAGTGTTTTCCTAAAGGAATTTTAGGAATTACATTGATTTTTGCCTGGGGTTAGCTCTCTGTGTCAGCTCCCTAGTACAAAGAGTGTGCGATGTGCCACTGAGCCGGTGTGAGAATAGCAAAGGAGTGTTTCTGGATAATTCACATTGATTGACTGGAGGGGTCATAGGTCCTGCCCCTTGCTCTCTCTGCTAACTCTTCTAATTCAAACTGAGTATTTGTCTTCACGTGAATGCATCTAACATATTAATTCCTGTTAAAGGAAAAAGGAAACTGCAGATAATGGCCACCCCAGATATTTCTTGAGAATAGTTTTGCATTAATTTCCTGAAGACTTAGCCATAACCACTACCTTTCTCACATTCATCTGAAGATTAGTCAAGCCCTTAATCTAACCTTTATGTGTTCTCTGTACACACGACGTAATAAATGCTTACCCTTGTAAAAGACTAATAATAGAGCAGAACATATTACTATAGGAGACTTGACTGTGCATCCTGATGTTTTTAAATCTCTGTTGTCAGTGACACACCCAGTGTTGTGCAGTGCCATGAGGACGTTTTTTTAGAAAGCTGGGTTTAGGCTTGAAAGCTATTTTGTTTATAACTCTTATATTATGTCATGAATGGGAACACTTATTTAAACAAAATACAACTTTACATATGTGCAGATTTTTAAGGATCACATGGAGATCATATATGAAAAAACTGTTATATGATTGTTATTGTAGGGGTTACGCCACAACATTAATTATCACCTAGCGGATATTCGGACCCTGGAACAATCAGCTTAGTGGATTGTAAGCAAAGGTCACAGGTTTTAAGACTTGTTGCATAGACTGAACAAGGGGTCTGAAACATTCTTCAGATATTTTGGCCTATTTTTTCAGCAGTTTTTCATCAGTTGCTACAGATTTGCTGGTTGTAAATCTGTGATACAAATCTTCTGTTTCACTAAAACACAAAGTTGCTATTATTGGATTGAGATATGGTAACTGTGGAGACTTGTCTGCCCCCAACAACCATGTTACATTCAAAATCACGTAAATCATCCCCATTCTGCTCAGTTTGAACTGCAGCAGGTTGTTTTGACCATATCCACATGCCTAAATTTATGGAGTTGCTTATATGCGATTGACTGATAAGTCAATTCGATTGTGTACCTAACAAAATTCCTTCTAATATTAAACAGATAATTCAACAAAAATACCAAAAACTAACTCACATATTTTCCATGTCTCTTACTAAAATATTGTTTCACATAACTGAAGTCAAACAGTGTTCAAAGTACAAAGTTGTTAAAGGTTTAAGCTGTCAAACAAAGAAAGCTCACTCTTCATTTACACAGCCATTAATTAACAGAAGTTATTAATCTGTTGTTGCTTGATTGTCCCTTTGCAGGAAGCATTGCATTAAATGAAGGAAGAGTAGCGCCGAAGGGGATTTTCTACATTTACTCACATCATAGAAATATATCTGCAACTTTATATCCTCTGTAGCGTTTTGTCTGTCCTGATAAGTGAATTTCTTCCTTGAGCAACCCTGTGGTATTGTGCCTGGGGAAGCTGTCGAAACTAGAAGTGTTGTAATTTATTTTAACATGGCTTCCTTGTTTCAGCTTCTGTGGTAGAAGGTGGAGATGTTACACCTGAGCCTGGGTGAGTAGTCAGCATGTAAGCATGTAGTTATGGCAGTAGCAGTAAAACAGGAAACAACAAATATTTAGTAAAGAACTGGTAGTCATAGGCATATAGCATAGGTGATCTTTACACTATACTAAAGGCATTTCTCATTTAATAATTCAGTTGTAATAGATGAAGCTTGCTGTGTGATTGTAGTCCATCATGTGACTTTATAATTTTACAAAATCAGTGCTAAAGAAACTTAAATAAATGATCTAATGTTATTTATTTATAATTTTGTTTCACTGTGTGGTGACCAAGAAGCTTGGCGCGACAGCCGTCCTTCAGACAAAAGAGCAGGCTCACCAGGTCAGTGAGCAACTCTTCCACACGTCAGATTAAACAGAAAACACATAAATAAAGGCTTTAACATCCGGGTTGGATGCAGTCTAACATCTGACACGTCTTATGTTCAGCACCCCACGTCAAGGACTATGTTTGCCATCAATGAACTTGGGCCACAGCATAACTTCCAGCTGCTTCTCCGCCTCAACCTGGAAAAGTACATCGACGTGAGTCTTTTAAAGGATTTATTATTCGCCAAATTTTCAAAAATGGTTTTCAGATGACATGGTATACACTATTTCTAACATATTATTCACTATAGTGGTTGCATCTTTGATGGCTTTGTAAAACATTAGCTGTAATACAACATTTTCTCTCCTTTTTTCTTACACTAGTATATCAGATGTCCTCGAGTTGTGTTCAGAGGATGCAGAGGAGACTTTGTATGAGCTGGGTTTTGGCTGTGAGGAGCCACAGGTTACTGTTCGCATCCCTCCTCGCTTCTTCACCTTTCCTTCTCAGGCTCAGGGCATCAACTTCCGACTCTTCCTAGACTCACAGATACGGCGGATAAGAGAAGAAGACCCCAGCCTCTCTCTTGCTAGTAAGACTATCTAGTTGTAGTTCTTCTGTAGGTTATCTTGCTTTGACTTCTGTAGCTGTAATCTGTATATGATTTGATCTGTGATAAGGTAAATTATATCCATTTATATAAGTCTCTTTATTCCCATAGGTCGTTTCAGACAGGTTCAAGTGCTGACAGCAATGGCCAACGCTTTCTATTCCCTGTACTCCCACGTGTCCCGCACTCCTCTCCAGAAACTGTCCACACCGGAGTTTACCTTCTCTTCCCCTGTGCAGAGGATCGAACGATTCAGAAGCAGCATTCGAAGTGAGCCACGCTCTCCGGTGGAGAGGCTGAAGGACACTGTCAATAAGATGTGTCTCTACACGGGCTCTCCCCGGGGGTCTGACTCCACCTCTCCACAGCCTTCACCCAGGAAAAGGTCCAGCCTCCCAGAAGTTGTGGATATAGTGTGGAAAAACAAGAGTGGAGTTAACAAGAAGCTGGATTTGGAGGAATGTAATAGCAATAATTCAGCTATGGATGTTAACCAGATCGCAGACGGTGAAAATGGGCTGGAAACTCAACAGTCAACGATGGACAGGGAGATTCTCGAGGACAGAAATAAAACCTGTGAAACGGAAATGGGGGATGATAATAAGCAGCCAAAGGATGTTGACTCTGGTGAAAATGACTCCATGACTCAGAGTGTAAGAACATCTGTTGCGTCATCATTATCAGAAGAAACTGTCATAGAAACCAACTCCGAATCACTTTCCTGTCAGCCAGAGCCAGACTCATGTTTGACACAAAGTAACAAAAGGACAGCTGAACTAAAGCCTGTTGCCAAGGTTACATACGATTTAATTTGCCCCCAGATAGTCGAGAGTGTACACCGGGCACCTTTTTGCAGTCAAAGGACACACAGTCCAGACAGTTTGACTCCCTCAGAGAGAGAAAGCACAGATAAATCCTGTTCTATATCACACAAAGTCAGTCTACAAGCCTCTGTGACAAAGTCTAACCTGAATCCACACACAGACGACGTTGCCTCTTCAGGTGAGGCCACGCGGGGGGATGCATCTAGATCACTTCCTGTCTCGGAACCCAGTGGTAACACTCATTACTGCATAACTGTGACTGGCTGGGAAGGCGATGATGTGCCTTGTTCTTCTTTGAAAACATCAGATTCCAGTCATGCTTCGCATGGTTTATATGGTGAGAAAAAGTCTCCTTCAGAGAAGCAAGGACAGTATCTTTATCCTCTGATGCATCAGAGCCTGGGCAAGCTCTCCAGTAACCTTCAGCAGGTTAATTCCTTTGAGCTGGAAGAGGTACAGTAGTTTTACAATAGGCTTCATGTTGCTTGTTATCTCAGCACTACCATTTGAAAAGAGTGTAACAATGCTTGGCTGACTTTCATTAAACGAAAGCAAACTGAGTACATCGCAAACTGATTCAGTAAACATCCTCCAAAGAGGCTCAAGTTATCATAATCATGCTAGAACATGATGAAAAGGGTATAAATGGATATAACAAAATGATAAAATAATTACTCAAAAGCAATCTCACCTTCAAATATTCCATATGTTCTTTCCTCCTCTGATAATGTTTGGTATTGGCTATGAGCCATTTATGAATCATAATACGTGGGTGTTTTGTGTTGCTCACTTTGACCCAGAATACAGCCTACATTAGGAATATGTCTTGTGCTTACATTTTTTCTCTTTCAAAAGGATTTTGATCATTGATTTTTGTTTGTTATGTAAAAAAAACAACAAACAGGCTAAATAACGATGTTATTTATCAGAAGTATTGAAAACCTAACCAAATGATACAAAAGAGGCTCTTATGTTCACTTATATTTGGCTTCAAACACTGTATAGTGATAGACATCCATGATGCAATGACTTGTTCAGCTCTTGCTGTGTGTAATTGTTCATGAAATTATTTTTAAACAGTTATTAAACAGGCATTCCCTTTGTCGTTTTAGGTGCATAGTGCAGGAGAAGAAGACTTGGGACAGTCAGAAAGTCCAAGAACTACAACCTCACCATTTTCAAAAGACCATCAATACAAAGGTACCCTGTGTGCTTACATCTCATTTGAGGAACTTGACTTTTATTTTGTGAACACAGTTTATGGGAATTTGACTTGTTGCAGTTTTAAAATAGCTGTTTGCAGTTAGCAGTGGTCATAAAATTGCTGACGAAAAAAAAAAAGATGCACACAGTTATAACAGTTAAATGTGTGAAGTCAAAGGGTGTTGCCATGTAACACTGCTCAGCTACATGTGAATAAACTTTGAGCTTATCGTAGGTCTTGTATTGAGGTCAAATGAGGAACTGAGTAATTCGGGCAAACCCAGGTATAAAAATATACACTGCTAGTGCTGGGTTGGACCCCCTTTTGCCTTGAGAACTGCCTTAATTCTTCACAGATTCAGTAAGGTGCTGAAAGTCTGCCTCAGACATTTTGTCTATATTGAAATGACAGTACTGCGCACATCTGTGATGGGAATCTCCCATTCAAGGTACAATGGGGGGCGATCGTGGCTCAAGAGTTAGGAGTTTGCCTTCTAATCGGAAGGTTGCCGGTTCGAGCCCTGGCTTGGACAGCTTCGGTCATTGTGTCCTTGGGCAAGACACTTCACCCGTTGCCTACTGGTGGTGGTCAGAGGGCCCGGTGGCGCCAGTGTCCGGCAGCCTCGCCTCTGTCAGTGCGCCCCAGGGTGGCTGTGGCTACAATGTAGCTTGCCATCACCAGTGTGTGAATGGGTGGGTGACTGGATGTGTAAAGCGCTTTGGGGTCCTTAGGGACTAGTAAAGCGCTATACAAATACAGGCCATTTACCATCCCAAAATGCTGTGTTTCACTGAGATCAGGTGTGTGTGGAGGTCATTTCAGTACAGCGAATTGAGCTTTGTGACGTGGTGGTGGAAGCAGCCATCAGTAGATGGGTACGTTGGAGTTATAAAAGGATTGTCAGGAGCAAACAATGCTTAGTTCATACTAAGGGGCCCAAAGTGTGCCAAGAAAATATCACCCACACCATTACACCACCACAGGTCTAAACCACTGATGCAAGGCAGGATGGAGCCGTGGTTTCATGTTGTTTACATCAGAATCTGACCACACCATAGGACGGCTCAGTGCTTCAATGTCCAATGTGTTGTGTGTTCAGAGATGCTCTTCTGCAAGGCTTGGTTGTAACGAGTTGTCATTTGAGTTACTGCTGACTTTATGTCAGCCCAAAGCAGTCTAGCTATTCTCTGACATCCATAAGGAATTTTTCACCCAGATAATTGCTGCTCACTGGTTTTTTTTGCACCATTCTCTATAAACCTTAGAAATGCAAAGAGCAGCCCATCTGGCACCAACAACTACGCCACGCTCCATGTCACTTAATCTAAATCGCCTTTCTTTCCCATTCTGATGCTCAGTTTGAACTTCACTAGGTCATCTTGATCATGTCTGAACATGAACATGCCTGACTTGCAGCCATGTGATTAGTCGATTAGATAATTGTGTTAATGAGTGGTCGTACCTGCTAATGTGGCTGGTGCGTGTATGTTTGAGCATGAATATGAATTCAGCATCACATGAGAGCTTGACAGATGTGTACACAAGTAGCTCTGCAGGTGT
Organism: Oreochromis aureus; assembly: GCF_013358895.1. Classification (NCBI taxonomy): domain Eukaryota; kingdom Metazoa; phylum Chordata; class Actinopteri; order Cichliformes; family Cichlidae; genus Oreochromis; species Oreochromis aureus. The sequence continues at coordinate 36,137,060 of NC_052946.1, read as the reverse complement.
GCGTTTCTGTGCCTATTTAGGTCAGTGTGCTGCTGCACTTGTGCTGCACTTCCCAGAGTTTGGAGAGGATATCTGACTGTGTTTGCGCCCTCGTATAGGTGAAGTGGTCCGCGGTGACAGTATGCAGTCGGACAGCAGCGGCTACGCGGACGAAGAAGTCAGCCCCTCATCAGACAGACACAGCAGATGACAGAAAGCTCATGCCAACAGCATGTACGGCAGTGCTTGCCTTCACTGAATCAGAGTTTGTGAAACTCTGGCGAGGACTTTCTATCAAAATAAAATCATCGTACTGTAAGACTTGCTCATTTCACGATTTTAGAGTTTTTTTCCAGTGAGAATATTTTTGAACAAAGTATTAAGTTTTTCCATTGTGCTCATATTTAACAGAGATTATTGTATTGTTAATAAGTAGACAGTGGAAAATATTTTATTTAAATTGCAATCTAGTCATAATACAGGTGAAAGGCTGCATTCCTGTGGAGCTAACATTTTACTTCCATTTATTGTTTTTGTATCACAGCAGAGGAGTATTACAAGTTTAATTTCAGCATCACCATTAGTTTCATGCACCTTGAATTCAATGTCAGCGTGAATAAAATCCATCCTGCATTGAGCGACAGATGTTTTCTTGAGTAGTGCAAAAAATTCTTTTATTAAATGACTTCACAGGATTTTACCAACTAACAGCTACAGTAAGGCAAGGTGAAGTGACACAACAGGCAGTTACAGAGCATACTCTGGAAGCCAGTCATCAGCTTTTATGTGGAAACTTATCAGTCACATCAACAGAAAAACATAGGAAAATGAAGGGCATTGTTTTAATACTTTTGGAAGTCCACATGACATGATGGCTTTGTCTGGTCTGTGATGTTGAAAGCTTAACACACGAGAATGAGTTTAATGTTGAGAAGAACAAACATTTACTATAAAACTCACTGTACCGCTTCCTTTTTCTGCCAACACATAGCCGTGTCTTTATCTCAGCAGAAATGAATTTGCAAACTTCTTAACGTAAAGCGTGAGAAATTAGACTGTGACACATCATGAAACTACATGAGGGCAATTCATAACGGAGTTTCCAAAATATTATAAATAATTTTTTATATAACATGGCCAAACATTCAGAGCACAGTGCAGCAGAGACAGTCAGCTTTAATTTGGGGGTTTTAAATGTAAGAGCCTCTAACACTGTTTTGGGGGTTGCTTAGCTTTGTTTGTGTGTAAACTGTTTGGAAAGTTATAAAAGGTTTGCCTACATGCCAAAAGTAGTCATTCTGAAACATAATAGTTTTCTGACTAATCTATGTCACTACGTAACACACTGATGTAACGCCAGCACGGAGGCTAGTTTGGCACATCATCAGTAAATGAGAAGCTGCCTTTGCTGAATCTTATAGTAAAACTATTTCACCCCTCTGAAGAACTGAAGACCCAGTGACATGCTTTTATTTCCATGGAAACAGGATACAGCAATGTGAAACATTTCATTAAATAAAACAATTTTCAACTCCCTAATTTAACACCAAAGTTACCTTAAAAAAGCCCACAAAATTAAAAACATTATCGTAAAGACACTGGGATTTCAGATACCACTGTATCAGTTCAACTGACCAATCAGAACAGAGGGGTGGGGGGTCTATTGTAAAGGCCGCACAATAATAGAAGTGGACTGTTTCAGAGAGAGGGTGACAAAAGGTGTAGCCACAAATAATGTGTTTATTAAACATTAAATCATATAAACCTACTCTAACAGACCCAAACAAAGAACAAGCATGTAAATGAGCACAACAGGGGGACTATTTTCATACTAAAACCAACATTTTTCAACACTTGTGTGTAAAATGGTCAATCTTCAAGATGATTGTCCTATGACAATAACTCAGCAGTCTCTTTTTCTTAATTTGTCTTCAAGTCTGGGCTCTTTTTAGGTCCGTGCATGAAAACCGGGATTTAACAAAGCAGCAGTGAACGGATGACTCCACTCCATTTTCTTCAGACCCCTTTCACGCCCTGGTCATTTCATGGCATCAGAATTTTATCTCGAGTTATTTGCAACGTTGAGTTTACCACGATAGCACCATTTATAAATTCAGATGAAAACAAATAGGGTGATATAAAAAAAGTAAAAATACATAATTAGTGATAAATATTGTAAATGTCAAGTGATTTTTTGGGGGGCAACTAAATCTTCATTGGCATCATCAATAGGACTTTTAAAAAAATCTTGGGGCATAAAGAGTCTTCATTTCTAAATTTGAGGTAATTCATGTTATTTGAGTTCATCACAAAAGTGCCTCCGTCATCCAAAGTAGAAATTTATGATGGCATTTTGTAGTGGTGAGTTCAAGTCTGTGAGGGAGGGGGAGGGGGGGCTGACACGCTCGTCATTTCCCTCCTGCCATGATTTTGAGGTACTGCAGTGCATTGTGGGCTGCGTTGGCTCGGGCACCGTCTGTGTTTGGGGCGAAGCCGTGACACACGGTGATTGGCTGCGTGGAGAGCTCCACTAGACACTGACACAGGCCGCTGAGACTGCGCTCCTCTGAGAACAGAAGGAACAAAATACAAAATCACGAGAGCTTCATTTTTATTATAAAATAGATATTTACGAGATTACTGCTACTTTTTAAATAATATCATAACATATGTATGGTGTACTTCAGGATGAAAGATTTGACAGCTAACATTGTTATTAATACTGTACATCTGATTCAATGTACCGTTATTTTATATAGGCACATTAATAATATGATCAAAACTACTGTAACTAAAACATGTATTAGAATATAGTTTCACTCTGTCCTCTGCAACTATTAGAATATAGTAATAACTAGCCTCATCTACTGCATATATTAAGAAAAACTAACACTTTTGTCACGATTTCATAGATCATATAGTTTGTAGAGGACAAAATAACGGCCGTGACAGGTTTTAATACTACAAAAAAAGAAAAAAAAAGAATGTGTGCTAATTACACAAATAAATCGAGCAGAGATAACAAACAATAATAATTCGAATCATAAATGTAAAGCTGCTGCGTTAAACTCTGTTGTTTTGGTGAAGAGCTGTCCACATTAAAAAAATGGTTCTACATAAAACCAAGATAACAAGCAGCTGCAGGCTACTTCCTCAATATCTGGTGACAGTAATAACGACCACAACACAGCTTGCCTTTTGTTTCTTGGCATGACATCAAAATCTACCCTTTATCCTCTGCAAATAGTGTGTGCAGATGGTGCAAACCAGATGTGAAAGCAGTAAGAGGCTTTCACAACCTAACAAGTTTGATCTTAAGCAGCACAGTGAAAGCTCCACTGAATTACCATATTTAACAGATACTAACAAAAATGCAGCTCTTCCTGTCATCAGGCCCATCAGCAGTGGCTCTTTACGCTTTGAATACCATCCTCCTTTTAATGAGAATGCAAGAACGCAAGAGAGAAGTGTGACAGGTACGCTCTGTGAACTCACCTAGGTCCAGGTAGCTGACATCAAAGCGCTGCTCCAGAGACAGTTCACTGAGCAAAGAGCAGAAGTTGGAATCAGAGGGCATGCCCAGAGGGTGGCTGCGGAGTTGGAGGATCTTCTCACCGGCAGAGTTGCGCAGAGAATCCCACGTGCAGCTGAAGCCTTTACTTTTACCCGACTCCGCTCTGCTGCCCATGTTCTGTGCATGCAGGAATTAATGGACAATGTCATTATGTGCCATAACCCAGAGATAGAAGAGTAACAACAGGGCATATGAATCAGAGATTATGCTAAATTAATAATGCTTCAGAAAAAACAGAAAAATAAAATTTAAAAAAATATTTTGTTACTACGTAGAAGTGAAGTAAACTCTAATTCCTCTAATGATGCTTAATAAACATTTGTCAGTTAGTGTAGCAGTGTTTGATTCCCACCATAGTAAATGTATCATCTTCTGCATCAGCATCATTGCTGGTCCTCATATCTACGGGGACATCATGTATGCGTGACAACATCTTAGCTGCTGCGTTTCTCTTGGCTAGCTTCTTAGATGTACCGCTTCCTGGTGAGGAAGAGGAGATTGCATCAGAAACCAAAGGATGTGCTTGATATCTCTGAAGTTTTCATGCTTTAAGAGAGTAAGTCAAGGAAAGTCACAAACTGGTTGACCAGTGTGAAAGGCGTAACAATAGATATATGATTTTGCTCAGTTTTATTAAGCTGTTTTCTATCAAAAATATTTAATTAGTGAACACACACCACCCACACACAAAATTGTGTTTTCATGTCTTTGTGGGGACATCTAATTGACATCATGCTTTTCCTAGCAGCTTACCTTAACCATTAAAAATGAATGCCTAACCCCAACTAACCAAACTGTAACCCTGACACTAAAACCACATTTTGAGTCTCAAAAATGCCCGCAAACTCGTGGATCAGGCATTTTGTCCCCACAAAGATATGTAAACATGGTACACACACACGCGCACGCAGGCTGAGAGATTGAAACAAAGCCACGTACCGATTTCTACAAATCTCTCCACTCTGCAGGTCATGGTGAACTCTTTGCGATGTGCTGGACCAGACTCTTGAGTGACTGTGTACTCTGGCAAACGCCATCCTTTCTGCACCACCAGCTCCTGGCAGAACAAAGTAAAAAAGAAACCAAAAGTTGGAAAATTTATAAGCCGCAGAAATAATGACAGCAAAATGAAACCTTGGTAGCTGTCTGCGTTTATTTACCTGCAGAGCCCCTACAGGGTTGCATTCAGACTGCTGTGAAGTGCCTGTGGTCTTCATCTCTGACTGGGCACTACACAGATGTTGAGAAAAAAACAAAAAGGTAACAATGAAACCACACAAACCTCTATCTTACTTTTGTTAAGTGTTGAAATGCTCTTCTTAACATTCAGGCTGGCCTGCTTATTGGATGTTTAAAAAAATTAAACAGAAAAACTGACCCATCTGCATCAGTAGACACATCAACCCCAATAAACCCGTCTACTCCAATACCAACTCCGGCAGGACCTCCGAGGCCTCCCTTTAGCATCTTCAGAGCAGCCTCAGCTGCTTTGTGCTTGGCTGCCTTCTTGCTGGGCCCCTGGCCGGTGCAGCTGATCTCTCCGACGGAGACGCGGAACGTGAAGTTGGGCTGGTGGGCCTGTCCCTCGGCCTTCAGCAGGTCATACACTGGGGTCTTGCCTATCCGCGTTCCATACTCCTGCAGCAGACTGATGGGCGTCTTTCCGGGATTCACAGCCAGCATTTGCTCAATACTACATAAGAGAAAAACCTCGCATGAGACAAACTCTTCAGAAACACCTTTTCATACAAACAAGAAAAATAATTGTATATAGGGTTTAGTATATTGTGTGTAACTTCATAGTTTTACTTTGTTATCTATTATTTATTTTCATTTTCATACCTATATTTATTTTAGTTTTTATTCACTCAAAAATTAAAACAAAAACTATTAGGAGAGTAAAAATCTCACTAAATATTACGGGGAACTATGTTTTTGATACTTTTTCTATATATTTTGAATTCTCTGTCTTCAAAAGTAAAACAAAACACAGGTTCAAACAGAACTTGGACATATTAGAGTTACAGAAACAATTACAGTTACATATATCCATGCTTATATTCACCAATTAAATGAGACTTTAATTCACCTGAAAGTTGACAAAAATGTCAAATAATGTAGACAGAAGAGTAGAATAAAAAACTAAGTAAAAAGAAGAAAAATGCAATGTTTTCAAAGTCTGATCTGTATAAAAATAAATGGCTGCAAAAATGGTCATAAAACATCTGTGTAAAGTTGTGCTTCATTCTCACTGGAGAAACCAAACAGCCACTTCATAAATGGCACAACACAGAAGAGCCACCTCGACAGGACAAGACTCGGCTGCACGTCTGCATCTAAAGGTCAAAGGTCAGTCTTTCAAGGATGTCAATATTCACATTTTGGACAAAAGAAGACAGACGGTTTGAAAGAGGAGTGAACGAAGCCATCTATGTCCACTGTGAAGCATCATCTTTGAACTCTCTGCCACCTATAGTGTAGTTTCCCATGTAACTCACATGATAGGGTGAAGCAAGGTCTCACAATGGGTTCACAAGAAACCTCTGCTGATAATGACCCACACCCTTTTTCACACCTTGGCCCATGTGATGAGCCACATGATCAACAGTTGCTTACAATCTGGGACTTTCCAGCATTTGGTCATAGAACTGACGTAGCTTCTCGGATGAGAGGTAAAACATGTGCTTTAATAATGAAGGGTATCCTTCAGTGTTACTACTAGATAAGCTCTATGGAGCTCAGGTCCTCAGACATGGATAGACTTAGACAAAAAAAAACAACAACAACAACAAAAAAACTTTCTTTAGTGGAGATCTGAATTTCGTGTTTAATGCACGTGCTGTAGATCAATACAGCCATCACTGATCTAATTATAGATTAATAGTCACTTTTCTATCGGAAAGGGGAAGCTTACAAAGTTTTCAGTGTGAGTGTAGCTACTTTATTATCGAAGAGTCTGAATACAGTGTGGAAACGGAGTAAAAGAGCATGGATGTCACCAAAGTCTGCAGACGACCCGATGCCGTCATTCTGGCGTCACAGTTTTGCAACGTGCAGCTGTCAGGAAAAAAAAAATGCTAGCAGTTCGTGTTTACAGCTCTGTTTCTGAAACGCTACTAAAAGCCAGCCTTCTCATCTTGTTTGTTACTGGAGGAGGAGTGTGGTGGACTGACCGGGGGAGCTGTTAGCTTAGCTTTACCTGGAGCACCCGGAGTTTCTCTTCCAGCTGTCCGATGCTGTCTCGTCGTTCATTCCCTATTTCACGCAGACAGAGCCGGTCGGTTTCGGATGGCAGTTCCCCCCCACCAAAACAGACACTTGCTTTCATCAGACGCTGTTTATTGTTTCCCCTTACAGATGATGAGGCGACGGCATAAAGCGAAGCCCCCCCGTCACTGCCGCCCCGACAGACTACAACAGCGGAATCCTCTGGCGCGAGGATATGACGTCAGCGGCTCACTGCGAAACCTCTGTTTTTTTTTAGCACGTTCAACGCTGAGATTTCACGAAACATCTCTTTCTATGGATGGTACAGACAGAAGTATACAACAGGCGTCAATCCAGGTATTTATGCACATCAGAGAGGTCAAAAAGTCAGACATTCTTCTTTCGGCTGTTCCCTGTAGGGGGCGCCAAACAAACCATCTGCTGTAGCATCGGCTGTGTCCCAATTCAGGGTATGCACGCTTGAAGTACGCGCACTACGCGTACTACGTACGGTGCGTACTACAAGTACGGGAAGTGCGGAAGTGAGAGGCTTGTGAAATGGGACGATCTAGCCTTCGTCGTGCTGTTCAGGTTGCCTAGCAACCATGATACTAACCGCGAGAAATGTTTCATACAGCTTTGTGTGACAGAAATGAAGGAGAAAAAATGTTTTGTTGTTCATTCATTTTTGTCATGACATCACTTTGATTAGTTGAGCCCACAGGACTGTAAAACATGATAGTTGGGCTTCATTTCTGTACTGAACAGTCATTTCAAGATTAGTTAGTAAATAATAATTAGCTAATGTTATTCATGAGACTAAAGTCATCTCACTGTGGTGATGTTAATATAATATGGACAATATTATATGTATTATATATATATATATATATATATATATATATATATATATATATATATATATATATGATCTTGAACTCTGGGTCAAAGATGCAAGTAGCAGTTATTTATATTTCCTATCACCTTAAATCTTCACTCAAAGACAAGTATCTCTGACAGTGTATATACAGATGTATTATATATAAGAGACAAACATTGTTCTTTCAATATGTTGGCATTACTAAATTTGGCTCAATGCTTATATATATATATGTGTAAAAAGCAAATGTACGAGCTGTGATAACCGTTTCTGATAGAATGAAGATCAGACTGATATATGAAATATTCCTTTATTGGGTGAGAAAATCAGACCGTGTCATAACTGCGTTAACTCATACAGAATAGATATCAGAGCCTTAAACAGGCTGACTTCTGCTAAATGGGTCAAACTGGGCAGAAAGTCTACAAACACATAACATCCTTATAGAATATGATGTAACACTATGGATCAACTTACCTCAGAATATATAAAGCATATAAACAATTACAGCAATATGATGCAACAAACACAGCAGCACTACTGATCCAAAATACTCAAAGCTTCATAGAACTGAAACAAACATTTATTTTTAGCTCCGTTCTGCTGCTGATACATACTTTAGGTTTCTGAATATTAAACTTGTTGCTGCCTTTCATACTGTGTAACTTGAAGGCTCTGAGTACTTTCTCTCACACTGAAAACACTGGAATGATAACATTATTTGAACATTACCTAATAAGACTGATTCAGGACAGACAATTAGTTATGTTAAACTTTCCTAGCAGTCCTTCACAAACAGGAACAGTCTGTCTATTCTCTCCATCTGTCAGCTGCTGCTGGCTCTTCCTCCTCCTCTTCCTCACACACTGCTGAGTTTGTCCTGGTGGATCATCAGGGTGCAAAGCCTCACAGATGATGTGCAGCAGTGGGTCCCTCAGTCTGTCCTCACTCTGGACACTTGCAGTTGTCACACATGGAAATCAAATGTGTGATAAGCTGCAGGATTCAAACACAAGTGTAACTTATAAATACATGTTCATACTTTTATTCCACAATCAGAGAGAAAGAAACAGAGAGAGAGAGTGCAGGACAGACAGACAGGTGACAGTCTCAGGTGTACACACTGCTACAAAACAGCACAAGAGAAGGAGGATTTAGTGTTTGTGTTATTACGAGTGCTAAACAAGAAGAGTTCCCAGATGGTCCAGTGGACACATGTGTGACTCCTGTGATTAAAGCATCTTTCTTTCAGCTTAACGAGTGAACCGTCAGCTCGTTCAAACACACGTTAAAGTCCGTTTGGCTCGACACCACCGAACAGAGGCAGCAATATAACATAGCTAACATTAACAGTGCAGTGAATCCTGCTTGTGCCGTCATATTCAGGACTGCAAACCGAGCAGCATCACTGACTTTCAGCTTGTTGTGTTTGTGGATATATGACTGACTTTAATTATCCATAAAATCATCACATTCTCTGTAAGATTAAGGTCAACTATATATATATTTAGAAGTAGAGGCTTTAAAACCAAGTTTACGCTGAAAGTACAAACATCACTAATGTCACATAACTTTCCCGACATGTGGCCAACAGTAATGTTTTAATGTTCTTAAACATTCGCACATAAATAAGTGACATCATATTCAGTACTTACTTTTGACAGTTCACTCTTCGGCCGCTCCCTTCTGCCGTATTTTGCGGCAAAATTATCCACACCCACCGCCGCGCTATGGATTGTGGGATATATGGGGCCAGGAAGCGTGCACCGGACCACGCTTGATATTTGGGGAAATCGACGGCGCATTTGGAGTATGCATTTGAAGTACACTTTGAATTGGGACAGCCGTCGTCGCGTGGCGGTGACGTAATCGCACTTGAAACGCGTACTTCAAGCGTGCAGACCCTGAATTGGGACACAGCCATCGTCTTCTGTCACACCACCCTACTACATGTCCTTTCTCGCTGCATCTATGAATCTTCTCAGTGGGCTTCATCTTTCCCCCTGCTTGGCAGCTTCATCTCCAGCTCAAATCTCAGCATCTTCAGCTCTGCCTGCTGTCTTTTGTCAGCGCCATCATCTCCAAACTGTGAACATGGTCCACATTTTTTGGTAAATGATCGCTTTCACGGTAGTGAAGTCTTAAAAGTGCAGCAGGCCACTGAGGATTTAAAAACAGATTGGTAAGAAAACAGAGAAGTCCTGCATCACGTTGAATTACATTTGTTACTTAACTTTTAAGGTATTTGTTTTAGCCTGTAAATAAAAAATCGCCTTATAGTTTATTTTTTACAGTCATTTCTACAGTTTTATATGTTTTGCATGAGGTAGCTGAACTGTGTATGATTTGGCGTTCCTAAATGTAACCAGAAGAGGGCGACAGTTAGCTATAGATTTCCCCCGCTGACAGCCCTCCCTGTCGGGTCCCTGGGATGTCCAGCACCTGTCATATCCACTACAGACCAACGTGGCAACACGAGAAATTCCTTTCGTGTAGTGGACTGACCACCCTAAAGCTGAAAATAAGTTTTTGAAATCAGATATGCCCCAAAGTGTTTATTCTGAAAACATTCAGAGTTAAACCTCTCCATGGAATAAAAAAGGTTATAAACTTTCAAAAGAAACATTTTCAGCACTTTTAATTTATTTTAAAAGATTACAATGAAAAATAATTTACCCAAGTAAATGTTTTTACAATGATATTACAGTCAGGCAGCTCTATTAATTTGGGATCTTTTTCCCTGCTTGGTTTGGAAAGATGTGTCTTCATAAATAGCCAAAGGAACCGTGCAGACCCCAGAAATCATCTGAACCCACAACGTCAGAGTCTCCTTTCCAAATTATGTAGCAGCGCTTTCGTAAAATGTTTTATTTTATTAGCATTTTCCACCTTTCCATGAATTATCTTTAATTCCGGGGATCAACAATTAATCCCATGATGGTGTGCTTGCAAAGCCCTGCTGGCCACTGTCGAACCAGAGCTCTGAAAACTTCGTCCACTGGCATCAGCGTGTCAGTGTGGATAAGCCCGCTTTGCCAAACGCAACACAAAGTGAACTGGCCATGACAATGAGTAGAGCTGCCTCCCATTTGAACTCCTAAACCTACAATCCGAGCAGCGTGATTTATCACTGACCTGAGTATCTGTGACCGGAGTGCACCCCTCCTCCTCATTACTCATACTTACAGTGTTAATTTGTCTTATTCTCTGAGACTTTATTTATCAGCTGAAGGCTCCAATTTATTGACCTATAATGTGATAATGTAAGCGTTTTTATTGAGCTTGTGGTTAAATCCTTGACTGAATGAGATCAGCGATGAATGCCATCTCTTAGCAGTTACAGTATACTTCATCCAAATTGTATGCGCACATCCACAAACACACTTTCCTTTTCCCTGCCTTGGCCTGGTGCATTAGTATGTGTGGTTCTTTGCTTGCCAAAATCATCAGTAGATATCTTGAAGCCCCGAGCTGCTCTTTTTCCCTCCTTCCACAATATGATGTGTTTCCTTTTTTGTGTGTGTTTTGATCCTTCTCTTGCGGCCAGGCTGTGCTGTGGTGAGGCGCGGGTTCGAGTGGCGCTCCTGTGTTATTTTTGGCAGCAGCAGTGGTTGGTGGCTGTTGAGGAGAGAGGAGACAGAAGGGGGATAGCATGAAGACCAAAACCAAGGCTGTTTAAGGGATTTCTGTCTGAAGGAATTGCTTTGTAATGATCGCACACTCATTATGGATGTGCGTGCGTGCATACATTCACTCACGCACACAGAAAAAAAAAGCTGGCATGCACATTTGTTCATTTAACACTTCTCAAACACCTCGTATACATGCTCTCATTCATGGACCACACACTCAGAGTGGCTAAATTGCCCAACCTGTGATTTTTTTTTTCTTTTTCACTGAATCTACACGATCCACAAGCTGTCGTTTGAATATATCAGCACAGTCACACATTCGGCTTTGGTTAATTTTCTGTGTTTCTGTCATACTGGGAGTATCTTTTGCTGTGAATGTTCTCTCTTTCTCTGAGGGAACCAGACTGAGACATGCTCAGGCAACACGCAGTGTCAGACATTCACGCTCCTCCCTCCGCGCTTCTGAAAACACCATTTGAAAAAGATTTTCTCCGACTCCGCTCTTGGCCACAGATCAAGAGAACGTTATTACTCGACTTTATTTATTTATATATTGTGGTGGTAATGTGTGTGAATGTATGCGCGCTTGTATGTATGTGTGAGTGAGTGATATGTAATTGTGTATGTATGTGTGTTAACCCGCAAAGATATTTCAATTTCTTCAGAATATTAAATAAACATGCAGCAGCAGCAGCAGCTTCAGTGAAGCGCTGCCTGCCAGTGGGTTTTGGGTTGGATGGGTGGCGGTGGTGGTGGTGGTGAAGGGGGAGAGGGGGTTTGTGGCCGTGGCTCTGGGGGGGTGAGGCAGCTCATGGTCAGGGCCCCCGCCGGACACACTGGCGCCTCGCGCTGGAGGACTTCTGAACCACCACACTCCTCCACCAAACCCTGCCAACCCTGGCTCCCAGCTCCCACTTCCAACCCAAATCGCTCAGTTCTCCTTCTGCATTTTGACTCTCTGTCTCTCTCTCTCTTCTCCCTCCTTCCTCCCTGACTGTTTTTTCCTTCTTCAGTTTCCTCATTCTGTTGATTCGCATCCAGATTCATTTACTATTGGACTCCGTTCTTTTTCTCACTTACTGCTGTTCTTTCAGTGGCGGTTCTCCCCGACTCTGTTTTCTCTACCTTTTCTCCTGAGAGCTGTGGGTTTTTACACCTCCGCCACCCCTTCTCTGCACTGTCTCTCTTAAATCCCTTCACTTTAAATGTTCCAAGGAAGTATTTAGTGGCTTGAACTTAAAAAAAAGTAAACAAGGATGGTTTGGGCTCTGTGTCAGTCAGAATACCGTCAAGATAGTAAGCATTTTCAAAAGGAAAGAACACTTTAATGGTGCTCTAGATATTTGTAACGGTATTAGGTTATAATGGGCCATCAATTTTCTGAGTGGTTTTCCAACCAGCTCCAAGAGATATAGGCCTGCTTGTCTTGAAAGAAAGAAACTTTCCATCGTGGTAAAAATGGGGTAAACCGTGCTTTGCTGTATATGTCCTCATGATAGATTCTGTTAAAGCTGTGATCTGCACGCGAAGACAATCAGGATGGGGCGTACGTGATTATTGACAAACAGCCAAAGTGTGCGCCTCATTCAAACCCCGTAAGCAAATGTGTGTGTGTGTTTTTTTTTTTTCAAAGAATCACAACTGCACCTACTGCTGCGCATATTTGACTTATGGATGCCAAACATCCTAAGTTGAGCAGATATTTCTTTACGTGTCACACATGCAATTTTCTTAACCTAATTTTCCCCTGGAAGCAATTTGTCATCCGGAGGCCATTAAATGGGAAGCATATTATCTTTTTAAAGGGGCACAGAGTCACCCACAACCCTCCCACAGTTCCTATAAACAAAATGGCCTCATTTAGTGGTGCATTTGGTGCGTTGGGCAGTGAGGGAGCACTTCTTTTTAAACTTTAAAGGAACTTCACAGACTAGGAAAAAAAAAGCTTTAATATTGTAAGATTAGCGTTGGAAATATGAGGAGCATTACAAGTTTGATGGTGTGAGGCGCACAGCTTATACTTGATTCATTAACATCAAGGCCGGCCAAACCTCGATCGCCAGTGTAACAGTGAGCGTAGTACAGCGAGGAGATTTAGGAAGTAATGCAGTAGGACGCAGGATTGGGATTGAGTGGAATTTACTGCACAAATAAAGCAAAAACCACAAAGATGCTTAATCACTGAGACACATCTTTTGTACATTGAACCTTTTCATAGTGTAGTTTCCTCTTCAGCCACGTAAAGAATTGCTAAAAAAGATAAAACAATTCAGCATAAAGTACATCAGCAAAGCATGCTTGACCTTTTTACCTCTTGCCCTCTGTCACCTGTAATGTCTTCCTCCTTTACCTTTGTTTCGTTTAGCCTGACCTCTTTTGCTCTTTGGGTCATGGTTCACTCAGGTCACTTTACCTTTCCACTTTGCCACTAAACCCTTATCTTGTTTTTACTTGCAGCCTGGCTGTTGAGCCTCTGGGCATGCTGACATTCTTTCCCATTTCAGCCCGCTGTCCGCCACAGAGACCCAGGCACACCTGCAGACACCTGCGCTTTTGTCCTGCCTCTCACAAACCCCCTCCTGCACACGCTGGCAGGTAGAGGTAGGGGTACTTGTGCCTGTGGCTATGTCAGAACACAGCCCATTGTTTTACTTGACTAATCAGTTAGGACCGGATAATAGCAGGAAAAGAGGTTAATTAGCATTTTGTTCAACACATCACGATGAGGGCTTTCCACTTCTAATGAACTGGAATCTGATCCCCTCCCCGGAGTAATTCATTAAGCTTGAGTTTGCGTAACTCATCGAGTCGTCAACGCTTAACAAAACACCGGGCGAGGAAATATTCTAAAATTGCTTCTTTGTTTTTGTTAGATCGGAAATTAGTTGCGTGATGGCTTAAGCAGGTGTGTCTAGATCCTCTGGAATAACCTTTTTAGTCTTATTAAGTCTGCTTTTGATTTTGTAAATGGAGCAAATGGGCACTTGTGGGCAAACCATATGGAACAGATTGTCCCAGCTTCTGCTTTTTGCCTCTATGTGTCACTGCATGTATATTTTCTTTTTACGCCGTTATTTGAAGAAACACTTAATGTTTCCTGGCTTTCTAAATAAAAGAAGTAAAAATAAAGTTAAGGCTACAGTATACCACCACCACTGCAAAGGCAGTGTGTTTTAAAAAGGCAGAAAATACCAGTAGCAGCAGAGGTTTTAAAAGCCACTGACCGTCTTCTTAACCCCCCCACCCTCACTCGCTGGCCTGACACACCCTACCCATACCTCATTCCCCATGTTTGCCTTTTATGTTGTGGACTCGACCGTGTGCCCACTTCAGACCACCATAAACATGTCGGCCCCTGATGACAGAGTCGGCCCTGGGACGTTTTATATAAATTGACCTCAACTACAGCTCATTAGAAGCCCTAAATTGGAACCATGCAGCCTGGGAAGTGTAAATGTTACAATAGTAGAGTCAGTAGATTCAGGGGGGTTCAAACAGTGCAGGTCTCCTCTTCACTTCTGTCATGAAAGTCTTTACTTTTATGAAGCCAGTGTTTTGTTTCCTGTTGTAGTTTAATTTATTTTAATTGGTTACGAAATGAGATTTTTCATGAAACTTGACCATATCTCTAAATTTGTCATGTGTGCTTGCCTGAGTTGCTATATCTTGTTGGAAATATGCTTAATTATGATAAAGATTAGCTCCTTAAATCATTGTTGTCTGGCACTGCTACTGGTGCACATATCTGTGGCCTCATTTGGTCTATCCTGAGGCTATCTCTCTTTTAAAACACAGCGGGAAATCTGCCCTCCTAAAGTATTTTTATTAGTCTGGAAAAGCCTGAGTAACCTGACAAGAAAGTGGTGAGAAAGACAAACAAGTGCCACTTGTTGTGACTTTAACTCTTCCTCAAACTCAGGAAAAGTGGCAGAGAAAAAGAGAGGCGTTTTAAAAGATGCTTGGTGATCGGCTCGGCTTCTCAGCGTCTGTATCTCCACATCGTGTCTTTCGTCCCGCATCCTGCCTTAATTGGGGTTCTTTGTTTGACCGCCTCCCTGGATAAACAATACAACCACAGCTCCCCTGTCCTAATCCCCTCTTCTCCTCTCTCCTGGAGCATCGCTCTCAGTAATTACCCCTCTCGAGCTGGAGAGTGGAGTAATTGTCTTGAGTGTAACTACAGTGGATCTCTGAAAGGGGGTCATTGTGTGGAGTTAAGACTCCAATTCAGTGAACAGCTTTGTTTGTGCTGCAAAAGATAATGAAAGTATTTGGTTAGCCAGGCTGGGGTGGAAATACAGTAAGATATGAAACGAATGATGTGAAGTGAGGCGAGAGAAGGGGATAAAGTGCGATAAAATGATAACGTAAAGGCTCAAGGAACAATTGCTTCTCATTATTTCCATCTTCATGTTAAAGCTTCCTCTCTGAAGGATTTTGTGTAGGAACAACACAAGAAAAGAAAAAAAAATCTCTTTCAAATTTTTTTTACTCTTAAAAGCACCAAAATTGTCATTATTCCACACCATAAACCTTACAACATGTATACCATGCTTCATCGCTATTTACAGTATCTTTTACACTCATTTCACAACAAGTCAGCAAACACTGGGACTTCAGTTCTGCCAAAATAACAAAATTAATAACCAAAAAAATTAAGCTTTTACTTTACGTTCTTTGTTGTTGTAACCAAAGCGTTCTAGACATCATTTCTTGTGGAAAGTTATACAAAACATAGAAAATGCATAAAAAAATAACACACCTATATACATATCTATATACTGTTGTCAATGTATAGTATGCACAAACAAGGAAGAAAGCCCTTATTGATCATTATTGTGCCAGGTGTGGAAGACTTCACAATTAAAAGATTATATAAGAATTAGTTTACACGCACATTTAACTTCAAGGTTTATAAATAAAACTTTTAAAACAACCCCCAAACTCTTCCTTATAGCTAATAAATAAGAAAAAAAAGTCTTAATTTAATGTATTTCATTTTATTTTTGGCCGGCTTCAACCATCTTGCATTCTTTTTTTTTTCTTCAGGTATTTCCTGCAGGTGCAAGATAATCTTTCATGTGTATAATTTAAGACATAAATTAGATTATTAAAGTAAATATGAAATTAAATTAGACATGGTAAGAAGCAAACAGCAAACAAAGGTGAAATGCAATACCTTGTACAACAGAGTGTCTTTGGCAACAAGAAGCTGTAAGTGTAGACTGTCCATTGATTGTTTCAAGAATAATGAATAAGTATCAAAGTACAGCTGTAAATCAGATTTTTCTCTAGGCATGCAATGCTTCATCGACTCCATCATCCTGACCATAAGTCTCGTTTTAAAACTACTTTCCTTTTGCGGCTTCAGAGCTCTTTTCCTTCTGCTTTTGCAGATTAAATTTCCCCAGTGGTTTGTCTCATTTGAAAGGCAGAAAATGTGTGTAGGCTACAAAATTTGTGCACGAGCATGTTTACTTGTATGTGTTTCCGAGCAGACGTACTTTTGTGTATCCCCCTGCATGCATGCATTATGGATGTTTGCACATTTGCTCATAGTTATTCCTGTTCACATGTGCATATTGTGTTCATTTATCTCTCGGTTGCTCATATTTGTGCGTGTGTGTCTGCATACATTTGAAGATCGCTATATGTTTGCAGGCTTGGTCATATTTATGCTTGTGTGTGTGTGTGTGTGTGTGTGTGTGTGGTCCAGAGAAAATGAAGTGATTTCTACCTTTATCAGTCCTGTATCATATCAAGTCTTTTCAAACACTGTCTCCTTTGTATGTCTTGAAATAAAATACAGTTTTGTGTTTGTAAGGTGAGTTTTTTTCCTATTTAAAAAAAAAAGAAGAAAAGAAAACACCTCTAAAATTTCAAGACTTCATCAAGTCAGATCTCCAACAATCCACTGCTGTTCTCCACCCCGTTAGGCGTGCCAGTCTTCTCATCTCCGTTGGTGATTTGGTCAGCGACAGGATTGGTAGGTACAGCGCTGGAGTTGAGCTCTGTGGTCTCTTCGCTCCTAGAATCTGTGTCTCCCTCCACAGCTACAGCTTTGCCCTGCATTGCAGAATCTGCGTGGGTCTTCTGATGCTTTGAGAGGTGGTCGCTGCGTGTGAAACGCTTGTTGCACAGTAGACAGGTGAACTTCTTCTCCCGCGTGTGGGTGCGCACATGCCTCTCCAGTTCATCAGAGCGGGTGAAACGTTTCCCGCAGAACAGCCAGTTGCAAACAAAGGGCCGTTCGCCGGTATGCCAGCGCAGGTGGGCTTTTAGGTGGGAGGCCTTGCCGTAGACTTTCCCACAGCCTGGGATGTGGCAGCTGTGCACTGGTTTCTTCCTCAGGGATGCAGCAGAGGCTCCCAGCCTCTCCAGCTCCTGGCAGTTGGGGCAGTCGCATGAAGACCGGGTGGGTGTAGCCCCTCCGCTGTAGCCCCCTGATCCCCTAGCAGGCTTTAGGCCCATGGGATTCTCAATTAGCCCTGCACTTGGCACAGGTTTGGGCTTGTACATGTCCTGGGGCAGCATGTGCTGGGAAGGTTGGAGGAGATGTGAGGAGGAGCCCAGTCCCACGGAGGAGTAAGGAGCTGGGTTAAGTGGTGTAAAATCGGTGCTGTAACTGGGCAGCTGTGGGCTAAGGGATGCCTGTGGTGCCACAGGCTGCAGGGAGGCCTGCAGACCTCCATCTGCTTGGGGCTGGGTTGCTGACAGCCAGTTGGAGTTGGGATGGACATCCCACCAGGAAGATGTAGCATTAGCTGGAGCAGCAGTTATGCCAGGGTGGATACCAGCCTTATACCACGAGCCATAGGGGTGTGTCATATCCAGCGAAGTATACACACTGGTGAGACAATCGGCTGTAGCATGGGCCTTGGACACTAAAAGAGACGGATCCTGTGAGACCGAAGTCTGGAAGGAGTGAGAGAAAGGGTTATATTCTGTAGTGTAGCCTCCGGCTGAAGGAGGGGGACTTCCAGTGGGTGTAAGCAGGCCGCCACCTCCTCCTCCTCCAGCTGAAGTGAAGGAGCCAGTGTAGGAGTCTGCCAGGCCACTGCTGTCTGTGGTCCGCCCGTTCTTGGCTGTCTGAAGGTCAGAGGTCATGTTGTAGGGCTTCTTTACTGGAGAGGTGCTGCCAGTCTTACCGGGTGTAGCTGAATCCCTGACAGGGCTGGTGCTGCCAAACTTGTTGCAGGTAGCTGTTAACATAGCCAGAGGACTGGAGCCATAGCGTGCGTCTTCCTGGGGAGGAGGAGACACGGGAGAAAATGAGACTGTCTGCAGGAAATGGCTGCTTGCTGCTGCCGCTTCTGTCAGTGTCAACTCTAATAAAAAACGTATGTGTGACTGCCACTGCTGCCTTTTCCTCCTCTCTCTGTTTTCTAAGTGGTCACGGCAATTTTAAGCAGTGGATGTTTGTGTTTGTAAAGTTTCTGCTCTGCTCAGCAAAGGAGGAACTCCCTCACTTTTAGTTTTGCTCAAACTGCTTTCGACCAGCTTAAATTAATTTAACATTTATATTTGCTTTAAAAATACAAAAAACCACCTGAATTTACAGTTTTCCTCATACAGACGATTTAAATATGTACCAGGTCATCAAACTGCCATCATGGCAATGAGCTACTGTTCTCATTCGTGGTCTTATTATCTAGAAAGCAAAAAATGTGCCATTTTTGAACTGAACCGATTACATCAGATTATATATTTGACTCAAACATGTCACAAGAATTTAATTTTATATATTTTAGGTTCCCACGTGGCAAGTACCTAACGCTACAGCAGAACATTTCATAGACTTTCTGCTGGATGCACAGTTTACACATGGATATAACTAATAAAACATCACGCTTATATTCCTGTATTTCTGTTTAAACTGTGCGCTGAGGTGTCAACTTTATAAAACCAGCTGTGACACATCTGTAACTACATGTAACTTTTAATATCCGTGGTTAAAAATCAAATATTCTGCTAACTTTTATCTATAAACCTGACTCACTCCCCGTTCATTCACTTTCTGACACAACAAACTCTGGTTTAACTCCATTCTTCCTGCAGATTTTCCTCTGTTTTGTAAGTAATGAAAAATCGTGACATCCTTTAAGATGAACTAGCCTGCTGCCCCTACAGTACCTGCTATCTTCATGTCTTGCACCTCTGACAGTTCCCAGATAATGAGCAATCACATCTTAAGGAAACGCCAAACTTGTGCAAATAAAGTCTCGTTGTGAATAGAAATGTTTCACGGCCTTTAGTATATTTAAATCTCTTTTATCACTCTTATTTTTTCTCTCTCACTATGTATAATAACCTATGAGACGACCTGAAACTAAACTACTGAAAGTTTCTTCCTTAATAACTGCACGACTTTCTTATAAATATTCCACCATCAAAAGTTTGTATTAAGAAGGAGAGAAATGAAAAGCTACTTACAATTACATTCCCTACCTCCAGAATAGATGCGGCCATCCCTGAGAAACAAAATCCTTAGGAAGCTGAGGGGAGTGGGAGCAGCGCAGCTCAGAGTCCCGGGACAGTTTGGAAGAAGTTGGGCTCTAACGCGGGGAAGTGTTTTGAGGCACTCGGGTCCCGCCCCCTAATTACAGGCTATGGGCTCTTTGAAGACTCGCTAAGAAGCAATAAAAACCCAGAGCCGGAGGAAAATGGACGGAGATTGGTGGCTAAAATCAGGACATCCCACCTCCCCAAACGAGAGTGTCGAATCATTTTTCAATATAAATGCATGAATGGGTTAGTCATCAATCACAGTGTGGACATTATTTCAATTTCACTGGCATTATTTTTTCCACTGGGATTAGTCCAGTGGAGTCTGAAGGAAACGACTACATTTGACATCCCCTCAGAGAATTATCTGGATGGTCTCGTCTATAGAGACGCTCGCGTTATAAGTTGGCTGTGTTAGACACTAAACTGCAAAACTGCAAATAAAAAGTGAGAAACGACCGAAGCTTTCTCTTCTGCTTCTTCTCCGAGAGAGCAAAATAACAAAAGAACGTGTAGCCTCTGCCACATAAATTTAAAAAGAAGAAAAAAAAATGAGTTGACCGAGTCTGTGGTTTCTATCAGAGATTTTATTATTCTGGTTTCAACCCTCTCTCTGTTTCCAATATTCTTAAACGCATTTAACTGCCTTTTCAGACATTAACTGTGATGGTTAAAGAGGTTAAGCTACAGAGGCATGCGAAGAAGAAAAGGACCCAGTCATTAAATAAAATAAAGAAAAGATTATCACATCAAATAAAATGAATTAAAACGGCTTAGTTAAAAAAAAAGACCAAAAAAGAAGAAGACTGTTTCCTTAAAGTGGGAAACAGAGGAAGAAATGAAAGATTAAGATTAAGAAAAAAATTGAAAATCCAGAAATATGTAAGAAATATGTCTTGCCTAAAAAACAAAAATGCTCCAAAGTATTTCAAATATTATGTTAACACAGGAAAATTGTTAGTTAAAAAAATGGGCTGTTGGATAAATTTTTCAATTTGTTTTAAGTTTGCCAGCTTAAAACAAGTTTGCTCCCAAACTGCTTTTAAACTGACTGCAGCAGTCTCTTTGCATGTTAGACTCCATTTAGATTCACAAAACATAAACTATAAATTACTATTTGTTAAGAGGTTAATTCTGTTGCTTTCCATTATATCCAAATTATTATATTATCACAAACCTGCCAGATTTAACTCTTCAGCTGATTCTTTTCAATGCATAAATATATAAAGATAAAAATTCATACACATTATGTAAATGTGTTAGATCAAGGAAAATTGAACATAAATTAAAAACTGTACATTTATGGATCATAACATGAACCCAAGAGTGAATGAAGGGCTTTTACAGATTATTATTATTATAAAAACATTTGGATTTAAATAGAGTGGAATCTGTGGGTAAGCAGGCCTAAATGAAGGTTAAAGTAATGATGTTTGCTGTGTTTACAGTACAATAACTGTGTTATAAATGGGGAATAAATATACATGTCAGTAGTTGTTTGGTTTTGATTTAATTTTAATTTTTTCTACTGAGGCTTCCCTACACGACAGGCCACGTTCATTTGACGGATTTTGTTCACTGTTGAAAAAGTCAAAAACTCAACTCTGAGTCTCGAGTAAGGCAGAATCTCAGCGCCTTTTTGTGGGCGTCTCGTTTTCTGAAGGAGAGCACAGAAGATTAAAATTGTTGTCAAAAATAAACATATAATTTCTGTCCTTATTTTCTCCTCAATTACAGGGCATGGTCAGAGCTGGGCTTGTCGTTCTGGAGAGTCTGGCCCTCACATGAACACAGCGGCTATATTTGGCAGTCTGCTCTCCAACTGACCTTCATCGCTTTATTTTCTTATTCCAGAAGGAGTGTGAGTGGAAGAACAAAGGCCACAACATGCGATAGTTCACACTGTCACACACTCCTACAATACTGTGTTCGCAGTCATATAAACTTACAGAGCCCACTATGAACTGAGGGCAAAATGATGAAATGTCTATCTATCTATCTATCTATCTATCTATCTATCTATCTATCTATCTATCTATCTATCTATCTATCTATCTATCTATCTATCTATCTATCTATGTGTTCTACGTGGCGGTCTTTTGACACTTTCAGGGGTATTTCTCTCCTCTCTCATTTGACACATGGTCTCTTACTGGTGTAAGTCTTTAAGTGAAGTGTTCCTTTTCTTCTCACTCTTCATTAATACTTTATGTCTTACACTTAAGTGAAATGATAGGGGATGTAAAAAAAAGCTCTTATAGTCCTGTAAAGTGGTCTGCCATGGGCTGTTTTTCCTCATTTTTTATGAGACTTGTAGTAATCTGAAACTTTGGCGTGCTCCCATTTACAGTTCTCTTCAAAAGACAACAAGTGAGATCTATAATTAGAGAATGCGTTAAGCTCTTAACAGGCTCTTCAAAAAGCTTTCTCTGCCCTATTTGCTATTTTCTACGTTGTGTGGCTTGGATTTTTGCGTATAGACACTGTGAGCTCAATGAACCTTTGGGTGTTGGGTGGGCATAGTTTTGTTCCTCAGGGCTGATTATAAGTTTCATTATGTTACTGTACATGTGACAACTATCACGTTTCATAGCTAGCTCATCAACCCATGTCTGTTTGAATGAAGCAAGTGACGTGTGATTGCCATCTTAATAAAATCATTTTTATTTAGCCCAGTTTTCTGTTTAACCACCTGCAAGTTTGATCAGCTTCATTTCATTTTTCTGCACATTAAATAAATAGATTCCTTTACTGCTTCATCACTAATATAGAGCTGTTTCAAACTTGGCTACACCTGACACTATATTACTGAGATTTTATGCAAACATGGAAGTCTTGTGTGTTCTGTGTGTTGCACAGACACAGCACTGACATCATCTTCTTCTTTGATTTGATTGCTGCTGGCAGGTAGATACTTCATTTTTGTTATTTGCCATTAAGTTCCAAAGATACTTAGAAAGTGTATCTTCCACTAAGACCAATACCCAAACTGGTAGTTTTGAAGAAAGTGTTCTGGATCTGCACCACAACTGTAATTTCCTAATGCTCTGTGTCTTCACCAAGTTTGACTAATATATTTTCTGTTGCCTAATCTTCTTACATGACTGAAGGAATGCAATGAAACTGCATCCAACACAGACTGTCTCTCCCATGTTCACCAGTGGACAGTTTTTCTGTGGGAGCTGTTACACGTAGGCGAAGAATCTACTGGTTTTTCAGCATAATGGTGGGTTGAAATGATGGCAGTGACAATCTGGTGCTTTGAAAAAAATCATGTTTCATACTCCGTACGTGACAACAATCACAGTTTGAAGTTGTTACTAGTTAAATGAAACAGGCGGTGAATCGTGAAAAATTTACACAATAGTTAAAAAGGCTCCTGTATGGTTTTCTGTTCATGTAACACTATGAATATTAGTGCCATTAATACATTTGGAGGATTTACCCCAAAAGGTTGATTCTGTTCTATGTCCAGATGAACAGAATGAACCTTTTGGGATTTACTTACCTACATGATTGAGCATGCATCAAGACAATTTGAGAAATTAGTTTTATTATTGTATAATTATATGTTTATTGTGCATATGTCAAAAATATAAAATGAAAATGATTAAAAATGATAAAAAGATTTCAGTCCTGATATCAAAATCCAGTTCTTCCACATTGTGCCATACCTGTTCCCCACCTTTTGGAGTATTTTGTCATTTAAAAAAAATATTGAAAAAGTGTGTACACAGTGGAAGAGATTAATGTGAATAGGTCAGGATGTAGGCAACTCTGGAGCAGCTTATTTTATGTATTCGTGTCTCGGAAGTGGTAAATTTAAAATTTATAACCTGGTAGAATGATTTTAAAGAAAATATATATTTTTGTAGCTGGTACATAGTACCTCGGATATTATAGTCTTTTAGTAGTAAGTTCATACAGGAGGAATCTTTCCTGTAGTAGTAGTAAAGAGTACGACAGATGATTTGTTGTGGTATTTAATACAAACGAAGCTCAAGACTGCCTAAAACACAGCAGCAGGACTTTCTAGATGTTAGGTAATGTCTACATATACTAGGGATGTTTTTATACGTCTTTCTTTTTGGGGTGACTAACTTTCTGTTTTCTACATTGGTTTTAAATTGGCCTCTTGGTATCATTAGACCATTACAGCAACCAAGTAAGTGTGTATAATGGTGGATCAATGGAATATCTCGCCGTAATGCATTTCCCTTGAAAATTCCCTTTTGGGCTGCAACCCTCAGAAAATTAACAATGTTAATAATACTGCGACAGAGGGGGAAAATTGAAATGATTAGATGTGTTTTACTTTGGTGCTGATGGAAATGTGGTGAGAGGGAATCAGGGTCAGGGATAGACTTGCCTTGCAGCATGACTCCGTGCTATTTTTCCAGGCTGTGTGGTCAAAGATTCAGAGAGCTTGTCAACGGAAAATGGGAAAGCGAGAGAAGTGGGGGAGAAGAGAGAAAGAGGGAGATGTATAGACAGCGAGACTGGGAGGAAGAGAGACAGGGCAGTGAGTTATACAGCGCAGCGGTGACTATCGTGTTCAGTTGTACTGCTGTTGATGCTGCTGATTGTGGCCTCCAATGTTAGTCACTTATGCCTTCGTTGAGTCCGACATGAAAAGGAACAACATGCTTTTAATAAAATGACCTGCCAGGCTCGAGCGGTCTGTCTCTGCTTTGGGGCACGTTGGTGGTTTTGAGTAATTTAACCACCAACAGGCTACATTTCAACCAGTGGACAGAACATATTCAGACACGAGACACGGTGGTAGTCACATACAGCAGGGACGACGATGTACCAGTAATCTTGTCTCTATAGGACGAAAAGAAGCAAAATGTTTCCCTCTGCTTATTTTGTGTTATACCTGAACAGCTAAAAAGTTTGTTCCCATTTTGTGCCTCCGTGACCACACATGTCAGAAATAATCCCACATGGGGAGACATTGCATCTTTCCCTCTATGAAAAACTTTTACTGTTAGCAGAACGACACACTTATTATCCCACTTTGGAATCACGAATGTTGTGCAACATGCTGAATATCTTGTTTGCTGTTCAGCGTATTACATGCTACTATCAGCTCTGGAAAATACAAAAGTTCATCTATTCCCAAACAAATCCCAGTCCGCCGCCTTCTTGCTGTATACAAGCCGACATCTGGCCTGTAATCTCCCCGTCTGTCGAGGAGACCTGTGGCCACCTAATGACCCCAACAGGCGTCATGCATGCAATTGCCCAAGATGGTGCAATGACAGCAATGACAGTCTCTTTCAATATCTCTTTATACATACTTTGTGAAATGAGAGGGACTTTTAAGCTACTGTGCTTTTGACTGGACAATGTGCATTGTCTAGTGAGTGACATGCATAAATGCAGAGTGGCAGCATTAGAGTATATGTTTGATTAGGTTACTGTAAGTTCAGTCCACACTTGGATTTTCATAAAAACAGATTTGATAGTAAAAATAAATAAAGTGATGGAACAACACTTGTCTGGGTAATCTTGTACAGAACTACGTAATCCTCAGGCCGAGTGAGAACTCTGATTTTACACATGATTTCACTTTAACATGAAGAAAAACTTGTGTGTTATTTTTATTGATAAATCAGTAATTCAGGTTTGAACAAAAGAATATTGAGTATTTTTGTGCATTTCAGGGAACTTTCAGATATTTCCGTACTGGTTTAAAGAGCCTGCCACATCATCAAACAAATCTAACTTTAAGATTTTTGCCTTCATATTTCATCTGATTCGTGACTGAAGCGCTGGCTTAGATTCTTCCCAAATGATTAAAAATGTAATTTAACATCTTACTGTGATAAAAGTACGACATTTAACAACCAGCGTAGAGACTGAATCGGATTATTCATCACAGTGAGCAAAATAAGATGCATGAGAGAACAATCACCACATCAATAATCATTTTAGTTAATTAAGCCAAGTGTGGTTGAACCCAGGGGGGCAGGAATAACTCTGACTTATCTGTGTCATTACTGTGATCTCGGTAATAGATTTTTATACTTTTTGCTATCACATGTTAACATTTATAGATTTTTTGGGATAATACTTTCATGTCAGAAGTTACTGATTTACACCCACCAGGGCAGCAGACCACCTTACCCTCTCCTATACCGCTGGTTTATACATATTTAGTGCCCCCAGACCCTGACAGCAGCTGGAGCTGAGGTTTGGGTGGGAGCTCATTACTTCTTGGTGGAGCCCTGCCAAAAAGAAGGAAGGGATTTTTAAAGGGAGTAAATTGAGGTTTTCTTTTTTGGGTTTCTTTATTTTGTACGGGCAAATCCGACTCCATGCGTCGTGTGATCTGTTCCATGTGTCGTGTGTGTGCCACCAGCAGGCAACCCTGGTCCTCTAACACTGGAAATAACTTCCGCTCGCCTTCGTTTAACGAACTACCCTCCTGGGTGTGCTTGGTGAACTGAAAGAGACACATTTTTACTCTTTGTTTGGTGAAGCCTCTTCACTTTGGGTGATTTTTTTTTTCCGAATTTTAATACCAAAAGTTGACATTTTCTTCAGCCTCCAAATTCCCCTAGAAATAGTTTGTTGTCTAATTATGTCTGCTGGCAGCAGCACATAAACAATTTTGCAAAAAGTTAAATACTTAACAACTGGCTAGTATGATATGATAATATGTACCTTTACAGGTTTTCCTTAAGAATCTTGACAAATACAGGCCTGCACAGTCAATTACATTTTTAGATATATAGCACCAAAGCACACTGTGAGGACTTGTAGTCTAACTATGATTGTTTCTGTCTGTATAGCGTTTCTTTTTTCTCCCTTGTGAGATCCACTTCAGCTCTGTGGTCTGCCACTCACAAGACAAAGCCTCCATCTCTCTTACTCCTTCGTTCCTAACAGAGGATCGTTCAAAGCTTTACATTTGATGTCTTAGTGCTATAACGATGTGGTTTGGAGGACTGGAATTATCGTTTATTTATGAGAGACATATTGCGCTGCAGGAGAGGGATAATATCTTCAAGTGGGTCAAAAGAGAGCATTTGTCTGTATGGGTGACCAAGAGTATCAGATGTCCCTAACTTTTGAGTGATTGTGTGAAACAGAAGTGAAGTGTTCCTGACTTGTGTTTCCTTTTTTTCCAAGGGGAGACTGATGTGGGGACTTCCTGATGAAACTTATCAATCAGGGAGACTGGGATGAAGATAAGGAAGGGGCTTGAAAGGGGTTTTGGGGTTTGAGCCCATCAAAACTATAGCTTGATATTCCAAAGTCCCGGAGTTTAATCTGGAGTGAGCTAAAACCTAAAAAAGCTGTAAGTAATCAGAGAAATGGTGAGAGCAGCGGGCAGGGCTTACAATACAGAAATAGAATGACATAGGTAGGTAAAATAAGCAGGTCGCACCTAAAGGGGACTGACTTACTTATAACCTAAAACCCCTGAAATCAAAACAAAAAGGCCAAGCCGCACCATATGTGTGCAAGAGGAAGCTCTAGTCTCTCCTTTAGACCACCCAATGCTTCACCCACACACTCTCCTGAAAAACACAGAGACTGTGCATGACTGTATAAACCAAACTTAACATATTTCACAACATCTTGGAACTAACTTTAATATTTTCAGTTCATCTATTTTCTATGATTGGAAGAAATGCCAAACCACGCAAGTAAAACAGACAGATTAAGGTATTGGCATATGGGCTTTTATTGCTTCTGAATGAAAAGTGCCCTGTTAGTGAACAAAAGCTTGGGCAAAACTTTAATCAGGAGGCTGATGGGAATTTTTGTCAATTTCATCTAGAAAATAAACAATATCTCCACTCTGACTGAGCGCAAGTGCAGAAATCCTCGCAAAGCCCGTGGAGCTTTGACTGAAAATAAAGAAGAAACCTTCCTTCCCCCCACTTGCCTGAAGCCACAGCATGTGGTCTACTCTGTTGCTGCTCTAAAAATGGCAGGCGGGCGGCCTCGGGAGAAGCCCAGAACAGCCTCCACCGTAATGGCCGTGTGGGTGTGGCCCCTCGTAGATGGCTTTTGAGGGGGCCCCTCCCGGACGCCCGCACCCCTTGCCAGCGCCCAAGGGCTCCAGGCTGCCTGACCAGAGACACCGCGATGCGGCCCACGCTGAACCCAGGCCGAGCCGGGCTAGAGTGGGCTGGGCTAGGCCAGGGCCAGGACAGGCTCCACAGCTGTTTTAAGGCAGGTTCCTGCACTCCTGCCCTCTGCTGGGGTCAGAGGGAAACAATGTGACCAAAAGTATGCGAGTCCATCATAGCCATGGAGGTCAAAGCAACATTTTAGAGAACAGAGATAAACACGGGAAGCGCCGGGAGGCATTTCAACAAAAGGCCGTGTGCCTTATCTTTTCATCTACTTATCTGTATGTTTGTTTGAATTTAAATTGAAACAAATTATGAATAAAATGTAAAGTGTTTTTTTAATGAAATTGCTCCACGTGCCAATTTTTCACAAAGAATTGCAACAAAGCGCTCATAATCTATTTCAGTTCCCTCTGTGTGTCTTTACAGTTATTTTAATTTTCTATTTCATTTTGATTATTTGTAGTTTTTATTATTTTGGTTGTACAGCGCTTTGTGAAGATAAGTCTGTGAAAAGCACTATAAATAAACTTTCCTTACTAACTTACATGAACACTATATTTAAGTGAGGTATTGAATTTTTTGTCAGACCACATGTGCCTGCCACCAATAGCGACGAGTTACTTTGAAGGTTAAACTACCCAAAAGTACATAAATAAGCTCAAACATGGCCGGCTTCAGCGGTTCAAAGAGGCTTACACGTGAATACACTGGCAATACCAATCTAGTAGCCTATATATAATAATAAAACAACATTTAGGAGTTTTTTAACGAACACGGCTTCGCGTTAAACATGATCTGCTTTGACTATATAACACGTAAACACAAAGATGTTTCCAGCTCTCATGCAAAACACAGACAGATTATGCAGTCAATAGTAGGTCCCTGGCACAGGCTGACGCCAAAAAATGAGAGAAAGAAATGAGCTGGTATGCTATGTGCTACCATTTCCACTGTTTTAATGTGGTGAAGAAAGGGCTTTAATCCTTAAAAGGATCTTTGGCAGGTCAAACAAACAGTACAATTCCACATATGCATCCTGGCCTGTCATTGAAAGAAACACACAGCAACAACACTGGCGAATCGCGTCCATCAGTTTTCACATTTAAAGCCCTGTAATAGGATACGGAACAAAAAAAGGAAGAAAAAAACAAATGAACGGCTAAATTAAGCTCTGGGACGCCATGTAGTGTTGCTAGCCTTAGCAGGCTACTGTATGGTTGAGCAGAACTAATGAAAGCCTCTCAGCTGATGATCATGTTACCCTCTGGCGGATGATACACCTAGCATCCATGACATATCATTACACAGGTTAAGCTTTGCTTGTAATACTGCAAATCTGACAGCCTGAACAGTGATGCTGAGTGATAGTGTGAAGCCAGCCACTCAGCCTCTGGTTTGAATCAGTGGAATGGGATTGAAGGGGCTCACTCTCGGTAGGTTGGCTTTTATTGCTTCTCCCCTTTGGTTTTAAACAGATCTGCCTGTTTGTGGAAGTGTGGCTGGCGGTCGGCTCCTCAGCTGGCAAGGCAGCGGCGTTTAATTGCTCTTTGTTGTGGCGGGTTGGGGGAAAAGGAGGCCCTGTGGTTGTCACAGCACAATGGCGCTTGAGCCTGCCAGCACACTCACACATGCACAGGCACACACATGCACCTACACATTTACACAACATGCTGCACATATTTTAATGGCACGCATGTGCATGTTTTCAAAGGAGGATATTTTTGTTAAAATCGGCTTTTCCTGATAGATAAATGTCTAGATGCTTGACGTTTCCTTTTTAAAAGAGCCGCTGCACAATAGGAAACTGTTTATTGGCATAACAATGCTGGTTTATAATGGATTAACTGAGTGTCAGAGGAAATAAAGGAGCATTACAAGGAATTACGGGGGGAATAAACAGAAGCAACATGGTTTGTGTATTTGTGCTGTTCTATGGAGGGGCAAGCATATAATTATCACATTTGCAGGGAAGAGCTGCTGAATAATGGGTCAGAGTGGGTGCAGCGGGGCAGTGTATCCTCCTTTATTCAGCCCCTCCCTGTGTGTGTGTGTGTGTGAGCTTGTGTGATAAAAAGAAACCAGAAGCAGAAACAGTGTGATGAACTGGTGTTTGACTAGTGAAGAACAATTACATGTTCCTCTAAACCACATTGCATCCTGATTCCGATACACACTACCTAAAAACGCAGCTCTACCTTCTTTTGTTTCATCTTTGCCATCTCATGTGACTCGTCCCCACCAAAAATGTCCTCGCCTTGTTTACTTTTCCTGCAGCCCCTGCACGTGTGTTTATCCAAATCTAAAGTATTCTTTTTTCTGCTCCTCCGTCACGGTGGCTTTTGTGCTCAACTGTGGTGAGTCTTGTGTATTTCTATGTAATTTACTCCTACAATTGGAGGAACGATGTGCTCCTCTGCTGCACTCGTCCCCCCTCCCCTCCTCTTCCCTCCCAGTGAGGTTCTTTCCATTGATGCACTTACTGTAAAGTGTTCCCTCTGCCTCCGTCGCTGACCACATCAACTTGGCCAATCACTGATGACTCATTATACACACATAAACAGAACGAAGCACAAACAGTCATCACAGAGTTACTGCATACGTTTACACATGCAGCACAGCAGTGTCTCTCAGCGCCTTCTGTCTCGGTTTTTTTCTCCCCCCCTCTCTTTTTCTCTCTCTTTATTTCTCCCTCAGTGTTTCTCTCTCTAGCGTGAACACTGTAGCTTGTATGGATGCACACAGAGTGAGCAGAATGCTGCGCCGCTGCAATTTTTGGAAATGAAAATGGAAACTGGCACCAATTAGGAAAACCAATAAAGTAACCTCAATTCTATACATCTGCCAAGTGGTAGAGGGGATTCAGTGAGAGAATATAACATTACATCCAGCCTTTAGGTTATCATCCAGATAACATCGTCCAGTTTTTTAAACAAGGATGCAATTACATCCATGCCGCCCACCCATCTGGTCTACAGAAGCAGGGCATCATATAAAGATAGATCTGGTATCACTTGGGATTAACTTGCTGATTCAATTCAATTCAATTCAATTCAATTCAATTCAATTCAATTCAATTCAATTTTATTTATGTAGCGCCAAATCACAACAAAAGTCGCCTCAAGGCGCTTCATAGGTACAGAGAAAAACCCAACAATCATATGACCCCCTATGAGCAAGCACTTTGGCGACAGTGGGAAGGAAAAACTCCCTTTTAACAGGAAGAAACCTCCGGCAGAACCAGGCTCAGGGAGGGGCGGGGCCATCTGCTGCGACCGGTTGGGGTGAGAGAAGGAAAACAGGATAAAGACATGCTGTGGAAGAGAGACAGAGATTAAAAGCAGGTACGATTCAATGCAGAGAGGTCTATTAACACATAGTGAGTGAGAAAGGTGACTGAAAAAGAAATATTCAGTGCATCATGGGAATCCCCCAACAGCCTACGTCTATTGCAGCATAACTAAGGGAGGATTCAGGGTCACCTGGTCCAGCCCTAACTATATGCTTTAGCAAAAAGGAAAGTTTGAAGCCTAATCTTGAAAGTAGAGATAGTGTCTGTCTCCCGAATCCAAACTGGAAGCTGGTTCCACAGAAGAGGGGCCTGAAAACTGAAGGCTCTCCCTTCCATTCTACTTTTAAATACTCTAGGAACAACAAGTAAGCCTGCAGTGTGAGAGCGAAGTGCTCTAATAGGGTGATTTAATGTCTTATTATCTAACATATCTTCTCTCTACAAGACAAACAGATTCCACCAACATCAAAGCATTTTATTAAGTAAGTCTGTGTTTATATCCACTTGATGCACAACCAGCAGTTGAGCAGTAAGGGCAACATGTTGTGATTTAGGCAAACACTAATTGCATCCCTCATGGCTGCTGTGGTAAATTGATTCCTGCAGAATGATATGTACGAGAGAGGAGAAGGAAGGCTGGAGACTGGTCTGTAAGTTTAATCCTGCCTCTGGTAGACATGCAGCAATGGGGTAATGACTCTGAAGCCCTCTGGTGCTGATGTGGTGTTGAGAGAGCAAACAGGAGAAAGGAAAGAGCGAGAGACCTGAGCTCCAGGAGAACCACTAAATGCTGCCACATTCATGCAGAGCAGTGACGCCATGCTACACGCCAGTCAGGAACATTGCCATATATAAACATGCCCACATACACATGCACAGCTCAGCCATTTTTTTTCATTACAAGTGCACACAAACACACACATTAAGTATGAAGACCTAATGACACCCAGAAACAGGCAAAGAAAGCTCAATTAGTGTATAGTAGTATGTAAATAAAACAACTTTTGGCACAGAAAAAATACACAATGAGAAAAAAACAAGTCTAATAAAATTTGACAAAACATTTACAACTCAAGGTCCACTTAACAGCTTTACAAATGTGTTGCACCGTTGCTGCACCTCAAATTGCTGCTTCCATAACCTAGACTGTATATAAAAGATGGTCATAACTTCCAGATTTAAAAAGCAAGCATGTTTGAGAATGAGATTTAAAAAATGGGACTGTACTAATCAATGTGAGACATCATAGTGCCTAAATCTTTTATAGTTTGTTTGCCATACTTAAAATTTGATTGCCACATTTGTTGTTGAGTTTTTGGGTATTAACATTTGCTAATACTTCTTCCCTTTATGTGTGACCATAGCCTTCAAAGATGTTAACTTTCAGCAGCTAGCATTACACAGCCAAATGTTGGTAACATCAGGTTTGGTATGTGCACATCAGCAGATTAACCCTTGTCAGACAGGTTTGTCAAGGTCAAGAATTGATTTTCGTGTAATATGAAAGAAAATTCTAAAGATGATGTCATTATTGCGTCGTTTACATTTTAATAGAATAGTTGCGGTAAAAACTGAGCAAACTTCAAAGGTAGAGATGTGAGTATCAGCTGAACCATCAGGAAAAAGCCAGTAAGTGTCTTCTTCTAAAAGTTAAGAATGAATTTTCATGCTAAATACTGCAACATTTCTGCTTTGTTTGTTTACTGATGCCATTCTGCATTAATGAAAACTTGCATATAACTCAAGGACGCACACACAGAGACACACAAACATTTCTGTGGATAAGTCACAGTGACTTGCAAGCATAAATCCACAGAAATGTTGTTATGAGCGATGCAAATGTATGCACGGTCACAAGCGACTGTTTGTTTTCTTTTCATGGCTCTTCGCTCGCTATGATGAATGTATCCAGTCAAATATTTTTGTATTATGCACACAATTTTATTCTGAACAGTAGTTTGTTTTTAAAAAGGAAACATCACAAAAACCATTTCTCTGTGGCTCTTTGTAGAGCCGTCTTCCAACATTTGCTTCCTTCATGGCTCTTTTCTTCTCCCCTGGGTTGTCATTCCTCCTCCGTTCATCCTGTTCTATACCGTCTACTGTTTCCTGTCTCTTTTCCTGTCCTCCTTCCCTCCCTCCGTTCTCTCTCTCCATCCCTACCACCCCCTCTGTCTCCCTCTCACAGTCTCTCTGGCCTCTCTGTCTCCCTCTCCCTCTCAGTTGGACTCATGTGGGACTGATTGAGCTTGAGGATCCAGCCCTCATCAAAGGCGGAGTGTGGTTGAATGCGAGCAAGCCACTGAGGCTCCAATCTCGCACTGGTTAATGAGCCCCCCCTTCTCCCTCTTTCTTCCTCCTCCTCCTCCTCCTCTTCCTCACTCCCCAGCCACGGCACCCCTCCAGTCTCCCCCCCTTCCTTCTCTTTTTCCTTCGCCTAGCCACTTCACATATCACTTTTCTCAGTCATCTACTTTGCTGCTTACTCTTATTGCTCCTTCAGCCCATTTGTTGCTCGTACAACTTCCTCTCTATTCTGTCATTCATCTGTATTTCAGCGTTTCAGCATCCTCGTCTCCCTCTCTGCCTCGTTCCCCAGTCCCTCCACTCTCCGTCAGCCACAGTCCCTCTTCAGGCGCAGCTCCAAACCGAGGCTGGCGTCTGTCTCTCTGTGTCCGACTCCCCTCCTCCTCCTTTTCCCCTTCCTCCTTTTCTAACCACCACTTCTACCATCACCGCACCGATGATACATATGCTGCCTCGCTCTCTTGCTGCGGACCCAGTCTTTAATCACTGCAAGCACTCGAGCACACCCCAGCCACACTGTTGCAAGTGCACACATGCTACGTGCATGCAAATGCAAAAGCTAAACACAGGTGGGCAACTTGCAAGCTGCCACATTTTTGCATAAGCGCTTGTAAACACATGCACACATTGACATAGTTTTACTTAAGGATACATGAATAATTTATCATTTCCTCTTTCGTTTCTGTTTAAAAGTAGAGAAGCAAGAAAAGTACCACAATAATTTGCATCAATGTAATAACATTTTTGATCTGATTCCAGATGGTAACTGGAATCAGTGCTTGATGATTAAAATTCACCAGCTTCAGCTCTAAACAATAAACTTTAAAGAAAATAGCAGCTAGCTCCCACAAAGTGTCTTTTAACTGTATAATATTCAGAATCAACATAAAAAGTGAGATAAATTCATGCAGTTTAACAGAAAGAATTCATGATTGACCTTTTTGGTCCAAACTTTTATTCAGTATCAGATTGGATGTAGTATTTTTGCAAATTATTGATACATAAAATAGTTTGTGGTGAAAAATATTCTATGTCTGTAGAATAAAGTAGCTTTGCACCCACTGCAAGAGGCGGTGGTCAAACAAATGATTGTTACGGTCAGGTTTGCATGTTCTGCTAGTTTAGATTAACCTGATTTGGGACTATTCATTTATTCTATTCAAACCTTTGTGTGTTATTTTCATGCATATATTTATCAGGTAAGTCACCTAATCTTTCTTGCAGGGATCCAAATTTCTCTCAGAGTTATCTTTTTTCTGCCTGTGTAGAACTGAACATGAGCAGATTAAGGCATAAAAGGTGGCTGGCACTTTTCTTTTCATTTTAATATTTCTTATTTTAATTCAAAATTCAAGCTGGCAGTAAGGAATAACCACAGAACTTGTTGTTTTTATTATAGTATTTATACTTTTGTGTTAATCTCAAAGTTACATATTTTTCTGATGTAAGTGACCTTGAACATTTAGACACACAAAGAAGAACAAACAGTTTACCCGCTCTTGTTTAGGATTTTTATAACTTGTTGAGCTTTAGACCAGGATCCCTATAATTATGCTCAGAATTTGTGGCTTCAGTTTGTTTATTAGATATGAAAAATGAAAGTTTTTTTGTTAGATAATGATGTTGCGGATAAAGTACATTACTGTTTGTGGTCTAATTTAAAACATGAGGTAATGTTGTTGTAATGCTGACATTACTGACAAGCAGGATAAGGCTCTTCACAGCTTTGCCTCTCAGACATTTAAATCTCGGGATGGTGTTAAAATACCAAAGTGAACTGGTTAAGCTTTGCCGAGAAATCCCAATTTGCAAACTATCTTGGCCGTCAAAGATGTGTTTACCATATTGTGCGCCTGAAATGATGAGTCACGATCAAACTCAATCACACTGTAATGTGTCATTTTCGCGCTTGGGCGCATTTAGATGATTGTTGTAGAGAAATACCTTTGACTCACCGCTCTTTTGGTTGATTTTGTATAACAAAGCCACACGATCCAGTCTGGTATTTCTTTCTTTAGACAGTGAACTTTGGCAGACGCGTTTCTAATGTGCAAAAGCGCATTAGAAACGCGACCACCGAGACCTTGAGTTTGCAATTTGACCAGCTCATCAAATTAATTAAGTAAAGCTGAAGAATCCAGTGGTGTTGGTTTTTATCTCAGCTGGCTGAAAATGAGAATGCAGAGAGGGAAAACATCACAGATGTTCTGTAATGTGAAAGAGTTTCATTACAGCAGAGAACGACAGTCTCAGAGTTGTTACATGTGTAACCTCAGGGTTATAAAACAGTTTTGGGTGTTTTCTAATGATAGCGGTAAGGTGAGAATTGGGCAGAATTCAGAAGCAACATTTTTTTAATATTTATACTAGATTTGGTTTTGGCTTCTTTTGTCGTAACCTAAACATAACTTACTTATACACAATGCAAAAACCACACAAGTACTGAAACAGCCATCTGCAGTTGTTTAGCCTTTGCTAGCTGCCATCTTTGTTTCATAGAAAACTACTAGTCACTGCTCATGTATCATCACCTTCGCACTCAGCCTCACACCATTTTTGGCCCATCTCCTGTCTTTGTTGTGTGTGGCTGTCTGGAAGAAGCAGAGGGGGGAAGACCAGCAGTCAGACCACAGCACATGTTTTCAATTCCCCCCTTGCAGACCTCCCCTCTCCTCTTTTGGCCTACTCTTGGCCTTCCATCTCTCCTCTCCTCTCCTCTCCTCTCCTCTCCTCTCCTCTCCTCTCCTTTCCTCTCCTCTCCTCTCCTCCCGTGTGTCTTGCTTTCTGTCCAGGTCCATCTAATTGCCCATTAGACTCTCTGTTGGTCTATCTGCAGGCCTGCCTGTCTGTGGCGTGGCATCCAGCTAAAACTATCCTCCAGTCCATGCCAATTACACCATGGGAGACCACTTCTAACATTTTATACTACATAGCTGCCAACTAGGTCTTCTTTCTACACTCTCTCACACACACACACACAAAGAATACATCGTGCAATTTTTCATTAAATGTTTCAGGAATAAATGAAGCTCTGGTGGTCAATGAACACTGAAGCTCCTCCTCAAATGCTTTTTGGGTTTAGATGTTAAATACGCAGCTGAACATAAAACTGTAAAAACACAGCTCATGAGGGTAGAACTTGACATCTGGTTTTTCCCTCATGGAGTCTTTCATATATGCCATAAACAGTATATGTTCTCAAAGGTTTTTTTTTTCTTTTTACATCTCTTTTAAGAGACATTTGAAAAACTGTCACGTCGTCTGTTTCCAAGAAAAACTGACTGATCAGCTTCACACTTTTCCAGTCCAAGACAGTGACCCAAAGAAGTCAAATGATGCGGTCAAATGCTTAACTAAACACTGTTGTTGCATTCTGTAATAAAGAGAGGAAACCTAGGAAACCAAAGGCCCTCTGAGGGAAAGTTATTAATATCCTGTCAGTGGTAAATTAACTGTACTTGTACATGTTTTTGCCCCCTTTCTTTGTTTGGTCTAGCAGTGGTCCTTCCAACACCGCTGCTTACTGACTGTGTGTCCTCGGTATAGTGGTGAGCCTGAAACAGCACGGTGATAAAACTGCTGACAAGGATGAAGACGTTTTGGAGCATATACAGTATATATATATATACTTCATGTGTACATCTGCTTGGCTTATGGAAGAATGACCTATACAGTAGGTGGATGTGTTTGTGTATCTGTATGTGAGAGAAATAAACAAAGGAAGCGATTAAGCCGAGTCAAACTCAGAAACTATATGGTTGACATGAGGAATGGTTAAAGGATGTAAATGTGGAAAAAAACACAAACATTGAGGATCAGAAACTTTTACAGTCTAGCTCATTTCTAGCAGGGTCAACAAAAGACAGCTATCTATGGGCACGGCACGAAGCAATGCCACACACAGCGAAAGGATTCTCTCTACAGTCATGGTGAGGTCTGTGCGATGACAGGGGTGTAGTGACTGTAGCACAAAGTAATTAGAGACAGTCTCCACCAGGTCACAGTTTAGTCTATAGTGGCCTTAAAAGAGACAGAGTGGGAGTGAGTGCACAAAGACAAAGGTGAGAAGGAGGAGGAGGAGTATGGCAAGCAGAAAGAAGATGTAATAACCCTGAAGCAAACTTACGCTCTGTTGTGGAACAAGAATTTATGTTTTAATAAAGCTCCAATTTATGTCAGTGTATTTAACAATAATGATAGATACAGTTGTTTCAAATGTGAAAACTATGATGAGCCCACAAGGATACTGTTGCATTAGTTCATTGTGGTTTTTAGAGCCACCAGTTCAATCACGTGAACCTAATTTGCAAGAGCGACTAATGGCTAACCCCAAAAAACTGTGTACACGCTTCCTGTTCACTATCTAAAAACAAACAGGTGAGAGACTTTTCATCCAGAGATGTTAAAATAAGTGAAATAGTGTGACTATTTTGCTTCCGTCTATCAGGTGACAGACATCTCAAAATGAAAGTTATTTGTTCTCTAAAACTTTAAAACAAAATTTCATTCAGAACAAGTTTTATATATAATATCTATAGGTACTGATACATTTAATGTTTTTTGTCTGGTTCTGCTGCTGAACGTTCAAAGTTTTACTTAAACGTGCCAAAAAGAAAATAAATGTACTGTTTATAATACAAACAAATAGAACTGAATTATTCTTAATGCTGCTCTACTTTGTAAGTAACATTTTTTTCATCTTACAGATGCTTGAAGTGAGGAAATTTTTTATTATTTAGTTCAGTTCAATTTTATTTATATAGCACCAAATCACAACAGTCACCTCAAGGCACTTTACACTGTAAGATAAAGACCCTCCAATAATAGGGAGAAAATTATGATTATGATTTCAACAAATTGGTAAGTACAATATATTTTAAATGTTTTGTAGGTTTTTAAAATATCAGCATGTAAAGTTATTAGTAACTGCCAAACAAGACAGTACAAGCACCTGAAAGCAAACAGCACAGAATGAATGTATGTAGTCGCTATCCACCACCGTCCAGCAGTATAAAGCTGATACTTGGTGTGTGACAAACATTAGCAGTCAGTTTGGTTATGAAAATGAATTTTAACAATGATAGAAATCAAACTTTAATTGCAGAGACTTCAGGATTTTAGGATTCGCCTGTCAAAAGTAATACACTCACATACGTTCAGCAAACACAGTGCACATCAGTGCAGCTCTAAGAGGTTTATTTTGCTGGAAGCGACTCACACTACATCACCCTCTAACTGTCCAGATTGGTTAAAACTGCAGTACATTGGAAGGCATAAGACGGAGGAAGTTTACTCTGCATGAGTGCCATCCCTCAGAGCTGGTGTAGGCTCCTGCTGAAGTCTGCACATCCTGCTTGCCGCCTTGTTAACCCAGAATACACTAATGCTTTCCCCTCTCTTGCTGCTGAGCCACACCGTAAAGTCATCCATGTTTCCATATAGCCTATAGTGAGGAAAGGAAAGGAAGTAATGAGTGATGCTCCTCTGAGGATAAGCTATCTGATTGGCTTTGTCTGCTAATGAACCTTTCACAAATAACTGTTTGGGACATTATCCTGCCCCCATTCAGCTGTAACTTTTCTTAGTTTTTTACTCTTGGCTGTAGCATTTCTCAAGAGTCCACTTCAACTGTGGACAAACAGTAACTGTAGTAATAGTAATAATAACTCATTACACTCATTTATTGTTGTTCCTTTGAGGGAAATAGAAAGAAGAGGCAGAGAATGTGGGAAAGTAGGACCGCTGCTTTTGCAGGCCACAGAAATGTTTTCTGGGTTTAATGGCTGTTTTACATCACTGTCAGCTTGTAAAATGTTTTCTTGCCAAAGCCTCATTTATGGAAGATTCAAGTTTTGGAGCAAACAAGAATTGTCAGATATCAAAGTACAAGAATTATTATTACACATTAAACAGTATTAACTGTCTAATAGTAACACTGAAAAATAGCTTGTCTGTCAATCTGTTAATTAATAATATGTATATTTAGAAAGAAAATATTTCTTTTACCTCTTATTTGCCGTGTGATCCATTCACATGATGTGGATGTTTGAAGGCCTATATGTTAACTCAGTGTCACCATCTTGTGGTTGCATAAAACTGCTCAACATCACAAATGTGAGCAACTTTGCAGTGTCACAATGAATATCATGGATGTGCGCATGCACTGTAGAATCCTTATTTGCACACAAAATGCACAAAGATACTCCTGTGCAAGGGAGCTGAGGGTGGAGGGGAAGAGCATCATTTTCCAGTTAACTGTAAGGTTCTGGTAGGCATGAAAAGTAGCAGAAAAATCATAAAATATGAAAACTTAAAATAAAATGTACGGAGTTACTGTGGGAGTTATTTTGACAGATGAATTAGTGTCCCCTCTTTGTAAATCCAGCCAGTTTAAAAGGACCTTTCTTTTGTTGTAGGAGACTAAATTTTTACTGAGACTTCTACAATTTCCAGTTCAGTTTTTTCAAAGACTTTGATGGATGCATTCGCCCAACTACAAATTTCTTTCCTTTGATTTTCAACTGGATTAAGATCAGGGCTCATGGCGGGCCATTTCATTCTTGGATTCTTGTAGATGTATGATTAAGGTCTTTATCCACTTGGAGGAGTCATGACCTGTAACTAAGACTTTCATTCATCTGTCCAAGGAAAAAGCATTTTGCCTTGAGTTTATGAAAACTCCATCTGTCTCTCTGTCCAATCCGTGGTCAGTTTTTGTGTTGCTTCTATTCCCAGTTAGTTTGGTCATGGTCTGAACTTCCTAAACTTCCTAATGATATAAGCCATGATGGCAAAGATAGCATCATCGGCTTGGAAAGGATCTTGTACCATTTGCCTAAGATAATTCTTTTCTTTCTTCTCTCCTCAGACATCTCTCTTCATTTCCTTCTCTGTTTGATGTGATGCACTCATCGATATTAAAGAGCACAAAGAGTTCCCTTCAATTTAAATCTGGTGAATGCCTGAGAGTGAAGCTACCCCCGATACTGAAAACTGAAAACAAAGGTTAGCTTGAAATATTGTAATCTACCATTTATCAATGGTTCTAATTTTGTTCAAGCCATTTTAGGATACTTTTTTTTTTTTTTAGAATTTTTCACAGAATGTTTTATTCTGCTGCAAAACAAATGTATTTGCTACAAGCATTGATGGCATTCTTAAAATAACACCCTATGCTGGTGTCACATGCAGGTATCATATGTCTACAGATATTGACATAGGGCAGAGTGGTTATAATAAGAAGAAGTAAAAAAAGCATGTAATCTATACTGTAGGAATCATATAGTGAACTGCTTTAAATGCATTCTGTGTAGGTGGTTATACATTTATTTAAATAACAAGCTTATAGAGCCCTGCATACACCATGTGTAGCCTCCTGAAACAGAAATGTACCAGCAATCCTTCCAATAAAGATGACTGATTGTTTTTTTTTTATATCTCACATGTGCATTAGTGCACATTTTCAGATATAAAACAAGTCCAAAGGATGCATAAAAATGTACATGAAAAAATAAAAGGCTGCTGTACGCTACACACCTTTTCATAAAGTTAATAAAATTCACTAGCACTTATGATTATTCTGTAATGTTTATACATGGCAACCTTAAAAATAAATGCAAAAACTGGAACAGTGCAGTCTGATGGGCCTGCTTTAAATAATTTAGATGGATTAGGTCTAACATAGTTACCATGCAGAAACACATGAAAATAGCTGGTCTTTGTATTGATAGTGCTAAAAATGCAGTGTTGATAATGAACTGAATGAACAGTGCACAAACATTCTGGAACAAACATGTTAATATGGAGACAGTGACCAATATGTCTAACAGAAAATTATACATACTGCTC
This sequence comes from Oreochromis aureus, assembly GCF_013358895.1. Lineage (NCBI taxonomy): Eukaryota > Metazoa > Chordata > Actinopteri > Cichliformes > Cichlidae > Oreochromis > Oreochromis aureus. The sequence continues at coordinate 36,095,743 of NC_052946.1, read as the reverse complement.
AACCGCTCCACTAATTAACAACTAAACCTTTAAGATGCACTGGGTAATAACCTAGGCTTATCTTATCCAGGTTTAATTACCCCGTTGGAAATAACAACTAAATAAAGAAGACAGGAGTCTGTTTTCATTTATGTGTTTTCTATTTAGCATCTGACTGTTTTCTGTTTCACAAAACAAAAAACATTCAGAATAAATTCTTTCTGTTTTGTCATATCAGTAAAAATGTAAAGACATTTTCTTGTTTTCTACAGTCATTGGTTTACACCTATTTTTCCTGTGACTTCCTGTTTATAACGAACACTTTTAAAAAAATTCTTAGTAGCCAAAAACTTCTCTAGACTTTAAGGAATTATTGACCCACCTGAATTTTCCTGCAGTTGGACTGTTCGTGTTTTCATCTGGCGCCACCTTGTGGTAGTGCCTCGTCTCACCGCCTTTTCTGCACCTTTGTTATCATTGGTTCAAAATGTCACAGTCACCTTGTTGACCAATGACACCAGCTCGCCTCTGTTCCATGCATGCTCCTCCCCCTTTGTTACAAACACAGACACTCACACACACCAGCCTCCCCCCTCCCCGCCCCTGATGCCAGCCACTCCGCGCCTGGACTGGTCTGCATGTTTTTTGAGGCGGTATAATCTGAAAGCGGCCGACATATTATGGAGCAGACGTCTTGTTGATGGAGATGTGGCGGTGCATGAAGAAAAGGTAATCACGTTTTGCATATTTATATATGCACTAAATATCCTTCGGGCTAGTTCTAAGCTGACGGCGGTGACTCTCCCCTGTGTGTGTATGTGTGTGTGTGTGTGTGTAATCAGTGTATCGCTACATTGTTATACATTGCCATTTGTTTTTCATTCCTCTCGCAAATACTGCGATCACAGCTGGTCTCCGCGGCGGTGATGAATTATGATCGGCGTTAAACGAGCAGAGAAACACGGAGAGGGAATTCTGACTCTACGTAATCCATCTGGACATCAGGGGGGGAGATGAGGACCGTGATGGCTTCGATGAAAGCGGCGTTTTTCTTGTTTCTGCACTGGGGTGAGTTCATCCGCGGCTGTGCTCGTACCTGTCTCACCATCTGTCACACGGTGGTACATTTGCATGATTACACGATCACACTGTTTATTTGCATATCATTTACAGCAGGTGGCTTTATTTTCATGATTTGGTTCACCATGTTCTTGTTAGTTTGCCTTATCTTTGAAACATTCCTAAGCGCTGGAAATCCTTTTTTTTCTTTCTCATACCTGAATTTCAAATGCAGAAAAAAAACATAGGAGAAAAGTCTACTATCAGACAAAACTCTGAGGGTGTGCGGGTGTGGCTTCCAGGAAGCCCGTAGGAAAGGTTGAGTTGAGTAGGACACGGAAATAATGGCTATATAATAATATTTTACGGTATTTACTCCATAGTAATGCTCAGTAGTTGCTGGAGATTTGTGTAACTGCGAGTTTCTATGGTTTCTGTCCTTCCTGTGGACATGCTACTGTTCCTTGTGAAATTTAAGATGTACCATCTGAACACAGAAGCGTTGTAGTTGAGGTGTTTCTTGCAGAGATATTGTTTTTTAAAAGTATCAGACAAATTTGTGATACTTAAAGTAATGACTCATTGGATGCGCATTGGGGAAATAAACTGCAAATGCTTTTAGATTTATACGTCAGCTGTACAGTTTGACTACACAGAGGGAGAACAGCATATGGATGACACAGTTTTTATCGGCATCACATTAGTCATAAGTCCAATTATCACATTTAAAAACTGGACGGGCAGGCTTCCTCTGGGAGAGATCTGTATCAGTCACAGGTTTGTGTTTTAACATGCGTTTCCATGTGGGGGTCTTGATTAGAAGCTTAGGGGCCCCGTTGTTGCGCAGACAGTAATCCAGACAGTACTGAGCATCGTGACAAGCTGCGGTGTCCCCCCTGTCCTATCAGCCCGAGCCCATTGTTAATTAGGACTTGATCCGCTTAAGCCTCTAGTCCCTCTAGTCTCCCATGTCATTATCTGTGGGCGTGTTGTACTGGGGTGTAGCTCTGTGAGAACGCACGGGTTGTTTTTGGGCACTCGCGAGCGCACACAGACCAAAAGTGCCTGAACGCACTTGTCTTGTATTTCTAGTTGTTCAGGTAGTCATCATTCATTTTCAGTGAGTTAAGAGGCTGTGTTGGCTTTTAGGCACCAAATGAAAAATGAACTTGTTTACTGAATATTAAAGGTGCTTATCACCTTTGTTTTTGTATTTCTTTTCTTGGTTTAAAATGTTCTGAACCTGAATTATTTTTCCTCAAAATGTTTTTTTTTTTCTGTTATCTTTCCGGTGGCTGTCTGCATAAATCAATGTCTCAGCAAGCTACTAATGAAATTTGTTGCCAATTCATGTTCTATAATTGATTATCTGTCTAACAAGTTGTCAACAACTGGCAAATGTCACTCCAAAACCAGTGTGTTATGTTTCATATAGGAGCTAAAAACTTCTGAGTTATCAGGATGTGGGTGCTGACAAACCTGTTGCACTCTCACACAGCTCAACTATTGTTAGTACGCCTGCAACAGAAAGGAATCTGTATATATGTACATATTAGAGATGGCACGATACCACTTTTTTATGTCCGATACCGATACCGATATCATAAATTTGGAAATCTGCCGATACCGATATGAATCCGATATTGTGTTTTTTAATCAATAAAACTGTTTTTTTTTAATATCTTGCTGCATTTTGTATAAGTTCATACTCAAGTTTAAATAAACAACAACACTAAAGCTATTCTGTTATACCTGTGTGTAAAAAATACACTGCACCCAAAATATTTCATAGTTAAGCAACACTGATCAATCTAATAAACCTTACCTAACTTAAAACCTAACTTAAACCTACTCCATCCTCCCTATTCTGGTATTTTAAAGAGTACTTAGCAGAAATATTAAGCAACCTAACTAATAGGGTTGCAAACTCCCAGCAAAAAAAAAAAAAAAATTGGGAACCACCCACCCTCCACCTCATGATGCTTAATCGACGTAATCAACTTTAATTTGATGCAGGGTGGAAAAAAATGCACAGAAACAAATTATTTTTCAAGAATAATTAAATAGATTCAACATCTTTCTTCAACAGAATTGCAGAATTCACAGATGGTACCTTCCCAAAGGAAAAAGTACTATAGCTTACTAGGGTATATAGACTTAAGAGTTACTATATATAGTAATGGACTTCTATACATTTTACATCAGATTAAAACTTTGGGTGTAAGATTCAGATAATTATTTATTAAAAGCTACATATTTTAAATGAGAATAAGAAAGAAAAGTATGTCTTTGTGCCCCCTTTTCCCTGTTCATTCCCTATCGCCCCCCTGGCTGCACTTTGCTAGATCCGCCCCTGCACAATTACCAGCCGTCAGCTACGCAGAAAAGGATCCTGGTGTAGAAAGTAATATTAAATAAATTCTAACAACAGCTTATCAAGCTTAAAGGTGCTGCTGTTGTTCCACCGCTGGTTTCCTCTTTCTGGTGCAAAGTGGGCCAAAAACAAAGAAGAGAGACGGACTCACGACAGAAAAGCCGATCAGCTGATCGTTAAGCAGTTTCACGATTGAAGTAGCGGCAGGAAGGTGAGGGAGAGAGAGGCAGTCGCTCCATATATCGGTTGTTAAGCTTAACACGGGACGCTTTACAAACATTCACAGATGAACTTACACACTTGCTTTACTTCTCTCTGGGATAACTTCCTCGGAGATGAAATGCTGGTTTGGTAGAGAGGCTACAAATACACACAGCCGCTCTATCACGTGAGCACACTGCTCCGAAGTGCTACGGTTATGAGCCGAGTTACGCCGTGTTGCAAGTTTTGTGAGATGCTTTTTTTGATACTTAATGGATCGGATTACATTTTTTATTTTTCGCCGATATCCGATCCAGTAATTTAGGTCAGTATCGGACCGATACCGATACGTAATATCGGATCGGTCCATCTCTAGTACATATATATATAATTTAAGAAGTACCCAGTGGAAGTTGTCAGTGGACTCATGAATGACCACTGTGCTGCTTTGGAGGCCCTCGATTGGATCCTGCTGCTGTTTGAAACCTGCATTTGTGCAATTAACTCACATGACTATTGTGTAGATAGTGTGAGACTTACCAGCTGGTGTCTCATGCTAAAAGCAAGCAAAACTTTGTCTAATGACACATTTATTTGCAACCTACATTTGTCATCAACTAACTGTATTTTGTGTGAAAGTTCATGTTAAAATCAGAAGCATTATCTCATCTGAGAATACATGTTCTTTACCTTTTTTAAAGAAGAGAAACTACTGTTACGGGTCCGAAATTGAGGACGAGAGTAAAACAATGATGGTCCAGAAGAGGTCGGTCAAACAATTGATTTTAATGAATACACGCAGCGTGGGGAGATGTAAACTGCAAAACATCAGTTGTAAACCCCCGTCCAAAAATACACTTCAGATTGCTTTTATAACATCAGGGTATTATAACGCCCCCTCTTGCGTTTACAAGCACATAACTTGCATCTTAAGAACATTATTTGCCTCTTCTACAGATAATGATCAATTTTAAGAGATAAATGCAGAGACAGGAGTTCCCCTTTCTGGCATCCTTTTCCAAATATGGTGATGAGGTCCCCATGGACTTGTCCTCCTCTTTGGCCCATCTTCTGTCACCTGTTACTAGGCAAACTCAAATGCAACAAGAAGCTGAATACATTCAGGCCTTTGCTCAGCTACTATTTTACTGTAACAATATACTCAGCATATAAGCTTTTAAGATTATAGATTTAACTCAACGATTTAAAGTGGTTATAACTGCACCTGTAATAAACATGTTAATATGTGATTATGATAACCCCTGTAATACAAATTATAACATAATGCCAGCAACTTCAATAAATGCTTTAATGAAATGATAATTAATGCAATGATAAAGATGATGGTTATGTAAAATAATCCCTGTAATTCTACACTACTTATTTGTAATGTATGTTCTCTGAGAATGCAGACCCTGTTAAAATTAGACTCTGTGTGTAATGAATATTTTGGAAAGTACCAAAAATAAGAGATACAGGTCATTGTGTGACAAGTTTCAGGGCATGTGGCTTAAAAAAGAGTTTGTGTTTAAGTAGTTCAATTTGTTTCTGGGAATTTAGGGGAGGCCAGACCATGAGACTCAGAAATACAGTGATACTGCAACCCTGAAGCTGGCTGCCCTCACTCCTCGGGCACTCGGTAAGGGTGACGTGGAAAGAGCTTTACTCATTTTTAGGTTTACTTTAGCCTTGAGTAAAGTGTCCTCCCTCAATTTCACTGTGACTTCTAGTTTACAGTTCCAGCTTTAGCTAATTCCATCGCCATTTGCTAAATGCCTTTCACTTACACTCGAAAAAGTTGATGCACACCTCGACAACAGCACTGTTTTGTAAATACAGCACTTACAGTTGATCCCTATAATAGGCAGAAGTTAGTCCCAATTGCAGAACTACTAAGCATGAAAGCCAATTACCCAGATTTTATTTGAAGAAGATAAAAGTCAGTTCTGCAGATCGAAGTCTGGTGTTGCGGCGTTAGCACATGCAGTAATAAGGTCTTGGGTTTGACTCCAGCATCTGGCCTTTCTGTGTGGAGTTTGCACGTTCTCTCTGACTTCCTTAGTGGGGTTGGGTAAATCTGCGATTGGCCATAGGTGTGACAGACTGGCAACTGTCCAGGGTGTTATATTTATCACATATAATCATATTTCTGTCACTGTATTTGGAAAGGAAATGCTCAAATGTGTATTTGTTAGTAGATTGATAGAAAGTAGAGCTGCAGCTGTTTTATGCATCATGACCTGTTTCTTTGACCTTGCATGTTTCATTTCAGATTTTTCTAATATCCATTCCATTGTTTTTGATTTTTCTAGGTAGTTTTATTCTTTATAGTTACAAACAATAAAGAAATTACAGCCACTATCAAATTTACTGTGAATGTAGAACTCTCTGTGTATAATATTATGGCCTAACAATATTAAGGAGCCCACTGAGATCAGTTTATTTTATTTGTTTTGCATGTTTTTCTGTTTTGAGGTAACTCACCCAGAGCGCCAGCACGAGTGTTTCTTCTCTGCAGCTGTTTAAAGTATTGATTCCCTGTAAGCCAGCCATCAGCTCAGGATATCGATCACCGAGTCCATGTACCAAACACGCCACGAGGAATTGACACTGTTCCGGCTTCCGGTCTTTCACACTCACCAGATCTGCCGTTTTTTTTCTTCGTCTTACTGTGTTTTTCTTTTCCAGTGCTCCAGCATGCTCTGTGCCGTCATGTTGCTGTCCCTGCTGGACCCCTCTACCGTGTCGCTGGCTTCCCTCTCTCCCTGCCCTGTGCTGTGTCAGGATATGAAGGCTCACGTACGCAAGACTTTGAGTGGTTTCTGTTTAGGGACGATGCCGCCGGAAGGCAGATGGGAGTGGTGTCCACCAGGGACAAGGGTTTCCCTTACGCCCCATTCCAGCCACGTGTGACAAGTGGGGAGGTAAGAGTGGAGCGGGATTCAGGGGACAAGGTCCGGCTGATCATCCAAAGGCTCCGGCCTGATGACCAAGGGAAATATGAGTGCTACACTCCCAGCACAGACAGCTCCTATCAAGGGAACTACAGTGCCACAGTAGCTGTCAAAGGTAAGACATGAGCTGACTCAAAGTTCTACAGGTATATAAAGAGCTGGCGTTATTATACCCGATATACTCCTGTCACTGTCAACAAATGTCTGTCCCAAAGCTCATTGTTTCCTATCAGAGATGTCACACATACTGCATTTGTTAGGCTTATACTTGCCCATGTTGTTGGTGTAGCCACAAAAGTTTACAGTGGCAATAATTTTGGGCAACACTGGAGGTTTATGGCCCACAGGAAAAAGATGAGTCATGCATTGTAGATCAGTTCATTCTTTCCTTTCTGCCTTTCCATGCAATTTTATTACGTTTGTATAAAGAATATGAACATATCCAGGCCTGGTCTGGTTCCGAAAACAGGAAGTCATATAGAAAGTGAAACCTTTGTGATGCAGCACATGAAAAGAATCCAAGCAGGGACTCATTAACAACGGAACTTTCCAATATTTCCAGTGTTTGTCGCAACTTCACAGGCTGCAAATATCTCTCGAAACTACGCTTGAAAAATGTCTTTTACTGAGGGAAAACCCCCACTCAGCACATCCACACATGTCTGTGGATGCGACCAAGACAGTGGAATTTTTATGTCTTTAACCTGTGTGGACTGTGATTGAATTACGGCTTTTTGTAAACGTAGTGGAGTTTTGACCAGATGTTTAATCATTTGTAAATGTATTACAGCTGAATATTTATCCATTTATAGTTCCTAAACCACAATCGTTCAAAGAACAGACACAGTCTGATGTCTTTTAGTTTAAAAGTCATTGAAAACAAAACAAAAATAGATAAATGAAACATGAAAAAGTTGCACGTGAATAAAATGGCTGAACCCTTAACAGGACAGCGTCTCATCATTTTAGGGAAGAACTGTTTTAAAAAGTCAGGACTTGATACTGAACTGGATACGACTGGAAAGGTCAGCAATGGCAGATTTAAAACCTTATTTAATAAAGTTTCATTAGATAGATTAAAAATGTGAGTATTTGTTGTTGCTCATAGTGTTCTTACTTTGTAGAAAACACGTTGCTGTCTGCTGTTCTCTAAAGAAAGACTAGTTTTGGTGTTGAACTCATATCAGCGAGTAGGACCATTGAATTTATGCCAGTCATAGTTTAGCTGTGATGTACTTGGAAGTGGAGAACAAACTGTATGAGAAGCTTGTATCAGCTGCTCGGTGCTACTCCAGCAGAGAGGATGTCATGTTTAGTGATTAAGTGCAACTTTAGGAGTCCTAAGTAATTATTTCTTCTCACCATCTGGAGTTTGTCTTTTTATTTTCTGTTTCTATTTCCCCCTGAATTCTTTGCACTTATACCGTGATTCATCTGCCAAAGTTATTTGGGTTATTTTACACCAGTCAGTTCTTTTTTTATGAGTCATCTTCCTCGTGTTCAGTTTGCTGCGTGTTAGTTTTGCAGCAGAGTATCTTAGCAATAGCTCACTAATCCTCTCTTCCTTTGGCAAACCAAGTGCCCAAAGCCAAGAGGGAGGTAAAAGGCCTGGAGTCACTCTTAGCAGATCCATTTCATGATTCACTTTATTGCTCTAAACATAGATGCATCTAAACACTACACAGGCATTAGAAATTGAATTTGCCAATTTTTCTCCTCCCATGTCTCCTGGAGTGCTCTGTGTAATATGATTGTCTGTCTGTGTACACCCACAGTGATCCCTGACACGCTCCAGATCAGCTATTCCCGCTCACTCACCGGCCAATCTGTGGCAGAAGGGGCTTCGTTAACCCTGACGTGCTCAGCCAGCATCCAATCAGAGCAGCTCACCCATCTGTCCATCACATTTGGGAAGCGTGGTGGTGCAGAGGGATCGCCGAGTGGGGCCGGAGAAGAGGTCAGCACCGTCAGAGAGATTATCTCCATTGACAAGCTTCTCGGGGTCGTTCCCGGACGTTTCTACAAGAAACGCTACGATGACGGGGAGATCACTCTGGAGAAGAGAAACGGCGAGGGCGGGCAGGGTGTGTACGTGATGAAGATGACAGCGGTGCAGCCAGATGACAGCGGCTCGTATTTCTGCGAGGCCTCACAGTGGATTCTGGACCCCAATCGATCGTGGCAGAAGATCGCACAGAGGACGCTGGATATTGGCAACTTGACCGTTCAGCAACTAGGTCAGTGTAACTCAGAAACTGCCCCAGTAGCTGTGCTGCCATTTGACAAAGCTGTGATAGCCTGTGGCAAGTTCCAAGGTCGCAACAAACATATTGAACTGCATGCAGCTCGTTGTTGAAAGAACATAAACTGTAAAGCTGATATAGCTGGTAATAAAACCTCACAGTGGGTTTTTTATTTAATCATAAATTACACTGCAGAACAAATGATAGACAATAAAAGCAAAGCAGGAGGAATAAGACAAAGTCGTGTTTCTGCTGGTAAGTTTGAGCCTCTTGATTGTGTTTTTGTTGTTGCCATGGAAGTGGTGTCAGTCAGCCTGGGCTTGCAGGGCCTTTGGGTACACTGGACTCTGTCCAGCTCCCAGGCTCTGGGTGTTTGTCTTAGTTATTCACTGGATGTCTAGCTTGCTGGGTGATTAGTTCGCTGACTAGCTGGACAAGCAGCTGATTAAATAGCAGGATGCACATTTGTATGCAGTTTGTTGCACTGTTTGCAACAATCTCACTGTTTAGCTTTTTCCTGGGACAATGGATTCCAATAATTACGGCTGTAACTGAAGACTTTTGAGCAATCCATTATCCCATTACTTTCTGGCCAGTGACGAATATCTTCGAATCAGTATTACAATCGCTTTTATTGTCATATTGCAAGATCGAGAAGCTAAGCAATTCTTACATTTGGCCATTTCTTTTTCAGTTTTTGCATTTTTCCTTGAAAACGGGCCCTCGCCACCATTTTTTTTTTCAAGTTAAACTCTCATTCATCTTGTTGATTTTTCAGGTGGATTTAAAAGGTTAATAGAAGGCTGTCTGGGCAGCTGAATAACTGCCTGTCGCTTCGCTGTTTGGCTCATTTTAAATTCTGAGGCGCTTTTGTAGATTAAAAGGATTAAGTAATCTATTTTTCTCACATTGGCTTTTCTGGGCTAGATTCCTGTAAAAGGAGCACAGGTGTGTCTGTCAGTCCTCCCTCGAGCTCATCTCTAATGCGCTGCAATGATGCATGTTTTGTAAGTTTTCTAATAGAAAAATACAGAGAATATTTTTTGCTCCTTTTAAAAAAATGGGTCACATTGTGTTTCTTCAGGAAAAATAATTGGTTGAGTTAAAGCTCATCAGAGCTCATCAATGCATGCATTGTTTATCTTTTACACTGGCACTCACTGACGAGCACCATTTGGTTTCGTGTCTTCTGGCCTCTATTGTCTAACTAATACAATAGGCTGACTCATCTCCTTTTGTTGATATAAATGTCTATTATTGAGGAGCCTCGTTTGTTTAGAGAAGTTTTGTGGTTAGAAGAGGCTTTGCACACACAAGCGGCTTATACTCACGTTTTGTGCTGCGCTATTTCAGTTAAAGGCAGTTAATTGTTTCAGTTGTTGAGTGCAGTAGATTATTACAATAAACACTGTGTGGCAGTGGCTTATGTACGTGTACATAAATACCCACTTTTTTTTCGTGTATATGTACACGATACAGTGTTGGACAGTATTTTAAAACGGACCAAAAAGTGCGGCAGCAGGGGATTTATGGGTTCGTGAGCTGGCCCCACCCACACTAACCCAACACACACTCACAAAAATCTCACAATTTTGATTGCGAGATATAAAATGACGTCTTGCTAGATCCTCATCTTATAACCAGTGATAGGATTGGAGAAAAGCTAGCACAATGGGGCTCTGGGATCACTAGTTAACCAAGAAATGCTTCAGACATTAGAAAGGGAACTTTCATAGTGGTGTTTTGTTCTCCAGTACTTAAAATCAACCAGTATCTCCACGATGCTACATTTGCCACCGTTGATGCAGTATCTATATACAGCCCCAGGTTCCCCAAAGGTTGTGACGCTGTGTAAAATGTAAATAAAAATAATATAGACCAATTTGAAAACCTCACAAACATATTTTATTCACAGTTGAACAACAAATTGAATGTTTGAACTGAGGAGAACAGCTGCTGGACTTTTGGAAGTGTCCAAAGGTTTTCAGTCGATGGGAGGTGTGGACTGCAGCCAGGCCATATCCCACCCATACTGTTGTAATAGCTGGAGGAGGTCAGTATTGAAGGCCCTCCCTAATAAGAGACAACATCTGGATGGGAGAACATGTTGCTCTAAAAGCTGTGTCTAACTTTCAGCGTTGATGGGTCCATAATGCACTTCCATACCATCAGAGATGGAGGGTTTTAACCTGCATGTGTGGATGGCACAGTGAGCTGTGTTAACAGACAGTGATTCCTGGAAGTGTTTCTGGGGACAGAATCGTGCCTGTTTTTAATCTGGTGCTGCCCGAGGGCCCAAAGATCACAGACATCTAATATTTGATGATTTTCATCCTCTTGCTTTGCGCAGAGATTTCTCCAGATTCTTTTAATCTTTTGATGACATTATGTAGTGCATTTTCTGCAGATCCGTGACCCTCTGACCATCTTTACTTCTGAGAAGCTCTGCCTCTCTAAGATGCTCTTTTTACACCCAGTCATGTTACTGACTTGTTGCCAATCAGCATAAATAGTTAACAAAATGTTTCTCCAGCTGCTTCTTCTTAATTGCACTTACTTTTCCAGCCTTTCTTGAGACATGTTGCTCAATTCAAAATGAAAAACTATATTTCATGGCAACATTTGATATGTTTTCATGTTTCAAATAGACAAAATAAATCACACAAACAAATCTCCTAAAAAACTGTAGCAGATGAACAGATGAACAGCCTGCGCCTATACTCATTCAACCCTTACACTCTATTACCTTCACAGGTGGAAATATTGTTAAAGTGGTTACTATTAGCATTGTAATATTTTATTTTTTAAGTACTGTTGTAGTCATGTTAGGTTTAAGTCTTTTTTTGCTTGTTATACTTCGACACACTTGATGGGTGATATCGATTTTATCGTGGTCATTAAATGTGTGCAGTACAAAAGAAGCTACGCTAGCCTTTCAGCAGAAGTGATACCTGCAGTACATTTTTCCTGTTGTAGTCCAGATTAAATGCTGTTTGCAGCCATCCACCAAGAAGATTTACTGGGACTTAAACTCTGTCTCGTCCTCTCTCCAGCCGAGTCTCTGCGTGTAACATCCTCGCCCACAGGGGAGGTTACTCTGCAGATCGGTTCCCCTCTCATCCTGACCTGTGAGATTTTGGGGCTGCCGCCTGAAGTCAACTCAGGCCTGCTGGTTCAGTGGATGAAAAGGGGATCCATAAGCAGCGATTCAGTCGGGGCCGGAGGAGTCGAGGTAATCTTGTTATTCTGTTAACGTTTTCAGACCATTAAAAGTTCAAGTTTGAGTCAAAATGTAAATGAAGTACGTATGTGTTTCCTCTCAATCATCGGTAAATGAGAAATAGTTTCAGGTGTGTCGAACCACATTTCAGTTTCTAGTCTAACCCCTCCTGACGCACTTTGATATCTGTTAAGGTGGAGGTGGCCCAGATGACCCCGAATGGCATTGTGAGCTGGGGGGATGACCTCAGCAGAGCTAGTGGCGGGTCTATGGAGAAAGCAGCAGAGGGAAAGTACTCTCTGAAGCTCTTCTCAGCTCAGCCTGCCGACTCAGGGGTGTATCGGTGTGTGGTGAGTGTGTACGCCGGAAGAAGAAACCCCGGACAGTCTGTGCCCGCAACACTCACCCAGCGGTCGGAGGGAGTCACCGTCAACCTGAAGACAAAAGGTGAGACTCTGCAGTCACACATGGGCTGAGATTACTGGAATGCTCCAGTTTAAGCCATAGTCACACATGAACTGTGGGCAGTGCTGGGAAGGCTATGAGGTAATCTGCTTCAGATGTTTGCTCAGGACTGGAAATACTTGCTGTGTTCAGGCGTGGGAGCTGCCTCAGTGTAGCGTGCAGGAGGCAAGACATATGCCGCACCTCTCGCTGGTTATCAATTCACTGCACAATTACTCGCTCAAAAGGCTGTTTAATGTCTGGTCGATCACATCCAATATTTGTAACCACACTAACAGCAGGGTTTCCACGTTGCTCCAGATTGAAGACACTCAGGACCAATGCTGCATGTCATTTCCTGTAGTCTCACTGACTTTTCAAATTTAGTCACTTTTGAAATTTCTAATCCTTGTTTGCTGGACTGACATGGAGTTTGGTACATGCATTCAAGTCCCTGGGTGAAGGCTTTTAGTCTCGTTCGTTCCATTGTTTATCATATTGACTTTTCAGGAACTGTTGTATTGTTTTAAACAGAAATGATTTAAATTTCCAGATTTATTGAGTGTCTTGGTGGCCTGGAGCTCTGGGATGTGGGCCATTTGGCTGCGCTCTGCTGTTGAAATCTGCAATCGTATACTAAAATCTCTTTCCCAGCTTCACTGATATCTCTCTAAGTTTCAAATGTATTTTTAAAATTTCTAAAATATTCGTAGTTCTCCCCTGTGTTATAGATTTTATTCTATATGCAGCACTTTTACTGAAATTCTTTTAATAAGCCAGTTTGGTTTTCTTCAGCTGTGTGTGATTTTCTTTTTCTTTAACAGAACTTCATGTTGGCTAAACTTCCGTCTGCTCCTACAGTCATTCGTCGTTCTTTAACTTTGCTTAGTTTATCTTCTATAAAATATTTTTCCTCTTTCTTGCACAGATGTCCTGGTTACAGCCGTGGCTCAGCTCCCTCGCGGCCCTTTGCTGAAAAGAGGCAGCACCGTCACGCTAATCTGCAACACCACCGTGACCACCACAGGTCCCGCCCAGGTTCAGGTGCACTGGCTGCGCTGGCCAATCCCTGAACGAGTTATCAAGAAGGCACCTGACGCTACGATGCTAAAACCTCCTGCTCCACCAGAACCCAAGCTCATAGCTTCCCTAATGTACAACGGTGTTTCAAATATCCACATCAACCATAGCGAGATTAGCATCGACCGCCTGTCAGTGAATAGCTACAGACTCAGGGTTCACATGGCAACGACGGATGATCAGGGCATGTATGCCTGTCATGCTGAGGCGTGGGGACAGGACCCGCATGGAGGCTGGTACAGAACAGGGGCCAAAGCAGAGTCAAATGCAGTCAATGTTTACTTATATGCCAGAGGTAAGTGTTAATCTAATAATCTAAGTTAATAGTAATAATGTAATAATAGTAATCTGTATTATGGGTTCTATTACTAAATACATTTTTAGAACGGTGTACTTTTATCTTTTTTTTGTAAAATCAGGTGCTCTGCTGCCTGTAGACCTGTCCTGTTTCTGATTGGTCAGATGCTGTAAGCTCTACCTCTTACAGGCAAACGTGCATGTAGCCTGATTGCCAATGTAAGGGTAATTGAAGCCCCATAAGGAATAGCCAACCTGTGTATGTTGAACTTGCTTCATAGTGCAGGCCAAAGAGAGCACGGTGGGAGCTGAGCAGCTCCTGATTGAGCTGGCAAATCAAGGAAAGGGTCAAATAGGAAACCTTTGGTCCCAAGCTGGAGGTTGGCCTGAGGATGGGTTTTTGCCTGGATTGATTTCACCCTTGATACTTTCCCTGACCTCCGTAGCAAACTGCAGAGCTTGCTTCTCTGTATTTACATCTTAAATCTGTACACACACCTAAGATCTGAATCCTTGACAGCAGCAAGGTTGAACCACCTACCCTTGTTTTCCAGGTCATTGTTTAAGGGAAAAATATGTGGTGTATGTAGAATAAAGCAAGCGTGGGCTTGAATAGAGGTCTTGTTGTGCTGGTAGAGGAATCCCAGTTGGAGGAGATTACACATTAATCTTTCTGCACGTTTATCCGCTGCTACTGTACATATGCAGGTGGCTGGATGGGGGGAAAAATCTTCACTGTACCTTTGGTGTATGTGTTGTTTGACAAATTAGGTGTCTTACTATGTATAATGATATAAAATATTAGTCAAAAGCACGAGTGTGATATTTTTGGGTTAGTTGATGACCTTTTTCTGTTTGCTAGAGCATATTTAGGCCCTGATCATTGCGACTTAATGCAGCTGTTAACTGAATCACCAGAGCGGCGTGGTTTCAGTGGCACAGTCCATTAACTTGGCATTTTAGAAATGATTTTCCTTTCTCTTTTATTCAAATGTCAATTATCTGATTAATCAAAGCAGGAGATTAATGTTTATATTATGCACGTCTGCTAAAACATCGACCCACCTTTTTGTTTTAATTTAAATAAAGCTCATTTTTTTCATAGCTCTCCAATATTCATCCACATCAGATTATATCACCGCACTGCTCTCTCTCATTTCCTGTTCTCCTCAGCTGCTGACCTCCTCCTCATCCCTTTGGTGGTTGGCGTCTCTTCAGCCTTGTTTGTCGGCATCGTCATCATCGCAGCGGTAACTTGCTGCTTCATGAAGCGACTGGCGAGGCAGCGTGCTCGAAAGTAGGCGTCCGGCGCCGCCTGTAATCTGATTGTTCACAAAGTGGCGGCGCAGAAGTAGTCGTGGAAGAAATGGCCCATAAAATAACTTCAAGAAAAAAAAAAACGAAGTAGAAAATGACTTTCGTCACCTCGTTGGTTGTTTTTCTGTGTTCTGACCTACATGTTTAACAATCAATGCCAAAAAAATTCAGTTTTATACTTTCTTGTATTTTTATATCTGAAACATATTTTCTTGAGTGTGCTAGGCTTCTGCCGCCACAGTTGCACTGCAGTCTCAAGCGTCAGGAGAAAGTGTTATTTCTTTTGAGCCAACTTGCCCCCAACATATTGTTACAGCAGGATTGTACCACATGCTACTTAACTCATCAGATGCTTTCTGTGATGCTGCGTATTAAGGTCACTGTCTATCGACTCATGGTGCAAGTTCCCCACCAACAAAGACCGTTCTGTGTTTCCAGGATTTGTTTTTGATACTGTTCCAGTGGTTCCTTCCTCAGAGTGCATGTTCTTCTTTTTACACAAAAACTAACAATGTCTAAATGTACAGTATGGTTAAGGCGCTGCTGCAGACGGTCATCGGATTGCTGATGGAAAGTTAATACGAGCAGGGATGTTCCAGCAGCGCTCTGCATGTAAACAAAGTCTTTGTCTGTTACTTAATAAGGAAGCTGCTGGCTGGGGACTTTCTGACGCTGTCCAACTGAGTACTTCATACTTGAGTTTTCTCTTCAGGCTGATAGATTTGTATAGATTTGACAAAGAGAAGACAGAAGATATATCCATAATGCACTGTTCTGAAACGTGTAAATACTCTATGGAGTTTAGCTGTTTTATTTTCTTAATGCGTTAAGACTGTGCCATTGCACCATTTTTATTTGGCAAGCACCTGTGTTTTAAGATTCTCTGCAGCAGACTACTCTGCTTTTCTAAAGCACTTGGAGAAAAAGCAGGGCTGGAATGTTTTTACTTGATTTTCTTCCAGCTGAGGATATTTGGTTGCTGTTCTTTTTCTTTTTGTGGGATTAATGGCTCCTAAGCAGTGACTGAGATAGAAAACTGTACTGATACAAATAACCCCCGCGTTATGGCGGTTAACAGGAAAAGTGTTGTGTTGCGTAACGTCATTTAGGAGTCTCATGCCCGAGGTGAAAACTTTTTCCAAGCAGTCATATGACGAGACAGTGTAGTAAAAACTCACTATAACCATCATCATTGTTATCGTGTGGTTCAGGCCATACATGCCTGCTGCCAAGACTTATTATGACTATAGCTGTCGCTGCTAACCCACAAAGATTTACAGTGTCTGCGCACTTAAAACGGGTGAAATCTATCCTCCTCTTCCCGTTGAAAGTAACACTTAAAAAATAGTTTGGTCGTGCACACGGGCCTGCACTGTGCGATCATTTAAGGATAGATATATATTCAGCGAAAAGGAGAGGAAAGCAACATTAGTTATACTTGTGGCTCTCTCATTAAAATGACTAGTTGTTTGACATTTCTAAATTTGATTACCCTGAGCTATGCTTTCTCACTTTATCTCGACTTTCTGTCTTTGTTGGAGTCTCTAGATCTCCCTGAAACCCTGATTATAAATGTTGGTCACAAACATCAGGGAATAAAATCACAGCTCTGCTTGCTTGCTGAGCCACTTTGTTCCAGATCAACTGCTTAAAGCTGATTTGTTCCCCTACATACCCGCCCACCACACAGCTACACACACACACACACACACACACACACACACACACGTGCACATCCTAGCAGCACAGCGTAGCGTTTGCTGGCTGGTTTTTCAAATGGAAGAAAGTGAGTATCTGCGTGTTCATCTCTAATCCCTGTTTATGGC
This sequence comes from Oreochromis aureus, assembly GCF_013358895.1. Lineage (NCBI taxonomy): Eukaryota > Metazoa > Chordata > Actinopteri > Cichliformes > Cichlidae > Oreochromis > Oreochromis aureus. Next base: position 36,078,749 of record NC_052946.1, on the reverse strand, counting down.
TGCAGTGTCCTGCTGCCCTTCCCCCACCCTGTGTTTGACAGTCACTCGACTCACACTCGATTCATTTCAATCTCTGTTCCCTGAGAATTACCGCCAGCTGTAAGCGCTGATGTGCATCGCGTGCAGAGTATCAGAACTTCTGTATCAGTTGTATTTTTGTCGGCAGTTGTATTAAACCCTTTGATGAAGGTGTTATGTTTTGTTTCGATTGTCTACTCTGCTTTAATACCACTGTTCCCGAATGCGTCTTACTGCCATTTAAATATATGAAGGCTGTTTTTCTTTTGCTCAGTTTGTTACTTATGGTGCTTTGGCAGACCTGCCAGTTGGTACGACCAATAAACCACTCTGGGTCACCTTGTCTTGCATCGTGCTTTATTTTCTGCTGCTTAACAAACATCTGTTTTCTGCAGACAGCTTGGAAATGGTAACACTGGATGCAACTGGATCCATCCCAGTTATTGGACGACATTCTGCAGAGAAGAAAATAATCACATTTCTCTGACAAAGTGAGCTAGTAGAGCATATTTTCCATCGACAGTATGAAAACCATTAGATTTCTTGTACTTGGTGCAGTTTTTGCATTGCCACGCAAGCAGAGGATTAGTGTAAGCCTTGAGCAGTGCAGACTGTTTTAAAGTTTGTTACAGGATTTACATATTTTTAGTGATGAGTAATGAGTTTTCATAATTTGTATCTTGTGAGAAATTCATAATTTAATGACAGAAAAAGGAAATTGCATGCAGTGGAGTAACATGGGTGTAAGCTGAGCACTACAGTGAGAAAAACACTAAAACTGGAACTGAAAATAACTTATAACCTGTCAGGGGTTTAAAATATTGTGGCTAAGGTAAAAAAAAAAAGTTACTTCTCGTGCTACAGTATGTTCTGGCATTTATCTGGAAGCTCTTTCAACATGCACTAATGGAATAAACACTGTTGCAAACCAAGCATCACACAATGAGCCTGCACAGCAGGGACTGCTCGCGAAACACGAGCAAGAGTACTGAAAGGATCCAACATCAATATCCTGTATCCAGACACCACAGGACCCCCCTGAGAGTCTGTCCGTCATCAGAGGGATCAGTTTGGGTAACAGGAGGGAGATCTGCACACACTGAGGGGAGGCGGTTTTCACACTGTGGCTGTTGGGTGTATAATAATGCTGCAGTATGTGTGAGTGGGATCAAACTTTGTGAAAACCTACAGAAAATGTAATATCCTCGCTGTTTCCCTCAGATTATTGAACATTTTAGCCTCTTTAAGCCCCTTTCTTTGTTTTTTTTGTTTTCAAGGCTCACGGCTTTACTGTTGCTGTTCAAGTGAACACCGTGAAGCTTTTAGCAGATGAAAAAGTTGATATTTCTCCCGATCGTAGAAGTCCTGTTGTAAAACGAAGATTTACCAAATGAATTACCAGCTGTTCCATTTCTGCTTAATTTATATAAAAAGCTTTGCCAGTTCCCATGACCTTATGTGGCTAAATAACTAGAGATTGCACTTATTATCTTTATTTCTGCAAAGCGTCATTCCCTTTTAGATTAATATGCAGAAGATAGACTCTGACTCATTATTGGCAATGAGGTATGTATAGATATTTCCTGATAAAGAAAGCTGGAGATAAAAAAACACAATATGCTGATTTTTTTTAAATAAAGAAAATGCAAACAAATTTTATTTTCAAACAAAATTTAATGTACTAAATCCATTCATTTCTGCTTTGACACTCACTCTAAAACTATCTGTTCTGCATTTGCCTCCATGAGCCCCGCTGGCATTACGGTATATCAGTTTACAGAGCATTACATCATTAATGCAAACACTGTACCAATGGTAATCCTCTTCTTCCTGGATGACGTTGCAGGCAGGCAAACAGAGGCTTTGTAGCATACTGATAAGATGCTGTGCAGCCTGTGGTTGGCTGGTTAAGATACCTGCTTTCCCAGCCAACCCCTGGCAGCTGAATGTCAACCGAGGCAGGATTAAACACGCGCACACACACACTGCAGGCCAGGTGCCCGGTGTTTGTCAAAGCCTGTTTAAAGTTTTCTGTCACTTTTAAGTTTTTTTCAGTCCTACAAACAGAAAACTCATATAAAAATCTACAATAACGAAAAGAACAAAAATGTTTTTGTAAACATGTCTGGAATAAAAATAAGCTAGGCATGAAATGCAATTAAATATTCTAACTGTAATAAACCTGAAGCCTGTAAGGGCTTGTTAATACCATATTTAAATGTATTTAATGCTTAAAAAATATTATTTATTAAGATCTTGTATGGTTTGTAATCATACAGTACTTATTTTTCTCCTCTACAGTATTGTGTATATGACTAGGCTGACTTCTCATATAAAAGGGGAAACAGCTGGGCTAGCTCCACCTTTCAAAAGTCTAAATGTCACTGAACTACCAGGTTGTATTATGTGCCGTTGTTATCAGATGGTATGATGTTCTATATGTTCTGCATGCTCGGTTACAGCCCATTTTAATGAAAATTAATGATAAAAATACCACCAGCACAAATAAAAACCTGAAATAGTTCAGTGACACGACATCCTGACTGCAATAAATCTTTTACGCACTGATAACAGAAAACCTTGCTCTCTCCCACACTCAGTCCATCAGGCCTTGCAGAGCTCCATCTTCATTTTCAGACTTTCAGACTTCATCATTTATTCCTCCTGCCTGCGAGAGGGATGGCCTCATCTCTGGTAGCTGCAGGACCAAGATCGAGGCATCACCAGCTCCCAGAAACTATTCTGTTGAGAAAAAGCAAAAGAATTGGGCCAAATATACATGCCGCACTTCTCCTGCTTCTAGTAACTTTAATCATTTTATTCATTTATTAGTAGATTTAACATCCATTTCTCTCAATTGTGCAGAGAGCACAGATGTTATCTGTGTTAAGCCATTGTGTGTGTGAATTATTCCACTGGCTTTAGAGGATTCCTCCTCTGGGGATACACGGACGTACAGTTGTCCCTAGTGTGGTAAGCACTGAGCCCATCTGTCGAGCAAATCCTTTACATCTCTGACTTCATCAGACTCTCGGTGTCGGAAAGCAACTTTTAAAGTGTTAAAAACATGTCACACTTTTATTCACATCTGCCGCTCAACACACGTGAATCTGCAGCACGGGATTATGTGTACACGTGTTTCCACAAATACATGTAGTCTGCAGGACAGTAATGAATATATGAATCACTGGGGATGAGAACAGACAATTAAGGATAATGAAGGAGTGGAAGAGGCTGTTTGTTACCACTCTCATTTTGCTGCTGACGTCTGTGTGACATCCAGCATCAAACTACTCAAGCAGTAGTTGCGTAATGTGCTTGTGTAGTACATGAGTTTTCCCTTTCTAGCCTGTTAGTCCAGTCTTATAGTCAGCTATTTTTAAGTTTGTTCACCCGCTGACCTATTTTCCATTTAAGGGCATCTAAAGCAGGGGTCAAAGTACTGTCTAATGACATCTACAAACAAATAAATAACTTGGTGTTTAATTTGAAATCCACAACTTTAAATCAGGATAGATTTCTGCACAAACCTTCACTACTCGAGCAGTTTGGAATAAAACTGTTTTCATGACTTCAAACTCAATAAGAAGTCTCTCAGAGGTGAACTCTCCCAGTATGAGTACACATTTCTTCATAATTCTTCTGCAAAAAGAAGTCACTCATCTCTTTTTCTGTCAAGCTTTATGGATTTTAGCCAAATTTGTGCTTCTGTATCCAGAGAAGTAAAGTAAGATAACTGACTGAAAGCATGTTTTGTGACCCACATTTGATGCTATAAAATATACTGGTGTATGGCTTCTTTCTGAAGAGCTGGCTGATTGTATTTTGAGATTGTGCGTAAGCCCAGTAAGACATTGTGGGAAAATGGCTTTTTTAGGATTGCTTTCTATGTGATTCTATTAAATGATATGAAGAAACTATTTATAGAGGAGAGGAGAAAAGGCAATTTCTACATAAAAAAGGAACAAACTTTACAAACAGAGATCTCGGTCAAACGTGGGAGTACGTACCCCTGTCCGTGGGCAGTATATCTGGGCGTACCACTCCTGGCAGTACAGGCACACCTGCACACCCTGACCGATGAAGAGACACACCCACATGATGATATTGCAGACAGGGCTCTGTCGCTTGTCGTTCATGGTGAAGTTGAATGCCACTAAGAGAAGATGGGAAAGGGGATGTTGTTAATGGGCTTTCGGTCCTTTCTTTGTATCTGTTCTTGTGCTGAGCAAGCAGGTCGATAAAGGGACAAGGACACGCAGTGAGAAGAAACCAAAACATTGAGTGAGAGTCCTGTAAAAACACACTTTTTACAGTGTTTTGGTGAATAATTGAGGAATTTAACTCAAAAGTTTGAAAGCACAGTGTTCAAAGTAAAAGCCGACATTTACATATTTTTAACAAGCTATGGATAGGCATCTCAGACACAGTGCTTCTATCAGCAGTAATGATGTAGACATGAAAAATGTGTCTGTGTTTTTCTCCCTTTAAAAGGCTTTTAGGCAAATGAATGAATTTCTGTAGCTGGGTCAGCACACAAGTTACCATCTATTTATGCTGCGCTAACGACTGTCCCATGAATAATAAACACATCCCTCACCTCCAAAGACAGCAAAGAGCAAGAACATGACGGGGTAGAAGAAGCCGAACCCCATGGCCAAAGCATACTCGTGGACGACGGCAGAGACGATGAAAACCGAGAGCATGGCAGCAGTTCGGAATTTCCTGTTTGACAGCTGCAGGGATTGGAGAGTGAACAGAAAGAGGATTTGGCTGAAAGTTCAGGGGTCAGACTGATTTAACAAGAGTTAAATTGCCACACACATGCTGGTTTATAAACAGAGATGAAACCAACAGAGTTATGAGATTTGCTTTGTTCAATATACATGTGTTAGTCTGCAGTGTTAGTACTCTGCTCACCCAAAGAAAGTCCCTGTATCCATAGTAATACAGCCAGTCATGAACCACTATGTTCCAGGTACGGTAATAGTTAGCAAAAGACGTAGAGTTCCACCAGTCCTAAAAACAAACAGAGGGTGAGTCACTCATCAGAATAAAAACATCAAGAAAAAGGCCTGAATAGGACTGAATGTTTATTATTGATCATTTATTTTTACTGATGATAGATTCACTATTATTAAACCATCTTAGCTTATACCAAACCCTACAACTAATCATTTGTAAATCGGTCTTGGAGGTGAAAGCAATGCAGTTCTGCACAGTGCATCAAGTTCCTGGGTGGGTATACTGGTTTAATCTTCATCGGTTTAAACAGACACCTCAGTGCAATCTCTGATTGTGTGCGAAACCTCTCTATAAAAGCTGCACGTAAATTTCAGACGTGAGAAAAACAAAGCCAGTGCATGCATTCTTTTTAATGACCAGCAGGAGGTGACTCATCTGGTTAAAATGTGACTTCTTTTTACTAATGTCTTAAACACAATCTAATTGTTTTATTGTTTGATTTAATACACCATGCTGCTCTCTTCTGTAATTTATAGTCTTATTTAGGGTTGTTGGTAAAAGAGGGTATGCTTTAGGGTGTGGCTTCCTCGTGACTCATGTATGGATGTGCAGTGTACTCAGTGTCTCAGTCAGACTTGTCATTACAAGTTATAAAATACCAAGATAGGAAAAGTCCACAATGCTCAACCCAAGGATTCAAAACAGCATTTCACTATCTAATGGGTGTTGCTACAGTGGCATAGCCATCATTTATATACAGCCTATGCACGTGTGGCCCAACTTTTTCAGCTGACGAGCAGTTTCATTTGAACATTATTAAACCAATAAAGCGCTATCACAGAGATGCATCCAGGGCAGATAAGAGGTTTAAAGGTTAAGAACAATTTGTAGCCACATTGTAAGTTAGGTGAATCAAATCCTGTAATTAACATAAAATACAGACACTAGAATCTTTTCAAGATTATTTCGTATTTTTAAAACAAAGATGAAATTTGCAAAACATGGTCTAGCTGTCTTACATCCATTTTTTGCACAAACCTACAAAAAGCCCCATGGCTAACATTAGAGTATGATTATGATGAAAATACATAAGAGTGAAGAAAAGCCTCACACACAACCGCACAGACGTTTTCTGGTAAAATCCTGCCCCACATTCCCCCAAGTGCCTTGATATTTTTTATAGCTAAATTCATTCAAACCCTCAGGCGTACTTAGAGTGCCATAAGCGAATAAGATTTGTGGAAGTAAAAGTGGCCAACCACGATAAGCAAGTATTTTCAGCTCTTGCTCAAGAGCTAAATAAATCAACAGAATTCAGCGATGGAAAAGTAAAACTGTTTGGGGACCAGCAGGCCACCCTGCTGCCGTTTCACTTGTCATTAATCAGAATTTGCTTGTCTGTAAAAGTAAGCATTTCATAAAATAATGAGTCCACAGCACAGAAACAGAAAATGACCACTGGACCAATTAAAGTGTCCACAAAAATCAGCCGCACACCTTATAGAACATTCTGTCAGCAAAACGCAGGAGCTCCCCGAAGAGGTTGAGCCAGCAGTGCAGGAAGGCAAAGAAACACAGCAGGAGGAGCATTATTCCTGCAACACATGCACAGAGACGGAGAGAATTACATGGAGCGATTTTATTTTGGGCATTGCCCCCAGTTTTCTCAGAGGAATTGTAACTTGGCACAGATGCTATTGCACTCAAAGGGAGTCATAAACATTTCAGCCTTTGATTACTTGTTTCAGATTCATGATAGCATCTTTCATCTTATCACTGTCTTAACGACACTCTGGAGTCCTTTCCTACATTGCAGGCTTAGTAAAATATTAACCAGTGCTGTCTCATGCGTATGAGAGATAATGGATGGTATAAACATAAATGATGTCACAATCAGAGTCAGAGATGAACTTTAACCTGCACACAGCTTCTTTCTAATGCTGTAAGTGTCATCTGGGGAAAAACGGTAGAAAAAAAGGCCACGTGGAGTTTGTGTGTGTACAGCTGAGCACTCTTTGAATAAGAGGACATACCTGGTAATATAGAGTGAAAAATAGCCAGAACCATTGTTCGTTTACTGAAAGGTACGTTGGTCTGGGTTCTGAAGACCGGCACGCAGAGACGCACCAGGATAAAGTAGCCGTAGAACAGGCACCCCAAAATCTGCAAAGTGAACATCAAAGAGGTTCAAGAACATCCGATACAAGAGGAAATGAAACGGAGAACACACGAGAATCAGAAGTACAAATGTGGAGATGGCTTAATGATAACTGCGATCAGGGATATATTATTACTTCAGATTATTTCAGTATAAAGAAGTGAAACTTCTTTTTAGGTCAGCAGACCCTACCAAGTCTTTTGTTAGATATTCAAAGCAAAAGTGCTGAATTATAAATAGGAAAGAAACATTTTATCTCACCATGCCAAGAGTAATACCAACATAGTTCCATCGTATGTGGCGATTTCTGCAACAAAAGGACATTTCATAAATGTCAGATGTCAGATTATTCTGAATGTGTGCTCTGTTCTGAAATTTTTATCAGTTTTCATGTTGCCTGAATTTGTCTCTAGTGTTGCGGTCCAGATTAGGGATTCCACGATGCATCTAATCTCAGATCAACACGACTGCTTATAACTGCATCTTGTTGTTTTTTGGCCATTTTAGATTTATGTTTGCAGCTGCTGAGCTATAGATTCGGAGAGATGGGATTTGATGCTGTAATGAATAAAAAAGAAAATCCTTGCTGGTTTTGTGAGTTTGTGTCACATGACAGAACCTCCAGTTTTATGAAAACTGGACATAGATAATTTCGATAATTACTAGAACAGAAGAGCATAAATAACCAGCCAAAATGAGGGGTTAATATATCCTACCGAGGGTATGATTCCCTGTAAATGAGTGTTGGACAGAAGAGGAAGTACAGATAGCTGGAGAATGTTGGGAATCTGGGATTTTCTCCTGAAAAGACAAGACAACGCTGTTAGTACGGCCATCATGTTTGTGTCCCAAGTTTTCAGCCCCAAAACCTTTAAATTATTTTAAAACTGGCTTCACATTAAATTCTTGTTGATTCATTCATTATTCATTTCATTTCACAGCTTCACTGTGCCTTTAATGCAAGAACCTGTAAACAAGAGGCTGTCTTTAAAAATTAAACAACACTCGGTTTGTCGCTGAATCATTAAGCCATTATACCAAATTATCTGCCTTAAAGACTCTCATCAGTTTTACTAAATGGTTTGCTGTAGTTTATTCCAGCTAGTGTGGCGTCCTTTAAAACTTGTATTACAGCCCTGCTCTATAAAAAATGTATTTAACGGACCTTCTGTGTGAAGAAATGATCTTAACTTCCATTTCGATTTTATGTCAGGTTTACTACTTAAGTCACTACTACAGTTTTCTCCAGGGGGCATTTGTTTTAAGTATTCATGTTTTTGCTCTTGGTCTCCCCTCATGTTTCGTATTTTTATCTCCCACTAACAGACCTTTACAAGAGCATCTCTAGCCGCAGATTCATTGTTAGTTTTGACGTCAGCGTGAATTATTACATAGGTAACCTGCAGAGTTCTATTTAAGTCATTTTTTTCACCATGTTTCCGGGAGTGTCACTGTGAGTAATGATAGTGCCCGGAGAGTAAATACACCGGACTTCAATACAATACCTTCCTTTGGAGCATTCTTCATGATAACAGGAGCCGTTTCTCTTAAGAACGAGTAGGTTTTCATCAGGAATCGAATCTGGAGAAAATGGATACAGTTATTACGTGAAGGGAGACAGTGTATCAGTGTTAGCTGCTTCTACATGTATGTCTTCACTCCAAGAACTGACAAGCTGCCAGAAATGAAACATCCAGATACTCACAGCCCCATCTCTTTTTTTCTTTCTTGTTTCTCTTTTGTTATTGACGCATGATTTATGTGCAGTCCCATCAAACAGGGAGCAGCGCAGCATGGTGGGACAGAGAGCAGCACAATTGGAGAACTGGTTCATCGTGTTGGCTTAATTTGTCATAAACTGCAGTTCAGAGATGATGCACAATCAATCTGCGTATAGCAGGGAGCATCATAAAGCAGCAGTGAACCGCATTTTGGGGCAATTCAGGGAGTTTGAATATTTAATTTCTGCATTAAACTCAGCTGTTTATAAATGCTATGAACATCATGTAAATACAAAAAAGACTGATTGGACTCAGTCAGATGAGGATCATGACCAGTTTCCCAGAAGCATCTAAGCACCGAGATTATCTCACTCCATCAAACAGAGCTAAAATGATTTTAGTGCTAAGACTGATTTTGGAGGCTGGGGCCGATGTGGTAAAGAGGATGAGGAGGTATTAGTGTATGGGTTTGTGATGTTCAAATGCTGGCTGCAGTGAGATCTGCTGCCAGAGATGCTTTCTCTGTTGGTGACTTTCCAGTTGGAAAGCTCCCATCTCTGGCTAGCAGGCTATCCTTATCACAATGTTCCAGCTGAGGGCAGTGAATTACTGCTTCTACAATTTGGATTACCTATGATTGCCAATGAATATGTGTGTAATGTTATCTATGATATGGTGTGTTTCTAGCACAGGTCATTACCAATAATCTTTTTTTTTCTGTTGCATTTGAATGCAAAGTGGTTCTTTACATTGAATATGCAGTAAATGAAAAAATGGCGGGCTGCACGTGTGACAGACTCACCTGCTCCAATATCACAATAAACCGCGATGCAGGTGGCAACTGGTGGTGCACAACAACATAGATGGGGAAGACTCCAAGTATGCAGGTCTGTATGACAGACAGGATCAGCCCCGTCCCCAGAGACAGCCCCAACTTGGAGGGGACTTTGTGGTACAAAGAGCCCCAAAACAGCAGGGTGTAATAGGGAACGATCAGCGTGTAAGAAAACATGATGGCCCAGGCTACAGTGACCGTGCCCAGCTTCCCAAAGGCGTAGAACAGCAGGTCAAACTCCAACACTAACCTGGGATTGAAAACCAACAAATAAAGAAGAAAAGAACCAAACATTGAACAAAACAAACACTGGCCCCTCCAGTGATGATATTAATAGATTTTAAACACACACTTACAGCTGTGTCTTTTTTTTTTTAAAGAAAAGTGTCACAAGTGTGATAGTATTATTTGTGCAGAATCATTTAGCGCATGTAAAATAAAAATCACTGTTAACTGAAGCTGAATGGATCAAATAATTTGCACACAGCAGAGTTGCCCACTGGCACTAGCTCAAATGAGAAACATTTGCAACTGCAAACAAAAACCAAATCATTACGACGCTGCCCAAAGCAACAGAAGAAATACTCAGAGGGGTTGATTCGTTATCTCTCTGCTACCAGATGAGCAAAGAGGCAAGGAAGGAAGGCGGGAGATAAGAAGAGAACAGGAAGTCTCTATTGACTTGGATTAATTGAGTTTCTGTTAGATTTGGTTCAGGGTTAAAGAGTTTGACACATGGCAGTGCCATACACACACACACATCCACATGTCCCACTGACCTGCCCTGATCGATGTAGTCAACAGCCAGAGTGCTCAAAAAGAAGATGAGGAGAACAGCTATGAACATGTGGTAAATGGTCCGGATGTGGCTGATCTCGAACAGTTCACTGAGGAAGAGGAGGAAAGACGCAGACACAAATAAATACACAACAAAATCAATAAAATGGCCCCATGTTTGATAAATCTGTGCGAGCTCTGCTGTGAATATTGTAAAGGTTTACAAAAACGTGCCAGTCAGATTTGATTGGGTGCACCTTGCTAGCTCTGGGTTGGACTCCCTTTTGTGTCGCCGATTCATAAAGGTACCGGAGACATTCCTCAGAGATTTAAGGCCATATTGAAGCGATAGCATCAGACTTATCGGCCTGCATGAGGTAATTCTCAGGTTCCATCACAAACCAAAGGTGCTCTCGGATTGAGATAGAATGTGACTGTGCAGGACATTTGAGTACAGATGACTCATGTTTAAGACACTTGTGGTGGAAGCAGCCATCAGAAGATGAGTAGACAGTAGACAGTCATAAAGGGAAGGAGAGGGTCAGTAATGATGCGTAGGTAGGCTGTCACATTTAAATGATGGCCACTTGGTACTAAGGGGTCCAAGGTGTGCCAAAATTATACCCCACATCATCAAAGCATCACCAGCCTGACCCACAGACACAAACGGGATGAATACATTCTTCATGTTGTTTACACCAAATTCCGACCCTACCCTCTGAATATAGCAGCATAAATTTAGACTTTAGATTTAGGCAACGATTTTTCAGTCTCCATTGTTCAGTCTGTATGTCTGGTATGTCCAGGAGCCCATGTGAACTTTCTGCTGCTGTAGCCCGTCTGCTTTTGACCCATTCTCTGTGAACCATCGAGATGTGTGTGGGAAAATCCCAATAAGTAAACAGCTTCACTCAGACCAGCCTGTCTGGCATAAACAATCATGCCACATTAAAATTCACCTAAATCATTTTTTTTCTCATTCTTGTGTTCACTGTGCACTTCAGCAGGTCACCTTGTCCACATCTACATGCCTAAATGTGCATTTGATGTGCTGATCAGAGATGTCCATTAACGAGCAGTTGAACAGGTGTACCTAATAAAATGCACAAACCATGCATATACCCAATCAAATTATGATTTTCTATTTGAAAACTATTTTGGTGATGTAGCACTATGTACACTGACAATCTGTAGATCAGGCAGTCGAACTAGTGAACACTAGTCCTCAGCTGTAACCTTGTGCTAAACCCAACTCTCATTTAATTTGGGTGTTTTTGCATCTTTTATACTCACTCCAGCAGTGACGCCCTGGCCATAAACACTTTGCCATCATCCATTCTCTGAGATCTGACACAAAGCATAAAAAGAAAGCCAGATACACACGCTTACTTCAGTGATTAGCATGAAAAATACGGTGACCTACAGACCAATATGTGTCTCATGCTTACCTGGATGAGCTTATATTTTTTGTCTTTCCATTTACCGTTGACTGGGTGTTGGAGAGGGACTGGACGGACTCAGTCAGAACTCTGTCTAGAATTTCATTGAGCTGATCCTGAACCTGCTCCATGACTTTTATTTTGATCTTCTACGAGAGGAAAAAAAAAAGTATTTTAAATCACAGTTTATATTTCGATAATTGTGCTACCTTTGTAAAGCTCTTTCCTACTTTCATCCATTGTTGAAAGAAACAGTGATGAAATACCTCAGTACATCTTTCCCACTGCCTCGCATCTTCTTCCGCCACCTTATCATGATTGCCAGCTGCAGAGAGAAGAACAGATGTTTCTTACATCGTTTGCTAAACTTTCAAATATACTGAATATATCTTTCACCTAAAACTGTGTAAAAATAGACAGAACTGAAAGATCAGCTTTAAAATAAATGTAAATTACTTCCTTTATATAGTATAAAACAGCATTTTGTCCATACCAGAGCTTGAGTTGTCAGATGACTGTCGGGCCTTGATGTTCCGATTATGTACCCTGCTATCAGCCTCTGTGGTCGTCATGGCTACCCTCACGACTGGAGGTTAGTCTCGGAAAATGCTGTTTTCAATGAATGCACGTGCTGTTGTACTGATGCCTGTCAAAGTGAGTGATGTAATGCTTTTATTTGTTCCATGTGTATAGCTCATGCTGAAATCTTTTAGGTAGATTGTGGTGAATATAACTGTAACACATTTATGTTAAACTAAAGTAAGCTGTGTGCATTAATATATCATTCTTTGCAAACTTGTGACACGTAAAATGTTGTAAATACTTTGTGGAGAACAGCCTATAAACAGTAAGCAACTTTTACTGGTATAGTTTTGCACATTAGTAAGACACACATGAATGTTTAAGTTCAAATCCTTCATTTAGAGTTAGTGTTGTGATGGGTATATTTTATTATTTTGTGTTTTCACTTTGAATGTTGTGGATGTGGATGTTTCCAGTGTCTGTGTGGCTAAGAAGCGTTAAAGGTAAAGACCTCAGGAGCAGTTTTTCAACTGGAAGTATTTCTATATCAGTAAACTGCAAGTAGTAGGGGGAATTACCTTGTCATAGCTCACGAAAGACTGAATTAATGGCAATAAATGCAAAATTAAAATAAGATCCACTATTAAAGTTTATATTAGATACAATGCATATTTTTATTTTACTGGGGAAAAAACAGTTTCCATTAATAAGAGAGTTTAATGAATCTAGCTGCCAGTACTTTACTGTTTACCTGTGTGTTTCAGCCCACCAGCAGCAGTGCAGCAGCTGCCACAATTGCCATGAGATTCAACCTGAATTTAGCTTTTTGTTAAAGTTTAATAATGTGAGAGGATCTTCCACGATAAATTGAGAGATTACATCAGGTCACCGGCTCGTTGCTGGCTGGTTGCCTCATGTCAGAGATTATTATCATTCCTGATGAGCCTCAGTGCCGGTGTAGTGAAATCAATCGTGTGAATCCAAAACTGAAAAAGTGAAGAACTGCATGTCTGGACAAAGACACCTGTAAGCTCGGGGTTGTGGAACAGTGGTTACCCACAGTGGTTTTCTACAACAAGCCACAAGTCACTGCAGTTCAAGCTAAACAATCTAAACAAATGATAAAGACCTGCGTCTCCACTGCAGGTTATAAGAGATCAGCTACACAGCAGAGAGGTTGCGTTGTGGGGTAAAAAACAGTCATTGACCTCATTAGTGACCCGTACTTTCTGGTCATTCCTCCGTTAAACAGATATGCTTCACAAAGATATTCAGATTAGACGCTGTGCAGCTGCAGACACAGTCATATAGGGTTTTTAAAGCAAATCACCCTTATCGTAACAACTCTAAGATTTTTGATGAGTCTATGTCCTGTTTAAGAAAATATTTATTGGCTTGACCTTTCTACTTGAGCCCGAGCAGCTGTTACTTTCCTTTTGATTTGTTGCATTGATGAACTTTGTCTCTTTTGTCAAAATGCTAAACTGATGCTTCACTTAATTTCATGAGCAGCCAGCACTAATAGATTTTCAGCAAAATCTATGATGTGTTAAGAAAACATTACTCATAGAGCTGTTTTAAAAATCATATTTGGGTTCATGACCTACTTTTACCTACATGAAAAATTGCCTGTGTGGTTAGAGGTACATGCAACATTGGTTTAATAGCCCATTCACAGACGAACCCTTGAACTCAATAACTCAGTTCTACCATCATTATATAAAATTTATATCCAGCGCGATGCTTTAGGCAGCTTAAGACCTGTGATCTTCTTTAGTGTTCAGTGTTGGCTACAACACTCATGTCGAGCGCTTCCTACTAATTTAAAAATTGCCCACAGCGGAAACTGTAGACTTTAAATAATACAAGTGTCAAATGTCAGATATCGCTGTGTCAGGTAGATGTGACATGCTCTATAAATATGCATTAGATGTGTACTCACAGACTTTTAAGTTCAGGTCCACTCAGCAGTGCACAGGATGAGAGCCTCTGTTTCAGTCAGTTTCCACTGATACTGACTGTTGTTTAAGTATGATACAAGTCTTATGATCTGTGTCCCCTCCTGATGCACTTTACCCTCTTGGCTCCTGGCCCAGGGCAGCCAGATCATCCATTGCCCAATCAAACTTTACCTCCTTGGCTGGATTTATGAGGTTATGCACAACATTGACCTGTGCCCTAATGTCTCACTTATCCAACATACTTAATACAAATTTCATTCATAGCATGTATTTTGTGCGCTATGTTAAAGGTGTCTAATCTGGGTCAAAATTCAGACCAAAATAGAAAATATCACAGGTCTATTTAGCATCTGCAATTATGCTCTTATTTGAAAAAGCATGTTGCTTATTGTTAAAGCGCAGTTGTGTGTGGAAACCAGGTGATGTTTCCACACTGATCTGCTCCAGTTAAAACTTTAGAGTAGATAATGAATGAACTGGACAAAAGTGTGTGTGTGTTTCAGGAGTAACAGGTGAACTTGAGAGAATTATGCATTGTGGAAACAAATATTTGTTCAAAGCTCAAAACATTTCCAGAGGAAAGCTGTCTGTCTGTCTGTCTGTCCATCCAGTCATCCATGTCAGAGTCACGGTGTACTGTGTTGTTGCTGGTGAATTCAAACCCAGGACACAAACATATATGTACTGTATTAATGTATTTGTCTATTTATCTGAAAAGTATCTCTCGGTTTAAACTAATGATAAATGTACAAAATTACTTTCTGGTAAGAAGCACAGCTGGAGTAAATACAGAAACTCTTTACTATTTTCAAATAAATACAAGGTTAGAATGATTTCAAAATCATTGCATACTGATTTTATTTCGATTTAAAACAGCCCCCAAACTTTGTGCTCGTTCAACTTGAAGTGAAACTGTTAAATCGAAAATGTGTTCTCAAACAAACTCTATGGTTTGTTTGGTGTCCTCGTTTCAAAAATCAAAATATTGAACTTGGACAGTACTATGAATACACTAGATAAACATAGTTTGAACAAAATGGTAGAAAATCATTATAACATAACATCTTTAAAATGTACATTTTTAATTATAATTTAATAAGGTCACATTTTACAAGACTTTACAAGGGTCAAGGTAATGTTAATTCCAGTATTTTGCTGGGGATTTGTTGTGAGGTCACACTGACCTCACTGGTGCAGCTGGTTTTAAAGCTGCTTTATCTCTCCTGGGCTGCGAGCTGCAGAGGTTACTGACGTTATAATGTTTTATTTGGCTTTTACAAATGACATTAAAGGAGAATAATGACAAGAGCGTGTGGTAATCCTCTGTACACAGCATCATATTTATTGAAAGGTGAGTTCATGAAATAACAGTGCTGTTTCTCAGCAGCTACAGAAGAGAGTAGTTCATGCACTAAATCACACGCCATAAACAAATAAAACAATACACTGTTGTACAAATAAACACAGACACATCGCCTCTGTCTTTTTTTAACCGCTCGGCCATTCCTGCAGTTCTGTTTCTGCATGTTCAGGATACAGTATCACAATTTTTTGATCTTGTCGGAATATTTTTTAGATTTGTTACAATTACTTTAAGACAAACAGAACAATTGTTTTTCAAAAATAAAATAAACGTAGATCCACACACAGTAATTCAAACACTTCCAGTTTGATCAGCAACCACAGTGCACGTTCAGGAGGCTGTTTTCAGCGACAGCGTGCTGACGAGGAAGGTCATTTATGTTCAACTCGCGGTTTCTATAGGTTATGTAAACACACACACAACTTCAAAAGTTCAGTGGCCTTTTATTACCATTTAGAAAGACAGATGATGAAAAAATACTCTGATTTAAAGGGCAATTAAAGGGATGTAATAATAATTAGAATGCTACACACATTTCACTCAGCCTCAGTCTTGTAATAAGAATTATCTGTTACAAGTAACATCTTTGTGTTAAAGAGGGACAACCATAAAAAATATAGTAATATAGTAATTAAATATTTTATGGTGCCAGTTAAAATTAGGATATTAAAAGAGATCCATAAACTGGGTTAATTGGTGACCTAATTGTCTACAGGTGTGGATGTGAGCCCATCTCTGTGTGTTGACTGGTAACCTTAGGACCACACCCCACCTCCACCCGCCTGACCCACCAAAGCATAAGCAGGTTAGGTAATGGTACTGAACAATATCACATAGATAAATTTTTCATCGTATACTGAATATGAAAGGAGGACATAGCTGCAGAGTCTGAAAAGTGAAGCCAGAGTGGATCAAACCTACAGTCTGTCCGACTCCTGAGGGTTCAATAAAACGTCACATTATGTAGAGGTCTATACAATCTGATGTGAAAGTGACCCTCAGTTCCCTCCCCCATTACCTCAGCAAACACTATCCTGATAACTCTTATTGGTTAGCTTCAATTCTTATCAAATACGATATGTTGTTCATTTTATCAATTATGGTTCTGATTAGAATCAAAAAGAAAGAGAAAGCTGGGTATACTTTAGAGCAGGAGCGTCGACTCTTGAAATCAGACTACAAGCAAAAACACAGAGAAGGCCAACAAGCTCAGTTCAAGACTTCATGGCAGAACTTTACAAACCACTGGGTGATGTCCATCTTTTATATACAGTTAATGTTTGTTATAACATTGTAGAAAAACACTATTACAGGGTGAAGTAGACGTACTTTATCTCAGAAACCACACAGCACAGGAAGTGTGTATGTCTGCAACACGGCCACACTTAACATGTTGTGCACTTCAGAAAATAAAACTCCTTCCTTCGTCCCTCTTAAAGACAAATATGTTGTTCATGCACACTAACCTGTAGACTGCTTTGATAAACATTACTGGTCCATTTTGGTTAGAAGCAGGTGCAAAACTCTGCTAATGAGAGACAGCTTTTATCTGTGGAATACACACAATCATATACAGAACTGCACACAGACACGCAAAGCTCAGCGTCCACTGTCACCTTCGACCCTTCCATCCTGACTGTCTGATCAGGAGGTGCACAGAGAGAATGTGACGGGTGGTGTGGAGCTACTGACCGTCAGTGTGCGAGTGAACTGCCACCCTATGTGCTCAGAAAACTACACCCAATCAATATGGGACTGATACATTATCTGTACTTAGGGGTCAAAGGTCAAATACCTCACTGACTGATGAGGTGCTACATCCATGTGCGCATGTGTGAGTCAGCAGGATAAGACAGGACTGTTTCAGCTCTTGATAACCTGGAGTAACCCTTGCTTCATGTCTCCAGCAGAGCTTAGAGCTTGCACAGAATAAGATCCTATTTAAGTGACTCACTACAGTCGGGGCTTTGGTTTCACTCTGAGGTGGTTCAGCAAAGAACCGTAAGATTAGTCATTTTTTAAACCTTTCTTGGAACGGCGGCGCTCACACAAAACTGCAGAAATCTCAGATCTTTATGATTCAATACAGGAACTATAAAATAATACAGTTGCACATCAAAACAAAATGATAATTCTTCACTCTACAACCGTTACAAATTAAAGATAAATAGCCAGTAAATATATGAAGTAGAGCAAATGATAAATAATATATATTTCTTTCCAGCTAGTATAAAAATAGTTGCTACACACTTTTTCCACTCTGCCATGCTCTTGCATAACATGACAGTGACTAAATATTTCACACACAATCCCTGACAGGCAGTTTTAAGGGATAATTTACAGCGTAAAGTTGCCTTTACAACTACACGATGAGTTTTTATAAAACAGTCTGTCTTCATTTGCTTTTGTCTTTACTTTCTGCTCACAGATAAAACTTGCTACAATGTATCCTCTGAGGCTGATAAAGCACAAACTTCTGCCTTAAAGAGTCTTTTGGAGTCTCATAGGTTTATTGTCTATATTAAGCCCTGGCCAAGTATCATCCACAGAATATGTGTGTGTGTGTGTGTGTGTGTGTATGAGTATTTTAAACTCAAGGGACACTTTATTAGGTCCACTTATTAGGGCTGAAGAACTGCCTCAGTGCTTCAATGCATTAGTTTAACAAGGTGCAGGAAACATTCATCAGGGATTTTGGTTGATATCGATATGACAGTATCACACAGCTGCAGCAGAATTGTCAGCTGCACATCCATGATGTGACTCCTGCTCTATCACATCTCAAAGGTGCTCTTTCAGACTGATATCTGCTGACTCTGTAGGGCATCTGAGCAGAGAACTGTCATGCTCCAGAAACCAGTTTGAGGCCAGTTTGATTTTGGCTTTGTGACTCGTTATCCTGCTGGAAGTAGAAATAAGCTGATGGGTACGCCATGGTCAGTGTGGCAGCTAAACAATGCTCAACAATGTGCCAAGGAAATATCCACCACACCATTACCCCACCACCACATACCTAAACCACTGATTCAAGACTGGATGGAATCGTGCTTTCATGTTGTTTACATCAAATTCGGATCCTGCCTTCTGAAAGTCGCTGCACAAGTTTAGTGCCCATGCAAACTGTAGCCCCAGTTCCTGTCCTTAGCTGACAGGAGTGGCACCTGGTGTAGTCTTCTGCTGCTGTAGTCCATCTGCTTGAAACTTTGATGTGCTGTGCACTTATAGATGCTCTTCTGAGTACCTCAGTCCTAGTAGATCAGCAGTTGCTGAAATACTCAGACCAACACAGCACCGTGCTTTTCTCCCCTTTTTTGCATGCCTAAAAGCATGAAGTTGCTGCCATGAGATTTCCTGATTAGATATCTAATGAGCAGTTGCACAGGCATATCTAATAAAGTGGCCAGTGAGTGTAGTTGCCTGGCATCAGTAGCCTTCAAAACATTACGGACTTGATTTACTATGAATACTCATATCGTTTCTCTCAGGCTATGCGCTGTGCAAAAACTCATCACTGAGCCACACTCTCACACTTTTCTAACATTTTTCCTCATCACTATGAACCGTGGAGTATTTTTAGTAAGTCCTGCATACATCATCCTGCTGCGGTAAATGCTCACCAGAGCACCAAATGTGTTTAAATCCATGACTGAGCATAGTCCTTAACAAGTACACTGACTAACATTTGCTAAAAAGAGCAGTCCTCAAATGTTTTGGGGGAATTACTTAGCCTTTGAAAAATGACACAATATAGGCACGACCTGTTTTTGAAAGTTTACAGAGAGCCACAGACAGGCTGTGGAGGTCACAGATTTCTGACAGACAGCTTAGGGCATTGTTGGCTTTTGGATTTGGTACTAACAGCACACACATCTCGATGCTTGTCTTCTATACTAGTTTTGGGACTTTAACATGTTTATATTGTTGCTTCACTAGTGTTCTTCCTCTTTAATACATATTTTTTGAAAAATGCTGACAACCAACATTGAAAATCAACATGCAGTGAAAAGTATAAATATCAGAAAAGTGATCGCAAGGATCACACTGTTTTCATGTTGTTAGTATTTTTTGTCTTTTAGATATTCCATATGTTTATTAATGATACTGATGATAGTTCTAATAATAATCATAATGCTCAATGCTGACATCCCTCACTGAGTCTTTCACTGAGACAAACAGCACATCCTAGTGGAAACCTACCACACGGCACTTTCTCTTCCCCACCTTTCTATTTGTGGTCCCTTCGTATTTCCAGTCATGGGGGAGGGGGTGCAGCAGCATCACAGGTGTAGGTTGCCAGGTCAGGCATTTGAGATGCAGTGCTTGTCAAACTGTTACACCCCACACGTCATAATACAGAAACGAGAAAGGATCGAAGAAAACAAGCAGGGTGCCTAAAAAAGACACAGGAGGTCTGTTTACAGCAGGTGAGGAGGATGCGAGAGGAAGGGGAGTCTGGGAGGACAGTGATCAGCTGCATGCAGATTTACAGAGGCCTCAGAAAAAAGGTCTGCCTGGAGAGAGAGAGAGAGACAGACATAGACAGAAATAGTGAATAAGAGCGACAGACACATTTGAGAGAAACGGTGAAAGCAAAGGATTGCAGAAGACAGGAGACAGCAGCCAGTGAGTCATGCCATCACTGCCAGAAGGAACATGTCTCAAGTCATTTTATACCTGGTGTCTTTACTAAGGAGTTACTTATATTTGAGAACTGCACAGTGTACTCTGGGACACGATTTAGATTTAACAGCACATAAAATTCAGCAGCTTTGCGGAAGACTTGTATTTACTCGCTTGCAAACTTTACTCCAGCTGAAAGGACTTGAAAAGTTAGAATAACGTCCCCTCATCTTCATTACATTCCTCAGAGTGTAGGAATATATAGCATATTGGACATTAAGTCTATTAAGATTAAGATTATTAATCTTAACATCAGCAGAAAATGATTGCAGTTTAAATTAAATTATGCATTCCTAAATAAGGTCAATTCACTGTCAACAGTGAAGTATTTTTAAAGGAAGGTGTGTACAGATCATGTCTGTTAGGTATTTTTGTGCAAAGTGTCTCACACTCTTAAAATAAAAACTCACCCAGGTTTCTCACATTGTTACAGCTGCCCACAAAGCACCAAAGAGCTGAAGCCAAGCAGCCTTAAAGAAATAGTGCTGATTCATAAGACCTCATGACCCGATACATCAATTCTAATCGCGTTTTACTACAGCACAGATGCACGATGAACTGAGGAAAGTGTCCGTTCGGACATTCTCGGGCATTATCTAACACGCTTCTATGCATCCTACTACCAAATCTGTCAGTGCTGATTCTAGTCTGTTGGGGCTCTTGGCGAGAAATTCACAGGGTTCTCCTACAACCAGCATTCATAACCATTTTAAATAATGACCAATTTGAATGGTTATGAATTGTTAATAGTGTATCTTCTCCATAAATAGCTTTCCCATTCTGCTTTCTTACCTGCTCAGGACTATTAGCTGGCTGAAGCCTCTGGCTGCAGACTGTAGAGTTTAGCTGGGTCCTGATTGTCACACACATCAGTTCTGGATACAGAATTCACATTCAGACACATGCTAAGACAGATAGAGCAGAATCACAGGCCGTTGCAGCATCATCCACAGCAGCAGCAGTAGCAGCAGTAGCAGGGACAGCAACAAGGGGGCAGCGACGGTGCAGAAAGAAATGGCAGTAAGAGTCAAATCAATGCTTTTACAGTCCTCATTCTAAAACAGAAGTGTGATCAGTGCGTGCAAGACAAATGTGGCAGCACAGTTTGTGATGGTATGCTTCTACCATTATTTACTGCTACTAAGTGCATTAACTTAATTAGTCACTGAAATCAAATGACAGCTAATTACAACCAATATTTCTACCCTCCAGTAAGTCAGCGACAGACACCAGCAGGTGCTTTGCAGTTATTTAAAAAGAGTGCTCAGGTCTTACCTGTTGTCATTGATATCTGTGGTGTTTCCTGTGGACAGAAAGAGTGCATAAGGAGGCAGGCAGGTGCACAGTGACAAGGTTGGTGGCGTGTGAAGTGAGGGAGGAAAAGTGGGTTTGTAACAGACACGTAAGCTCAATTAAAACAGCCTGATGTGAAAGTGAAGATAGACGGCCTTGGAACAAGCAGCTGCATAATGTGTTGTATTAGACACCAATATCTCACATTTGAATGACTAAACAGAATATTTTACAAGCACTTTACTGATCTGGCAACCCCATCAGTAAGGCAAGGATGGAAAAGCAGCACCAGCACAGGTTTAGCTGCCCAAAACTTCCTGCTTAGGGAATGATTATGGGCAGGGCCATTAGGTTATTCTCTATAGTACTAATATATCATTAAAGTTACCAGAATGAACGACGCCATGGTAACACAAATACTGACTGTCACTTATAGGTTTTGTACCTTTCACCTGCACCTGAAGAGTTTTCATTGTGTAACATCTCTACAGGACATAAACACAGGCCATTTAATGTTGCTTGAACGAATGACCGATAAACAGTGGCAAACATTGCCGTTTGACCATAAGTGCCTCGTGTTTCCCATCTAAGGTGTCCTTGCATTAAAGTACAACCTTCCCAAGGACTTTTATTACTAGAAAACCAACAACACTTTCTTGGGAAATTGGGTCTAGTTTTAATGCTGGTTCCTGGATCATTTTTATATCCTGCAGAACCTGATGAACTGAATTCAGTCCTAGCAGCGACTCTATTAACTCAACCCTCAGAGGCTGGCATTCTCCCTGAATTACTGTGACAGAGATTCATTTCACCAAACATCCACTTGGCCTTTCTGCATGACAACGTATTGACAAAACATAACAAGACACTTCAGTTGCTTCTCAGTTTTTAGCAAGCCTCTGTGGATTTATCCATTGTTATGCACAGAAGGAACTTTATTTAATTTGTGTGCAATTTGATGAGATGGATGCAATCATGGGACATCACGCTTGACTGGATTATAAGGCCTGTTCAATTTAATCCCCTAAGTAGAAAAAAATATTGTGACAGTTAATAAAAATCCTTATCCTGTCTTGTGCGATGTTGCACATGTAGACACCGTAACTGTGAAGGTTACATTTAAACATGCTATAAATAAGAAATAAGAGGCTGCTGATCTTTGAGATGTGCATTTTTTCATAACTCACTGAAATTCATGACACCAAGTACAACAATGGTAAATAGTAGTGATGAACCAGAAGAAATATGGCTTCAAAAGTCTGATTACATAATAATTACAGTAGACATTTGCCCAGTATGAAGGAAAATAAGAAGTAAATCTGAATGAATAAAAAACAGCTGAAAAAATCCGAAATTTACAGACAAAAAGAGCAAAATATTGACGTTTCTTCCACAGTATTGTTGCGGAAGAAATAATAATGTGAAACCAGACTTCAACTAAGCCCGATTAAATCCTTTAAGGGTTCAATCAGGCTTTAAGGTAGTGAAAATCAGTAGTGATCTATGATATTTAATTAAAAGCTCATATTGTAGCAGCAGACTGATTTATTGGCACAAACCCCGTTTCTGACTTTTATTGATATTCCTTGGGAATGAAAGAGGTGTGGTGTTGTTACACAACTCAACAACTGTCATCACTGGGTCAGAAGCTGAGGTGGGCGTCGCAGCCTGTCTGTCGGTTACCTGTCTCTATCTGAGTAATGACACAGCAAGCCTAATCCATCTCCTCCAGAGTCTGTCGCCGACGGGTGCAGACAAGCGCGCACACTCACACACTCCCACAGACACAAAAAGCTTTTGCCTCAAACAAAAACCCCGAGCAGCGGGAGCAGTTCACTGCACATTTTTCATTGAATTTTTACAAAAACGATCATCTGTATCCTGCTAATATCACTCTATGCAAAAGGAGAAGAAATCCCTGACTTTACTTCCCACTGGCTCAGAGTGAGAGTTAAATCTACTGACTACAACTTCATTACACAAACGCAAAAGCACAAAAAAGAAAGGTTTATGACAGCAGCAGGGCAATCACTGGTTTAACAGCCAGCAATCTGGAAGAGTATATAAAGCAACATTCAAACATAATGGTTTATATGATGGCATAATGACAATCACTTAAAAAAAAGAAAAAAAAACAGTCATAAAAATAAATCCATTTACCTCTGCTGATTGCGATTATAAAAATTCTCATTAATTTTTACAGGCTTTATCTGAACAGGGCTCACCGTTTTCTGAATCGAGCATTTCAGAAGCGTTGTCTGCTTGGCTTTCTGATTCAGCCGGAGGCCTGTAACAGCAGAAACACAAGCACGTGTCAACATTACGTGAAAGTTATCTTTAAAATCTTGAGCTATAATCAGGACTTTTCATTACATGAAACAGCTGAAGTAACTGGAAAACATGAAAACTTTATGATCTTGAAGACTTTTGACTTCTTCAAAAGCAGAGGGCAGATTATATGCAGTTGGAACGGCAACAGACAGAACTCATTTGTAGGCTTTTATACAGTGCTGTGCAAAAGTCTTAGGCCAAGTATGGTGGCAAAGCATGCACCAGTGTGTCTGTTACATGATATCACTACGAGTTATCCTGAGCAACAGGTCCACAGGCTGTCTGAAAGTCTTTCAAACAATTTTCTTTTGGAATTTGGTCTCTTTGTCTCCGATTTCAGTCAGTTTTGTTTTTCAGTGCGACAGTGATTTGAAACAAAAAAAGCATACCTGGATAATAAAAAAAATAGAGAAAAACACACAATGAACCAATAAATCAGTGATCGACTGGCCTGCCCCGAGCCTGGACAGCAACATTAATGAAGTGTGGGTCACCTTAACAGCAAAAGGAACAAAAGGCAGAAACATCCAAAGAAGGGCTTTGAATGTCCCTCAAGAAGCTTGGAAAACTATTCCTGAAGACAGCTTACAGAAATGACAAGAAAGCTGCCTAAGAGGCTTCAGGCTCTGTTAAAGAGTAACGGTGGTCATATCAAAAATTTACTTTCAAACTGTTTGCCTCATTGATAGTATTGGCATGTATCAAAATGTGAAGGATTTTCACATCACTCAAGCATCAAGTTATGCTAAAGACACGAATAAGGCATAGATTTAGAAAAGCAAAATAATTGTCAAAAGGCAAATACATGTTTGAAATGTTTAGGCAGGAGTAAGGATAAACA
Organism: Oreochromis aureus; assembly: GCF_013358895.1. NCBI lineage: Eukaryota > Metazoa > Chordata > Actinopteri > Cichliformes > Cichlidae > Oreochromis > Oreochromis aureus. The sequence goes on along the minus strand of NC_052946.1, from coordinate 36,053,845 downwards.
AATTCCTTCAAACAATCTAATTCACTGAGTTAATCCTAATGGATTAAAAGATTATAAATAAAATTGAAAATATGGACAAAGTGCCAGCTAACAGTACAAACCCAATTATTATGTAAACATAATGGATTAACCGGTGATATCAGTCACTAAATGACTCAAATGAAAGAAGTTGGGTTTTTTAGTAAGTCTGACTGGTCTGTGGGTGTAAGTCAGATAAAAAGGTTAGTAAACACTCTTGACGCAAGTTCAATCATCCAGGTAAGTGACGAAACGTTTCTCCCACTGAAAACGCTACGTCCAGATGAACAGAATCAACTTTTGGGGCTGAGTAAACACTCATATATCTTTGGATAATTTGTCAAAGACAGTTACGTGGAAAGTCCCAGACAACAATAAGAGGCATACAGGTACTGTCCCTCATTACGATCTCATATAAAACCAGAGAAAGCCAGAAAGTGTGGCTTAGTTAAAGTTACATGATACCTATTATAAATTAAAGTCAAGAAGGTGAAATATGGTAAGAACCACAGAAAGTGACTAAAATCGCCAAAACAGCTGGTTTTACTCACATATTGTTTTGAACATTGCTGTCATGTGCATCATTGTTTTGGAAGTTGAGGTGTTTGGCAGGGCTGTTCTGATTGGAGATGGACTCAGGTAGCCTGGGCTCACTCTCTGGTGTTGAGGGAGAAGTAGGAGAAGCAGATATAGGAGAGGAAGGAGCAGAAGTAGCAGCAGGAGCAGCAGGAGCAGCAGGAGCAGCAGGAGCAGGGGCTGCTTGGTTTCTGTTGTGGAAAACAGCGTTGCAGAAGGCAATGGGCTGATCGCTGAAGCCTCGGATAAAGAAGGGGTTGGTGGGAGAGCAGACTGGGTAGTGGCCAGGGCGTACAGGCTTGGCTGTAAGTGATAACAGAGAACAATGTATTGATTGATTCACTCATCCAGTAAAGTCAGACATATTTAATTTGCCCTATAGGATGACGCTTAAAGCCCAACACTGAAAATATATTAATGTAAGGCGAAATATCACAGATAGTCTCGTTTGCTTTGCTTTAATCCTCGAATGAAAATCATTATGTTGAAAGCGCTCATTTAAATCAATAGCTCATTTTCTCATCACAGCAGCACATGCATCTCTCATTTCTTTAGTGCAATTACCCTGAGTTGAAGTAGCGAGCTAGTGATCAGAATGGATTACACTGTTATTCTAATGTTTCGCGTTTCTTTCAGGAGAATATGCTTACTGCGTAAATCCTTAGAAGCCGAATGTTCCACCAACTGTTACATTCTTTCATGCAAAAACTCTCTCGACAGCTTTTTGTTTTGTTTACGTAAATTCTTTTCTCATTTCGGTGCAACGTAAACAGTCTTTCTTTTCATATCTGTGCATTCCACAGCAGTAGAATTCAGTTACATGCATGTTTGCTTCCTGAATATGAAACAAGATTGGAAAAGGAACTCAGAAAAGGGCAGCAGCTCGATCATGCAGGTTGTGAAAATGTGGTGATATGTTAAGAGGAATGTAGGAAGGAGACAACAGATGAGTAGAGCAGAGAGGGCAAAGCACACAATGGATGCTGCTTGTGGGAAAATCTCAACAGGGACATGAAAAGAATGGCTGCACAATGCTGAATGATTTTTCTCACATGCTGCATTACAAAGGAAGCGATCTGATGGGAGGGAGATGAAACGCACAACGGTGTTACATGTGCAACATCACACATGTAGTGCTGGAAAGGATATATGTACTATATCCTTCCTACAGTGCAGCCAAAGGAAGTGGCATGGGCTTTGCATGCATTTTTCCCCCTTATTTTATTGTTGAATTTGGGGCTTATACATCACATCATAAAAGAAAATTAGACTGACTTTTAGATTTACCACATTTGAGTGGATTTACCGACATGTTCTGATGAATCGGTTTATTTAAATTTGATGTTTTTCAGGTGCTGTGCTGCCCACTTACTGAGGAGACTGCATTTATGTGCACGAGAAACAGCTTTCATATGTGTCTCTAAACTGTTATGAAAGGATGCCGTGGCTGTGAATTTGCTGCAGACTAAATGATTGGATGCATTTTACAGCTACCGACAGATTAGAAAATACTGGAGTGTTAAAGCAATCGCAAAGCTTTTACAGAAATTACACATGCAGCACTGTCATGTAATTTCTAGCTGACTGCAGCTGTTTTTTTGAATCTGTGAGCAAGTTGTATACGTTACCAATGAGCGCAGCATGGGGTCGGCGGAAGGGAGCGCGGGCCCTCATCACATCTTTGATTCGCTCCACCTCCTGTTGGTAGCGATGGCGGTCCTTCATGGCTCCTTCTTTTGCCTCCTTCAGCGCACCCTCGAGCGCCTTAACTCGCTCAGCTGTAGACCGAAGACGTTTCTCCAGTTTTGGAAGCTCACAGCGCAGATCTGCATTGTCACGTACCAGCTGTAACACAAATCCGACATGTTACTGTGCAAAAAACAAGCTATAACTACAGAAAGACAGTTATACATTTTCTATGATTCAAAGCACTTTCTTACTACAGGCCTCCACTCTCACACACTCACACTCTGATGAATGCACCGGGGCAGCTCAGGGTTCAGTATCTTGCCCAAGGATACCTTTACAAGCAGACTAAAGGAGCAGGGGATCAATCCACTGGCTGCTAATTGGTAGATGACCTGTTTTACTTCCTGAACCATGGCCTCCAAAAAGAGTTGCTCATATGTTTTGCAATCTAAGAATTTTTTTTTTACTAAGAATATAGTGCAGAGTACAAAAAGTGGAGCATAGGAAGTGTGTGACCATAACTGATCTGAAATGAACCATTTCAGATCAGTTAGGGTCAAATGGGTGCAGCTGGGTGGAACAGAGAAACATCAAGTGTAACCTGAAAATTGTACCAGGAAGAGACAGCCCACACTGACACCAGTGCTGTAAAAAACACTACTTCAGTCTGAACTCCAGCTCTCCTGAACGCAGAGCCAGTCTATCAGAAATCTACAACCAGGAAAAAGTAGGAAAACTCTGTAGAAATATTTTCTCCATCTAAGCACAAATAAGTTTCTGTTTTGAATGAAAATAATGGGCCTGAACACAAACAGAAAAATGAATGAATGAATAATGTTTCAAGGTATTTTAGAGGGGACTGGCAGCTGTTCCTCTACACCTCAGATCTCAGCAGAGCCTCAAAACATCATGAGAATATGAATTAGCCTAAGCAGATCAGAAGGGAAGAATAGAATCACAATCCTCTTGAATATTGTGCAGTTTTGACGAGCAGATGCTGTAAAAAGTTGTGTGACATTAAGATAAATATAATTATGATTATCCTAAACAGGTATTAAATCCATGGGTTTAATGGATCTTTTAAACTGGGTATTTTTAAAGGAACATAGTTGGCATGCTAGATGCTGCCATGAGTGTCTGAGCTGCTGTTTGATCTTTGGATGTCCATGACACATGAGGCAATCTGTGATCTGATTTTGACTTGGTGGAAATGTGCCTGAAGAGTAATACTGAGACGAGGTGCTCTAACTTGTAGTTGTGCCATTCTTGCAGTAGCACTCCGCCCCTGCGGCACTTTCAGCAGGACAATGTGTGACCCCACACTGCCAGAGTACTGCAGGTCTTTCTGGATCAGTTGTATATATCCAGAAATTCCCCGTCCAAGCATTTAGTCTCAGTGTGACTCCTAAAAAACACAACTGGGACATGGAGGGTCGATGCCACTGCACTCAACCGGGAACAGAGAGCAGTTCCTCATAACTGATCCAGACACTTGTGCAGTCCATGCACAGACAGGTGGCTACTTGCATCATATCCAGAGGTGGCCATACCTTGCATTAAATATTCATATATTACAGCGTTGGCCTAAAAAATCCATATCTGCACTTGTTAGTTAATTTTATAATGTGCTTATATTTATAGTCATGAAGGTAAATCAACACGAGGATGTAATGATTTAAATCTGCCTGATGCTGCATGTTTCCTCTAAACGCGAAAGGTAATAAGTGAGCACCTAAATACTGACAGTCTGCTTCTGTGTGATCATGCAAACTAATCCATACCCTGCAGAGATAATGAGCACTATAGCTGAGATTTTTTCACAATGGGCAAGGTTATCTAACAGCCAAAGCATTAATGTGTTTGGGATATTCACCTGTGGCTTGTTGGCGTTAGTTTGTTTGCTTGTGAGATATTTTAGTCACGATTGCTCTGTTTTTAAAGTTAGACGGACAGACAGAGATGATTAAATCTGTGCAGTGGCAGAGAAACTTGCAGCTTTGGTGTACTGTCCACTGCCCATTTGCAAGCCTTATCACTTTACTGCTGATTTATGACCATGACTTTCGCCTTCCATTCCCACAGTATCAGCAGGTGGTGGATGGGATGGAGTCTCCCAGCAGCCACTTTAGGATTGGTTTTCTGCCTGACAAACTGATGCAGTGCAGCTTTCACCAATCTGCCAGCCTGCAGAACATTTAGCACATCCAACACTTAGTCCACGGAGGTAGTCCATTTAGGAATATTAAAAATATGAGGTGTGTGCATATGTTTATGACTTTCTGAGAGCAAGGTTGGTTTTTAGAGTTTGTGTGGAAGCCAGAGTGCGGAGAAAAGACCGAGAATGCCTGTTTGCACCTGCATGAGGAGTGTTCAAGTCTTACTGTTTTATGCAGTGAGGCGTCCTCTCCCTGGAGAGAGAGGGGGGTTAACAAATCCTGCTGCTCTGTTTTCAAGGAGACTATCATGTGAACTTGGTGTAGTGAGATGATTGATCGCGCTAGCATTTCTTTTGCCCACAGGAGAGAAATGACAAACAGTGCACACAGCTCTGTATTTTAATTTGTCTGTGTCTCTTTGTCCGCCGCACATATTCATCGCAGACATTTTTGATTTACTGCTGCAACCCTGCAGAGGGCCCCCTGGTCAGAGGAAACCTGGTCATTGGTCTTAATTTTCAAACTAGGTGTGGCCAGGTAAAATGTTTCCTGTTTCTGTCACTATACAGTGGCTTGCAAAAGTATTCGGCCCCTTGAACTTTCCCACATTTTGTCACATTACAGCCACAATCATGAATCAATTTTATTGGAATTCCAGGTGAAAGACCAATACAAAGTGGTGTACACGTGAGAAGTGGAACCAAAATCATACATGATTCCAAACATTTTTTACAAATAAATAACTGAAAAGTGGGGTGTGCGTAATTATTCAGCCCCCTTTGGTCTGAGTGCAGTCAGTTGCCCATAGACGTTGCCTGATGAGTGCTAATGACTAAATAGAGTGCACCTGTGTGTAATCTAATGTCAGTACAAATACAGCTGCTCTGTGACGGCCTCAGAGGTTGTCTAAGAGAATATTGGGAGCAACAACACCATGAAGTCCAAAGAACACACCAGACAGGTCAGGGATAAAGTTATTGAGAATTTTAAAGCAGGCTTAGGCTACAAAAGATTTCCCAAGCCTTGAACATCCCACAGAGCACTGTTCAAGCCATCATTCAGAAATGGAAGGAGTATGGCACAACTGTAAACCTACCAAGACAAGGCCGTCCACCTAAACTCACAGGCCGAACAAGGAGAAGCGCTGATCAGAAATGCAGCCAAGAGGCCCATGGTGACTCTGGACGAGCTGCAGAGATCTACAGCTCAGGTGGGGAATCTGTCCATAGGACAACTATTAGTCGTGCACTGCACAAAGTTGGCCTTTATGGAAGAGTGACAAGAAGAAAGCCATTGTTAACAGAAAACCATAAAAGTCCCGTTTGCAGTTTGCCACAAGCCATGTGGGGACACAGCAAACATGTGGAAGAAGGTGCTCTGGTCAGATGAGACCAAAATGGAACTTTTGGCCAAAATGCAAAAGCTATGTGTGGCGGAAAACTAACACTACACATCACTCTGAACACACCATCCCCACTGTCAAATATGGTGGTGGCAGCATCATGCTCTGGGGTGCTTCTCTTCAGCAGGGACAGGAAGCTGGTCAGAGTTGATGGGAAGATGGATGGGCCAAATACAGGGCAATCTTGGAAGAAAACCTCTTGGAGTCTGCAAAAGACTTGAGACTGGGGCGGAGGTTCACCTTCCAGCAGGACAACGACCCTAAACATAAAGCCAGGGCAACAATGGAATGGTTTAAAACAAAACATATCCATGTGTTAGAATGGCCCAGTCAAAGTCCAGATCTAAATCCAATCGAGAATCTGTGGCAAGATCTGAAAACTGCTGTTCACAAACACTGTCCATCTAATCTGACTGAGCTGGAGCTGTTTTGCAAAGAAGAATGGGCAAATTTCAGTCTGTAGATGTGCAAAGCTGGTAGAGACAAACCCTAAAAGACTGGCAGCTGTAATTGCAGCAAAAGGTGGTTCTACAAAGTATTGACTCAGGGGCTGAATAATTATGCACACCCCACTTTGCAGTTATTTATTTGTAAAAAATGTTTGGAATCATGTATGATTTTGGTTCCACTTCTCACGTGTACACCACTTTGTGTTGGTCTTTCACCTGGAATTCCAATAAAATTGATTCATGTTTGTGGCTGTAATGTGACAAAGTGTGGGAAACATTCAAGGGGGCCGAATACTTTTGCAAGCCACTGTATATTAAAGTTTTGTATGAGCTGTGTGCTGTTACCTGTTTGTGAACCTTCGTAAGCTGGTCCAGGTTGTTTTCAAGAAAGGAAATCTTTTGTTTCTGGGTGATGTATCCGCCTGTATCATCAGGCTCCATCTCTGCACTCTGTCGATAAAAAAGGAGATGTCTTAATGGCGCTGCACCTTTAAAATGTCACTGTAACTCTAGACATAACCACCTGTTTCTACGTGTTGAGTAAAAGGGTTTAGTTATGTCTCTTACTTTTCTAACTCGAGTTGTGAGGTCTTGAACGAAAAGCTTGCGGAGGTTGTGCAGGGTGTGGAGCTCACGAGCCTGCAGTGTGAATAAAGGAACAGAGAAAATAGTGCAGTTAAAGCAGTTAGAGAGGACTGAGTCGTTGAATCGTGACAGAATTTATTAACTTACAACAGTTTCCTCCAGGCCTTTGAGATCCTGTTTTGATTGTTCGTGTCGTTCATGGAGGAATCTATAGACAGACAGATAAATGCTCAGACACAGACACATAGAAGAGTCAAACTGAACTTCTCTTTATCCAAACGATTACCAAATTCTTGCCAGAATAATTCATGAATAGAGAACAAAGGCAGCACATAATGCCTGCCCCACTCATGGGCTGTTATCCATCTGCCATCTGATGCAATATGTTGCAAAGGTCAGTGTAGAAAGAGGCCTATTAGCCGCCAGCTGCCACCTTATTCTGAAACTCCATAATGGAGATGCAAAGAGAGTCAGATAGGAAGAAAAGGACCAAGAGAGGAGCAGGCTAAGAAAGAGTTAACAGCAGAAGAGTAAGATACTGTAAATAGAATTCAGTCAGAGCTCCCGAGCGTGAGGAAAATAAATAGACAAAAGGAAGACAAATGACAGAGAGAAATGGAAGACGCAAATCAAAAGAGGCAGCTCAGCTCGCCCCCAGGCCTCCATATGGTGAAGTGTTTGAAAGCCGGCCAGGACAGTAAAGCAGCAACTCACGTCAATTCCTCCAGCTGCCGGCTCTTGTGATGCTCTCGGCTTCTGAGACGTTCAAAGTCACTGTGCAGTTGTTCTAGCTCCAGCTGCTGCCTCTGGTTACAACTGAAAAAAGGTGAAAAGTGACTCAGTCGTGACATCTTTTATATATTATCTTTTTATATTACAAAAACACGGGGATGTAGCTATTAGCAACATCAGCGCAAACCTTAGGACTTTTGGAGGAATGGAAATAAAAAATGGAGGTTAATTTTGTTACTATTGCAGAGAGAACAGCGAGGCTAAGTCAGCTGGAGATTGAAAAGAGTGAGATGCACTGATGAGAAAAAAATGAGTGACTAAGAAAAATACATTTGTATTTTCTGATTGCTCCACAGTAGTTCTAAAATGAAAGATAAATACTTTTGCAAAATGCTTGGGGAAGATTGGGATGGGATGCTACCTGGTCATTAAGTTTTTATTGACTCCTATTGCCACAAGCTATGTGCACACCCACACCCCAACGATTGATGCCCAACAACTTTCTTTTTGTTTAATCATACTCTAGCAAACACTTCCAGTGAGTCACTGGTGATGATCATGTGCATACTTTACAAAAATCCAACATAGTATGCCTTTAAGTGTTCTTAGCTGCTTTTAACTGGTTTCCTTCTGATTTTATTTAATTAGGGTATCCTTACAAAACCTTTCTGTCACATGAGAAAAGAGCTGTCTGTCCCAGTCCCAAGCATATGGCTCCAGCTCAGTGGTGTGCACAGGAGCAAAAATGATGAAGAAGCACCATTAGTGCATGCAGTGTAAGGATTTATTTTTGCCCCTAATTCAAATCATGGCTGTACTGGCCAGACAGGCATTTTGGCAGAGCAGAGGTAAGTAGCCCAAGTGTGTAATTAGGTCACAACTAGAGCATTGAAATGCCCCATTAGAGTATGGACACAACATATTTTTCAGTGGTACTTACCAAAAAAGGGTGCACACCTGTAAACACTTGCATTTGTGTGTGATCCTTGCAATCTGCACTACCATTTAATGCATACCTACTTTTTGACATTCTCTTTAAAGGATCCGGAGGGCATCCCTGCTCCTATTTTATATGCGTTCCACCTCACCGACATCCATCCTTCCGATCTATTTTAAAGCTGCTTATCCAAATCAGGCTGTGTGAGCAGGATAAGCAGAGCAGTACCAAATGTCTGTTCAAACTGAAATTCTCTGCAGCTGCTCCTTGGGTGTTAACAGATACTCCCAGGCCAGCTGGAAAATGTACTTTGGTCCCTAGAGAGGGTCTGCCCAGTGGTCTCCTCCCAGATGGCCACGCTTGGTGTAGTACATCATCAGAACAAGGTACCTGAAGGGATAGGTTTTCATTTAGGCCAAACCAGGCCAGTGGCTCCTCGCATTGGGGTTGAAGCAGCTTGGCTCTGCAGCTTCCTGACCATGTAAACCACCCACACATTTTCATTTCAGCCAGTCTGAACACTGGGGCTTAGACCGTGTTGAAGGTTTGAGAGATACTGAAAACATGTATTCCCAGTTTGAGCGTTTACAAACCACTTATGAGGGTAAAATTGAATTTCAAATTTGAGCATGCAGCTGTGTTGCTGTGGTACGGTGAGTTGTCTCCCTTAGAAAACATTCATGGCCTATATTTTCGCAGTGCCACAGTCTCAACGACTGAAAGAAATATTTTTCTATAGCATCCTTGTGATTTTTCTGCTTGAACGATTTGATTCTTTACCTTAAAATACTTTTCTTTTCAAACTCTTGCACAAGTTACAGATTTCCAAAAACTGAGTCTTGGTTTTAAAAAGTAAAGAATTTACAGTGAAGCACTCACTCAGTTAAGTCATCGATGATCTTTTGCTTCTCATTGATCTCGTCTCGCAGGCGGCCCAGTTGTTTGCTGTGCACCTCACGGCGTGACTCCATCTGCTGCTCCAGAGCCCTCTGAGGTATTGGCGACAGAAGGGGGGAAGAGACAGATCGAGTATCGTAACACGGGAGTCAGAGGAGAACAAAGTGACTAAATAACGAGAAGAAAATTACACGCACCGGTGCACATGTGGACATGCCAAACCACACGGGCATTAAACACAAACTTACACACCCCACGGTGTCCATACACTACCACTGACAGGGCTGTGAGACTCGGCTACCGAAAGTGGAGCGTGACACACACGGGAACGCGCACACCCATGTGCTCTCGATGCTCTCACGAACACATCCACAAATACAAGCAGATAATGAAAACAACAAACAACGCCAGCTGTTTAAAAGTGTCTGGCAGCTGAAAACTGCATCTGTTTACTTTTATTCGGGAATTTGGCATCGCTGGAATTTCATCCTTCATTCCTGTCAAATCTTTTGACCTTGTAAAGATTTTTAGGAAAATATATTTTTGCCAACTCATTTTAATCAAGTCATTATGTATCTTTGTGGTTTTCAGTCACTTAATAGTTTGACGGCTGAATGTGAGGATACTCCGTGGCTTTCCTGTGGCCATGCTTCCTGTAACCATCTGATATTTGAGACTTCCTGTTTTGTTGTTTGCGGCTCATTGTTTAGGACACATGTAGACAGATTTACATGAAGACACAAGACTAAAACATCCTTAGATGTTCCTCTGATTCCTTTTTATTCGTTGTTTTGCATTCCCTCTTTTGCTTAGGCCTTAGTTGTGATTGGTCACTGGTATTTGGACTACAACCTGACCGCAAACAAAAAGCAAACAGCTTCCAGTTATAGAAATATTGCCCATTGGCTACAGATTCTTCACATTCATATGCGATATCTGCTTTTCAAACTACCATTCGATGATTGTGAATGATATAAAATGCTTCTTGGGGCCAGAATGACAAACAATCAATAATCTGTGCAGCCACTACCTAACAAACTATAGCTGTTCCTGAGGGCAGTGAGTTATCATTTTCATAGCCGCGCTTGCTATTTTCAGTCTTTATGCGAAACTAAGGCAATGAGTTGAAAGCTGCAGTGTCTGAATGATTGTACAGACATCGAATTGTCATCTTCTTACCAACACTACCAATAAAAGGGGAAGGAAGCAAATTTCTGAATATATGAAACAATTTCTTTAGTTTATTAAATCATTTCTACAGTCATTTACACACTTGAGTCCAACTACAGGCGCAGACACGTGCAGTCACAGGCAAACACACACCCTGCACACGCACACCTGCAGTCAGCTGAGAGGGTGTGAGAAAAGGTCATTACATCAAGTTGCTCTCACTGTAGTCATGGTTACCTTTATATCACAGGAGTTCTGGACAGACGTGTGATTCTCCCCCCTGGTCACTTGTGACATGCTCTCTGAAATAAGCACACACACACAGGAAGAGCGAGAGGATGGCGGTAAGAGGAGCAGATAAAAGCGGCGCACACAGATGTTGATGAGAGATGTTGATGATGGTGACCTGACTTTGACAGCACAGCAGTATCACCACTTCATGTTGACAGCGAGGGCAGCGTGATCTAAGTGATGCCTCGGGTGTGATAATATCTATCTGCAAATGACATCTATTGTGTCATGCAGATCTGATATTGACTCACTGCTGTTCCTGGTGTTGATGATGAAATTACCGAGCGCTCTACCTCAGACCAGACCGTGCGATCAACGTGACCTGCAGCGCTTTGTATTTATCTGCTTGTGTTATGGCTTGAGGACCGTCTGACTCGACTGCTGAGCAGGACTAAAATTGATTTACCTGCCCTTAATTCCACTGGTTATTTAATGCCATTCTGTGAGACTCCATGGGAAGAGTGACTGACACTGCCTTTGGCCTTATTTGGGAATTGTGTCAGTGTACTGTGGGAGTATCTACAGCTGGACCTTGCACGAGTTTCAAATGTAAAATGTGCTGGTGTTGTGAAATGTTTGGAAGCTTAAGCTTTTTTGTGTTTACACTTGTTTTCCTTTTGCTTGACAGGACCAAAAGGCCTCTGGTAGCAACTGAAACTCTATTAAAGATAGCAACCTGAAGCTACTTCCTCCCATTTCTAGCTCAGAGACGCTAAAATGCAGCGACATATTTGCTGTCTTCTCACTATTTACTTTGTCCTGACGTTATTTGGCTTGACTGAGTCAGAACACTGACATTATATTTAACTCTGGCATTTCACATCAGTAGTGGATGAATCTACATACTTTGCAGTCAGTCCCAAAATGACAGTGTCACCATGTATCACTGTAACCCCTTTAGGATATTTGTTATTGAAAAATGTGCATTTATTAGAAGAATTTTCTCTTGTATTTACTTCATTTGAGTTTATACTGAGAAAAGACCTGTTTTGCTGACAGTAAAGATTGGCTTCACTCCTGGAAACTTGTGTTTGGTTTTATTTATTGAGTGTAAATCTGTCATTTTTCTGGTCGGACCATATTGAAATTTTCTTCACCAAAGAGTCTGAATAAATACTAAAATCTTTGCTACCAGTTTGCTTTTTGCTCTCATAGGTAAAACATTTTAAACCGAGCCTAGTGCAATCTATTATAAAAAGGACTACCCACATACTACACTTGCCAAATTTAACTAATATTGACTGGCCTCAAATCCTCAACTCCACTGAGTATTTCAGCAACATGAAGCAAGACCACAATGAATAAGATCTTCTTTTCAGAATATATGTCTGTTATTTCTTATTTAGTTTATAAACCCTAAAATTAGTTACCTTCCCTGCATATTAGGCTCATTTATATCACAAAGACTCTGTTTTAGATGATATTGTATCTTAGACGTCCCAAAAGGTTGATTATGTTTGTCACTCATCCAAGTGACTTCTTCAGTGTCAGCTGACTGCAGGTTTCCCCAACTTTATAAACAGTGACAATGACTGAAACTAGCACCACTGCATGAACATTGGGCTGTGAGGTCAGTTCTTCCATCATTAATATGCAAATTTTCATGACCATTGATCAACAACCATTGATCAAATCCCATTGATCAATGGTCTTTGATCAATGGCCATGAGTACCATTCACAGAGAGTTGTGGAATGGCTGCGATCACAGCATTGTATCTTAAAAGCATTTTTTAGCTGTGAAATCACGTTACAAGCCCTCCCAGTTCACACACTTAGACTTGTGTTGTACAAACCCTAACAGCTGGTATCCTGTGGGTTCTCCCCCCACAGTCCAAAGTTATTCAAGTTAAGTTAATTGGTGATTCTAAATTGATCATGGTTGTTAGCCCTATGACAGACTATTGACCAGAAGAAACATCTTGTTTAGTTGCTCTTGTTTTAAGATCTTTTCTCTCAAAGTGAGAACGAAGCAATGCCAAAGGTTTATTTGGCTCAGTGAAGTACTTGGAATGAGTGTGTCAACACTTCTTTTAAGAGATTTCTCACTTGACTAAAGTTTAGACATTTTCTTTTTTATTTAAGAAATCTTACCAAGTATTATCTTATTATTTTACTTGATTATAGTCTGGATCTTCTCAAATTACATATTTTTTCCTTTTATTTAGCCAATTTTTGCAGTGTCTTTAGTGATACTTATCTCTGTAGATGGTGGCTGTTCACTGACCAGTTATTTTACCATTTTAGTGCAGACAAAAATACGATGCTGCTGTTTATATTGTCACTTTCATCATCATCAAAATCTGTGTTTCTCCACTGCATTAGATTATGACCAATCACCAACTCTAATATACTAAACTAAAAGGAGTAAAATGCTTACCTATTATGCTGATTTCTTACTCTGTATTGTTTTTTTATGCTTGCACACAACTGAACATGTTTAAAATAGTCGTTATTATCACCGCTGTCTTATCTTAGAGTAGGCCCTTTGGATCAACCTCTGTCTGAAATAAGGAGTTTGCCTCCTCTCCTCTTACGGCCACGCTCCCTTCAAGTTGACTTTCTTCTGACTGGCTGCCTCTAACAAATAGAAGGTTGGAACCACAGGTGGGCGGTGCTTCTGTGTTCACAGGCAACGATGTGTTCACAAAATTACCGTACTGCGGCTATCTGGTCTCTTTGACACCATCATCATGTGTAACCATCAGTTGATCCTTTGGCTCACATTTGTACAAATGCTGACCTCATTATCTGAAATCTGAGAACCTCCAACACCTCAGCGACTTTGAAATTTAAAGAAAACTGATGGAGTCACTGTATAGTGCAGCAGAAAACTGAAACGATCTTTCAAATGTGGATAGTGTCACAATTGGTTTTCCCTCTAGTGCCATGATTTTGAAAAATCCTGTTAACCACTTGAATTTTCAAAATTTCAAAATGTGCCAATTTGCCCATTATTTCCAACTAAAGAAACATTTTTTACTACAGAATTTCAACCTCTGGACACATTTCAGAGGTTTTACTTCTGATTTATAATCCAAGTCAAATTCATATCTTAAAAACTCTTTGTTTCAAGTAAAACAAAATAACTCCAATGACACGTATGTTACATGTTCGTGTTCTGTGCTCTACCCTCTCCTAGTTTAGTTCACAGTAAATGGACTGTAATGTAACACCTTTTTACACTACAAGCTGCATACGCATACATCTTTAAACCCAGATGGAGGTATCAGAGGAGACTCTTCATCTCCCCAATACTTCATCATACAAATGCAAATGTCAGCAGATGTGACTGAAACAAACAGTATTAACTGTACTACTACACACCACACCAGTGATATCTAAAAAAACAACAATCTTCTAAAGTGTACTTCTGCATGGTTGAATATGTATGATTCAACATTATGATAATTCAAAAAGGCGAATCAAGTTTATTTGAAAAATAATTGTTTGGCTAATGAGCTTTATTAAAAAAGTAATCACAAAAGAGTAAACGTACCAGTTTATATACTTGCACTGCTTCACTAGTGTGGGCTATAACAAACGTACCTTGAGCTTGGAGTTTAGCCAGCTCCTCAGTCAGAGAATCATAGCTGTCCTCCAGCTGTCTCTTCTTCAGCTCCACGTTCTGCATGTACTCTGTTAGAGAGTGAATCTTTGCCTCGTGCTGGAAGTCAGAACATCATATGCAAAAAGTTTAGTGACGGGCAAAGACCTCTACCCAAGAGGACACTTTACATCAAGGATAAAATGCACTTTTACTCTTTTTGTTCACTGAATATTTATGATCTCTTGTCATCGGGGAGTGTAGTTTAAATACCACAGTTAGCGAAATTTGAACCGTGGCTTCAGGCTACTACATGAACACAGAATATAAAACATGCAATTTTTTGAGAATTATGACCCTGTGCAGACTAAAAATTTCCAAAGCAAAAAGAAAAATCCACCCCACAAAGAGTTGGGTCATGTTAAAGCTTTCCAGCCTTTATTCTGACAGGAAAACTGGGAAAAGACATTCAGCAAATGGCTCAGGCTAGATCTGAAACCAGAGCTCTGCAATAGCTTTAAGATACATGGATCACCCGCCCAAACCAGTGAGCCTTTTGAAGTGTTAATTGATAAGATTTCAGTATCAGTATCGCCAGTATTTCTCTCTAGTACCAGATGAGCAAACATTTGTGCCCCTGTATCATTTTAGTTTAGTTTCTACAGCTCATCTAGATAGTTCAGTTCAATTCAATCGATTTGATTTGATAACCAACAACAACACATTTATCCCTCAGTTTGCAATCTTACTTGTGAAATGAGAAGGTGACATGAAGACAGTTCTCTGCCCGTTTCCTCCATCTTGCGGTGACACTCGGTTTGTAGGTTCTCCAGGTGGCGACAGCGCTTCACCATGGACTTCACCTCTGACTTTATCTTATTAATGTAGAGGCGAGCCACTGTGAACTCTTCCTCGATCACTCCGGTGATCTCCACAGGCTGGAGACGAATGAATGAGAGGAGACAAAAAAAAGAAAAAATCAGTCTAGTAGATGCTTGATCAAGATTGAGTGGGGACTGTTTAAACACAGCATGGGCGTTAAATCAGTGCAAAGGGAAGCATCTTAGAAACACTCTGGCATTTTGTATGCACAACCATTAGGTTAATGGTCTCATTTAGCAGATGTAGCAACTCAGATGCTCCGAAATGAAGTGTGGAGGAAAATGTATACACATCAATCTAAGCACTACAGATGATAGTGGATGTGCATACACGACATTCTGCATACGCGAGTGGTATACTGACTATATTGAATAATGTACAGCTGTTGATTTAAGTCACGTCTATAAACACAGAAATGTATTTTAAATGCTCATTCAGAGAATACTTTTACATGGATGCCAAACCAATCAAGTTAAAGAGAAATGCCTGAAAAATGACACAGAAAATATTCATATGCATACACATACACACACGCACACATATATATATATATATGTATTTTTTTTTTCTCAATTTAATTGTCTCTTTTTTGGCAGATCTACCAGAGCGCTTTGTCACGGCTTTATGCCCGAAGATTTATTGTCATGCTTTGCATTTCACTTTGTTGGTATTTACTGTCTCTCTTGCTTTTACTTGCTTTCTTTATTTCCTTCCAAACATCTGAGATTGTTTGGTCATCCCTCATTAATTTCTCATGTGGTTAATTACTTATGTACACCGATCAATCATAACATTCTGACTATATAGCTCATCTGTTGTATTTATACTCTGGTTTTTCTCGTTGTTAGCCATCATCAGTCCATCTGTGTTCATCTCCTGCATTTACTGCCAGCGTTTTCTCTCATGTTTCCTGCGGCTGCTTTTTGAGTAGCTTTTCTTTGGACTATGTTGTCCTCAGGCTTTGTGCTTGACTAGACTCCTGCAAGTCTGAATAAGCTCAACACTAAACCCTGCTTTTGTTTGTGCTTTCAGGTCTTCTTTTGAATTTCTCTGAATTCCTTTTCTACACTGATACTTAAATTTAGCCGTATATTTTCTTCCTTTGACATGAGAATCATCTTTCTCATTTTACCTACACCACAGTTGTCGCTTTCATCACAAAAATGCACTCTATCCACGTCTGTACCACTCACCAGCTTGATGTCCTTGTTTCCAACGATCGTGCTAAATTCACTCAGGTCCCTCATGAGACCATTAAGAATCTCAGCAATGCGTTTTCTTTGGTGGCTGCTCACTTCCTGGATACGGGACAGCTCTGCCTCTAAAGCCATGAGATGAGCCTGCGGAGGGAGGAGTGAAGCAGATAAGAGCTGTTGTGCTAAGGCGAGAAACTCCAGAAGGTACATGCAAATACGAAAAGAGACAGAAATTGTGTAGGACAGACTCCGAGAAGTGGTGATTAGATTCCCCGAATCTGCAAACACACATGGCTGCAGGAGCATAACATAGTAGCCACCAAATTATAAATCAATAAACTGCATGAAGAGGAGTGGATGGCATCTGCGCTCAATAACATCTGAGAGAGTACACGATGGAGTTTACTTTATTATTTTCCATTCTGCACAGCAAGCAGCTTCTAACCAGTGCTGGAGCGCAAATGTGCTGCAGCACAATGAAACCATCGGCCAGGTTTGACAACATAACATTAAAGACATTTCTCCTACTCAGACATGTGAGACCGAGAGTTGGGAAGTAGACTGAATGACCTATGACCCTGAACAAGAGGAAGAAGATGATGACGACAAGAAAGAACAGGTAGAAGAGGAAGGAGATGAAAAAGAAGAAGACTTTCCATAAAGGTGTTGTTCCAACAAAGAAATCTGAAAGCATACCGACTTGTTTATGGGGTTTCATTTTATAATTAGTGGCTCATCTGTCACCAGTGAAATTTTCTACTTTAGCAATTTTTCATGGCACGTTTTATGTTATTACCCCCCAGTTCATCAGTCATTTGAAAGCACCATTAGCCACCTTCTTAAATACTCCTTAATCAGCTCTTCCATCTTCATCTCTGTGATTCACTTCAAGCTCTGTTACAGTCTTCCCAGTCACTTCTCATGTCATAATGTCATTTTAAGATAAACTGAAGGTAATAATGAGCTGAAACTGATTCTTTTATAAATTAGTAAAACATGGAATGACGAATAGAGTTGGTTCATTGACGTGATGAATGGGCTTAATCACGTTGATAAAAAAGGGGTTTAAATGGCCAGATGGATGAATTATGGTGTTTAAAGTAGCCGATCAATGGCAGTGATGGTGAGCGATGGCACGGACACCTGCAGAAGAAGCGACAAGTTCCCACTAAAAACAAAGATAAAGGCAGCTGTGGGGATGACGGCCATGATGAATGTGCTTCAGTATTCCCAGAGCTTTTCCCATTTCTACTGTAACAACTGGCAAGGCCGATGTGCCTAAAAATTCAAGATTGAGAAACATTTCCAAAGGATTTTGATGAGGGGATTTTTTTTCCTCTTATAGCACCACCTGCATTTACCAGCACTGAAATCTTGTTTGTATTTAGTTTCATATCTTGTCAAAGTCTCAGACACTCTCTGTGCAGGAGCCTTGCAGGATCAGACAGGTCAGAGCAGAGCAGACTGAAGAGGCTATAGAGGCACTGCGCTATGAAATGATTGAGGAGAAATGAGGGCTTCAGGCAGGTTTAGCAGACTAAATGCTGGTTCTGTTGTCAGATGTTCAATCAGCTTCTGCTCCTGAGATAGACAGGAAAAGACAGAAGGACACGTGCGGCAGACTGAAACACACTGATGAAATATTGAAGAGGATTTAATAAGAAGGTCAAATATGGTCACTTAAATCACTGAATAAGTCAGCAACTGCACAAAGCTCTGACCAGCTCTGCCAGTGGTCTCCTCTTGACTTTGATCTATTATTCACTTTATTTGTGCTGCAGAAGGACAATTAATACAGATGCTGGGCTTATTTAAATAATTTGCTTTATGTATTAACTCATTCTGCTCAACTCTCTGTAACACTTTCTTTCAACTGTGAGGCACACTTCCACATGACACACGTATTGTTGAAGATTTAGTAGGTAATAAACATCCATCTATATGGTAAGAAATTATTCAAAGTCCTCGATGTAACTGAAAAAACCTGTCTGTAAATTATTACTGTAAGTTTTCTTCTACCAGACAACGTTCTGTGCATCAGGGATATACTGCAACCAGGTTTTGATAGCTACTGCTCTAAGCAATACTTTAACAGTTATCCAAATTGTAAATATAATCAGATATATATAGAATAAGGCAGTAAACATTACAAAATTTATGGAAAAATTGCTACTTTGAGTAAGGGTATTTTAAATATTTATATAGTGTCAAATCACAACAATAGTCCCCAGAAGGTGGTTTATATTGTAAAGTAAAGACCGGACAATGATGCAGAGATAACAACTCCAACAATCAGATGACTCCACTATTGCAAAGCACTTAGCAACAGTGGGAAGGAAAAACTTCCTTGTTTACAGGAAGAACCAAGCTCAGGGAGGGGCGGCCCCAGTTGGGGTGAGGAGAGACAGACATTAATAATAACTAAAGTTTAAATACAGAGAGGTGTGTAGGCACATAGTGAGTGAAGACAAAACACTCAGTGCATCATGGGAATCTCCCAGCAGCCTACACCTATTGCAGCGTAACACTGGATTCAGGGTCACCTGATCCAACCCAAACTATATGCTTTATTTTAAAAAAAAGTTTGAAGCCTAATCTTAAAAGTAGAGCTGGAGTCTGTCTCCAACACTCCTGAATTCAAACTGGGAGTTTGTTACAAATCTGAAATCTGAAGGCTCTGCCTCCCATTCTACTTTTAAATACTCTAGGAACAACAAGTAAACCAGTCTGAAAGTGAGAGAATCTACTGGTGTGAAATGGTACTATGAGGTTTTTAAGATAAGATGGTGTCTGATTATTCAAGACCTTGTACGAGAGTATAGTTCAGTTCAACAGGAATCCAATGAAGAGATGCTAATATGCTACAAATGTGGTTGCTCTTTCTCTGTCTTTAGGTATATTTATTAGCAGTTTAACAGTCAAAGTCCCTTCTTCAGCAGGACTGTGTAGGTGTGGTTTGACTCAGAGTAAAAAATAGCCTACCTATCTGAAGGGTTCATAGAAATATGAGACATTATGTGTGGCTGAACCCCACCCACATCCAACCAGTGAGAAGAGAGAAAAAAAACAGAAAAACAGAAAGCTCCCATCACACAAAAGCAAAACATTTTCAGACCATGACTACTGAAAACACAGTCGCTGGAAGGTCTCGATCCAGAAAGGCTGGATGTCTCTGTTACAAAAAAAATCAAAGATAAACTAAAGTTCTTCTTTGACAGCGTCGACTGTTTTCTTCAAGTAAACAAGCTTTTCTGTAAAATACATTTAATCAAGCAAAGTCAGAGCTGTGCTCTCTGCGGGCAGTCATAGTGCACGACACTGAACCAATCAAGAAGCAAAAAAAAAAAAGAGAGAGAAAGAAAACAAAAGAAATCCCAATACTTCACTTTTTCTGTGTTATCTTCATGACCACTGGTGGCACCATTTGTCAGAATTTCCTCCCTTATCTTCTTTACATGCAGCTTTAATTTTACTTATCTTACTAATTGCATTTTGAACCAGTAGCTCAGCATATTGTAATTTGGAGGCTTCAATGAAGAAATGGTTTTATTTCAGAGAGCTCCTTTTCTACTTTTTTTGCAGTGTGCTTCCCTGTAAACACACCAAAGCACAACATCTGTCCATGATCTTCTTTGTTTGTGATATTCTATTTCTTTATTTTAGACACAGAACTTTGTTGCTAAAAGATTTGTTCAAAAAGCCTCCTGGAAGTCAGACCCACCATTTTCTTTGAAAGTTCCTCAGCCAGGAGCTTGTTCTGCATGCTCTTCTCCTCGACTTCTAAGCTTTTCTGGTCATAGTTGACCGCCAGCTCCTCCAGGGCCTGAAGAACCTCTTTTACTTCGGCCTTTGCGGATTCATTCTCTGCCTGCAGCCTGCCGAGCTCCGACTGCACCTTCTCACTGTCACCTCTGGACGATGCGAGAAGCTGAGGGGCAAAGACATTCGGCTTAATGTAAACTGTAAATAGAGAAAAAACTATTTTAAAAGTGGAACGGAGAAACTTCACTGCTTGGGAGCGCTTGCTTCATTATTTACAGAGCAGAGCTGCTGGGTCTTATCCTGTTTTTTGGCATAAAGAGCTAAATGTCTGCACAAACCCTGTCACACAATGTTCATGCAACTGAACAAAAGAATAATTTAAAGATTGAGAGATGGCTTTTGTGCCACCATGCTGTTTGCTGCACTGCTGCAGCCCACTGTGGGTCATTTCACTGAATGGAAGCCATTAAATGTAGATGTTCTCCGCTTGGAGTGCCGGCATATTTGCACTGCAGCATATGGCTTTTATTTAGATAAATGAACGTAACTTTGCGTTACTATAAACAAACCGTAGTTGGGTAGTTAGGACTGTGTCAGTTCAACCCGCAGCAGGACCATTTGGGAAATGAATGAATAAATTAAGCCACTGTAGAGTCCTTTTCATCCCAAAGCCTTTTTTAGGTTCTCTCCTCAACAGTTTAGCCTCTCCTATGAAAAAACGCCGCAAATACATCTCTTAATTGGGTTTTAATGGAGTCTTTTAATTGCTGTTCTTCCTACAAGTACTGATTTACTTACTTGCAGCAGATATTTATGTGATAAAGTGACAATTATAGATCAAATCACTAGAGAGCATGTTTATTTGTCAGCAGCAGTGTTCAGTCATGTCAGCAAAGAAAAAGCAATCGTTCCCCGTGTAAGTTAAGGAGCAATTTCTAAAACGAACACTTAACAAACTTCAGTTATTCTTCAGCCTTTTCATCGATTCTTTTCTGAATAACCTGCGCTGATCAGCCACTTAATTCTCTTCTAGATTAAACCACTGCTAGCATGTAGAATACAGCAACAGTGATACACTCACAATTAAACAATGACAATTTAATTTCTTCAAGTGCTTTTTGGCAACTGAAAGGATTTTTTCTGTCAGTAATCTCGAGGGCAGGATAATAAATGTCTCACAGCTGACTTCTATTCACAGTGTAGTTTTCATTTCCACATTCAAAGACACTGCAGCCCACCGTGAGCTGTTTAACCAAACTGATGAAAGGAAATAAAACCAAGATCCTTTACCTCCTCCTGGTCGAGCATCTGCTCCTTCAGCTTCTCCACCATCTGGCTCTGATGGTTGATCTCGTCATCCTTTAGTGGAAAAGACACACGCACGCACAGTCGTATTATGTGTTCAGTTTCCATTCACAACTATACGCTTTAAACTTACAATAGACGACAGCTGCATGTTGGACCGGATACCCATACGTCTTTTTTTCACCATAACTGGATCTGCCACTGTGCACACATTTTAGAAAATGAAGGCCCGATTTATGACAAAAAGGGAACGGCGTCAGTAATTATATGGGGAAAACAATAGAGCAGTAACCCGACAAAAGAAAAAGAGTGGCTTCATCAGAAAAAGCAAAAAAGTCAGAGTGAGACCAGTGCCTAAATATAAAGGATCATCAAAGTGCCTTAAACCTGCATTCTTTCTAATTCCCAGAGGTGTTGAGGTGTCTTGTTTTTAAAAAAAAGTAATTAAATAAGAAAAATGCCCCAAAGCTCTTATTTCTGTAAGTATGCAGTGTCCCTCAGCACTTCCACGACTGGTTTCAAAACATAAAGATGGCAACAGGAAAAACACTCAGCTTGAGCCTGCCAGACGTCTTTAACCAACAGTTAATTCACAGTGACTACAAGCACCTTAAACTTTTTTTTTTACCTTACTTGCATTTATATAGGACTTTTCAATGCAAGGTTACAAAGTGCTAAACGATAAAAAGAAATTTTGAAAAATGAAAACTAAAGTAAAGAGAATTCAAATCATCTTCAAATTTAGTGGAGACAAAAGAAACCACTTACACGATCCTACGCAATAAAAAATATATTAACTACAAGTGTGAACGAGGCATCGGTGATTTTAAAAAGGGAAACAATGAAACAGGCTTTAGGAAGCAATTTAAAAGAGGTTACAGAGTTTGTCTGTCTGAACTGCAAAGGCTTCATCACCTTTAATAACCAGACGTGTCAGCAGCTCGCATATGTAGGCAGGAACCTCACCGTGCAGGGCTTTAAAAACCAGCAATCAAATCTTGGAATCATATCTAAAAGTAACAGGTAACCAGTGAATGCTGCAAGGACTGGACCAGCGTAGTGGGGTCGCTCCTTTTGGTGCATGATAAAAGCCTGGCAGCAGCATTTTCAATTAACTGTAGCTTGCGTATGTTACAGTAACTGTTGCAAGAGAAAAGGGCATTGCAGTAGTCAAGTGTGGAGGGAATAAAATCATAGATCGACCTGTTAGTGAGAATGTGCAGAAGAGGATTAATGTCACTGGAAAAAAAATACGGGCTAAAGTAATGAGCACGTTTTAATTCTAAGAGCACCGCATACCTTCAGACACCTGCAAATAAAAGGAGAGATCAGAGTCAACGGTTCCATCTAGGTTACAAGCCAGACATTTAATTACTTCATCTTATATGTACGAGTACGAGTCAGATGAGCATATGCAAGCTCCAAGGCCAGCCTGCTTCAGGCTTCTCTTAAAAAAAAACAGTTATTGATGAGCTTTCTTAATAATACTGCAGTACTTGTGGTTCATGTAAGGTTATTGGACATATGCAGTGTTTGACTGTGGTCATTGGACATATGCAGTGTTTGACTGTGGTCAGCAGCTCCACAGCTTCCCCTCTAACAAGGAGGGAACAAAGTCTGTGAGCTCTCCTCCTGAGCAGGTTGTTGTTAGCAGCCAGAAAATAAGTTCAACAAAGAAACAAACATACTGTAGATGTAAGCTGTTTGTCACAGAAACAAGATCCTGGAGGACAGTGTTAGTTACATTACATATGCCAATGGTAACAGTAGAAACTACTAATACTGTAATGCTATGATTCTTCAGGTGTTTGATAATCTAAAGAAAACATGCTTTGCAGACCAAAATGCAGAGATGGAGAACAAAACCAAGCAGGATTTTTTTCCAGCTAATGAAAAGCAAAAAATCCACTGGGAGACTAAACAAACTCTCAAAACTATCTGAAGACAAGCAGAGAACATTAACAGATGCTGAGACAAAGACTCAGGGTAAGACGGCACTTTTTATACACATGAGGGCAATTTGGAAAAGTGGACACAGCAGGCTAACAAGATGCAGGTGACAATAGTTAAGGACAGAAGGGGAAGTAAAACTAAACACAATACACTAGAGGCAAGAAACTATCAATATAAAACAGGACATGAGACCTAATACTAAGTTATAACACAAACTAAACACTCGAAAATACTCAGATCAATAAACCAAAACTATAACCTCAAAAAAACCAAAAGGTTAAAGAACCGGGATCATAAAACGAAGAGGGGGAGGATTTTTAATGCTTGGCTCTAGAGAAGCTGCAGGGTCAGTGCTACCAGAGAAAAACTATAATATATCAAAAAAGTATGTCACATAGTGGTCTGCAGTAACTCGCACACACCATACGAGATGATGAGAAATCCGAGGTACACCACGACTTCAGCGAGAAACACTGAGTGCAATAAAAGAAAAATCCCAGGTATCTGCTATGTATACATTTGTATCCACAAATAAATTTAACATATAGAATATCATGCATCAGGTCTCTTATAACTGTACCACATCAGCAGGGACAAAATAAAATATATACATCCCCAGGGATGCATAAATACAGAGCAAAATGTACACAGGGCAGTGTGTGCATCCACACAGCAAAGCATGTACAGGAAAACATGTCAGTATATGCTGCTGCATATTTAATGGAAAAATCTAGTAATGAAAAAATAAAATGACACATTATAAAACCGTGTGTGTACGCAGAAGTCTTAAATAATTTAAAGCTTTAACACTTTCCAGAGTTACTACTTCCTCTGTGTTTGCTACATTACTCACTACTATGTGTATGATCCTGAACTCATTAACATAAATAATATATGCATGAGACAGTCTTTGAATTAATGTGTGCATAACATTACAGAAAACACAGCCGTAGTGTGTGAGGAGCTCTACATCCGTGCACAAATCATCCTCGTGCAATGTTCGTTCATTACCTTATCGTCTAGCTGTTTGTAGAGCTTGCGAATCTCCTCCTCGTACTTTTGCCTCTCCTCCTCAGAGATGTGAACCACAATGGAGGAGGCAATAGAGCAGGGGGTGCAGGGGGTGCAAGGAGTGCAGGGGCTGCATACGTCAAGAACTGACTCCTCAGATTCTGGAAGAACCAGGGGGGCATCCTCAGATCCTTCACACAGCTGCCCCGGCACAGCAGCATTCTCACCTATACACAAGGGAAGATTTTTATCTCAGGTTTTGAAAATGTGCTGCTCTTATCTCTCCTGCAAATCCTCCCTAAGGATTAATGCATAAAATGTGATTAGTAGGTTAATCCTTAGTATAGTAAGTGACCTAAGCATAATGCAATGTGCCAAAAATGAGTGTTCTTTACCATATAATCTGATTGAACAGCGGTGCAAAATACAATATATACACAACAAACATATTATCAAAGTGTCAGTTGGCTTGTGAGAGAATAATTACGCAAACGCTACACCTCATGGAGGGGACGGTAAAATGTCTGCTTTGCAAGCTTAGTGCCCTCCTTTGGAAGTATTAAGAGGTTTATGACATGTCTTTATAAACAGTGAGAGCAGAAGGTTAGGTGAAACACTTCAGTCTGTTCATTTAACAAATATTGGGATTCTTATGTTATTAGATATGATTCTGTCACATAATGAACTACTGAACACAGTTTACTTTATTTGGAAAGACAGAAAAGCTGTAATGTATGTCCAGTGATTACAATCACTGTCGACTTTGTTAGGTACACCTGTTTAACTGGTCAGAGAGCAGAGTACCACACCACTGCAGGAAACCGAGGTTACAGTTTACACAGGCTTAAGCAGAAGACTGGAAAATCATTGGCAGTCTGGCGAGCGTGATAGATGGTAGGGTCAGAATTGGTGGAAACAACATGAAGGCATGAATCCATCCTGTCTTGTATCAACAGTTCAGGCTGGTTGTGGTGATGTGGTCGGATATTTTCCGTCTAGTACAAATTGAGCATCATTCAAACACCACAGCCTACCTGAGCATTGTTGCTGACCCTTTATGACCACAGTGCATCGATCATCTGACGGCTGCTTCCAGCAGAATAATGCACCGTGTCACAAAGCACAAATCATCTCAAACTAACTTCTTGGACATCACAATGAGTTCACTACACTCAGTTGACCTCCACATTTGCCAGATCTCGATCCGACAGAGCACCTTTAAGAGGTAGTGGAACGAGAGATTCACATCATGTATGTGCAGCTGCCAAATCTGCACCAAGTGTGTGACGGCATCATGTCAATATGGACCAAAATCTCTGATGAATGATTCGAGCAACTTGTAGAATCTATGCAATGAATAGTTAAGCCATCTCAAGGCAAAAGGGGAGGGGTGTACCTAGTAAAGTGTCCAGTGCTTGTATTTTTTAGGATCAAAAAATAGACATAAATTGAGAAAGAATGAGTTCTTTTTGAACTGTACTGCAGATTCTGTGTTGCAGAGACCACTTTTCTCCGACATGTATGCGTAAACATCTTGATGCAGTTGAAAGAAGAGACTTTCTGTGTTACTGCTGACCGATTTCAGAAGCTGACTACGTCTGTCTCTGCATGGCTTTACTATAGCACTCATTTGACTGATTAAAAGCACTATAGGTAGCTCTAAAGTAGAGGAGTGATTACATCAAGAACTGAAGTGATTCTAACTCTAAAATATGCTCAAAGTAAACTCATAATGCACCAAGCTGACACTTTGAGCTCCACCTGTAGACTTGACGGTGTACTAATCAATAAAAGTAGCCACAAAATTAAATGTGACAAAGACCTGCATGTATGTGTCTCTACTGCACACCACAGGAGTTTCTCCTCTGCAACTGAATGGAATTTATTGTGTGAGTCAAGCGTTCCTGTCTGTGGGCATGCGGTACAAGATGGAGGTCAATAGCATCTTTCTCAAGGAGCTCCTGCCCTGAGGTGGGTAACAACATGGGGGGCAGTGAGGGGGGAGTGAGTGCGACGATGTTGTCAAAATGATTAATTAGGAAATTAAAAGCACTGAGTTGCGTGGGAGACTGGAAGACGGTCGAGGAAAAGATTATGTGTGTGAAGGAGAATGGGGTGAAGGAATGAAAGAAATTATTTTCACTAAGAGGTGATCGATAAGTACTTGTTGCAACATTTTTAAAATTCAGGTCAAGCTCCGAGGGAATGATCTTTAGGAGAAAAACATCGGAAAAGATTCATTACACAAGTTGAATGTCAACCGATTGCTAGCACTGAGAGCGCTGACATTTGAAAAGACCTCGTCTAACAAAAGAGACGTGTGTGCAAGTGTAATTAACAGCAAATGCATGTGCCTACGATGCTTCATTTACTTGTGTTTTTTTGTGTGCCAACTGAAACAGTTATGAGTGAGTGCGTGACATGTGAGAAGACCAGTGTAAGTTATGACTTTTCTGTAGATGTGATTAGCTCTCGCTTCTGTGAAGATTACTAATGCATAAGGATTCATAAATCATAAGGCCTGAATCATGTCTTGCCTTCAGTACAGTGCAGGGGGAATCCAATTATGCAAAGTGTAAAATTCAGAATAATATGGAATAGAAATAACCAAGGAGGGATTTTTAAGTGTTTTGGGCACAAGTCCAGCAAGTCTGTTTGGCTCCCCTTGTCCCATATCTGCCCTGGCAGGTATTCAGATGATATCAAATGAGGTTAAATCTGCACTTACGTAGACTGCAAAATAAAGCCTGCGGCCTGGTGAAATTTTCATTCCTGTCAGTGAATACTCCTCCATGCATGAAAAGGGACTGGAATAAGGACATGCACTGCAGTGGCTCTTCTTTTCAGAAAAGTAGTGTTTTCTGGGCTGGAGTATCATCTCTCTCGAGCACAAGCTTTTCATCTTTTAACACCATCGTTCTTTTTACTGTATGGCAGGCAGTTAATCTTTTAAAAAAAAGATTAAAGATCAAGATCTACAATCATGCTTAAACCAGCACTCAATTTTCATTCTTTTTGTTTCTTTTATAGGAGTAATTTAATAAGTCTGCAGCCACACTTGCAGTTCTGTGATGCTTTGAGCTAAATGCTCACTGCGCTGGTGCTTTGCATGTTTTATTACATTTCTACCATCCTATTTTCACCTTTTATAATACTAACATTTGCTAATTAGAACTAAACACAAACTGCAACTGATACTAGTGGGAAAGTAATTAATTCTCTTGAGACCATGAATATGTTCAGTGCAATCCGTTCACTAGTCTCGAACAAAGAGGCTCAACCAGCAAACATCCCCACACAGTCCCTGGCATTAGCGCAGTTGAAAATATATGCATTTCATGGTTCTGACTGATAAACTCAAAATGCACAGGCAACTATTTTTACCTTCTCTTGGGAGAAGATGATTTTAAGTGTTTTTTTATATCAGTGCAAGTATTACCGTTCCTCCAGCAGTTCAGCTCTGCCTCGAGTCTTTGAATAGTTTCCTTCATTGACCTGTTCTTTTCCTTCTCCTTTTCATACTTCTTCTTCCACTGCTCTGCTGTGAGCTCCAGGTTCACTGATACAGTATTCCTAATGGTCTTGGCTCTAATTGGAGGGATACAGTGAGGGTGGGAAGACAGAAGGAACGGGGAAGACAGAAAGGGAAGGAAACAGTAAGAGGGGAGGGTAAGAGGAAAATATATAGATAAGAGAGAGAAAAAAAGGAAAGTGCAAGACAACAGCAGAGAACAGAGAAACTGTCAAAAACAGTTTCCAGTCGCAGCTGCTCGATGAAAATATGTTTCCATCTCATTAATTGGTATGCAAATTGGGTTTCTTCCAACTTTGGTTAGAAGGGATAGGATGAAGAGGAAGGAATTTAAAATATAAAAAATATCAACCCCCCTGAAGCATATTCACATCAAATATAGAGCACTTCTCATATAAGGTAGAGTATTTATGGGATGATAAATAATTCATAAAGTCTTGCTTTAGATTTTGTTTTTGCAGTGACTGAAACATAATCACTGCAAACAAACAATGATGTTTGTTTAATTAATGAACTTGAAGGTCAATATTGGCTTTGACGTCTTCGTTCGTCTACACAGCCTGAACTCTCACAGGCAGCTCTCTTGTAATTTCTTCAAGTAGTCTTCAGAAATAGTTCTCCAGGCTTTTTGAAGGACATCCCAAAGCTCTACTTTGGATGTTTCTGCCTTTTGTTCCATTCTCTGTCGAGATGATCCCACACTGCTTCAGTAATGTTGAGGTCCGGGCCCTGCGAGGCCAGTCCATGACTGATACAGGCTTGTACTGCATTGGCAGTGTGTTTGGAATCATTGCCATGCTGAAAAATGAAGGTGCTGCTAATCAGATGCTTTCCAGGTGGCACTGCATGGTGGATCAAAATCTGATGGCACTTTCCTGTATTCATAATTTAATCAATACCTGTAAGATCCTCTACACCACTCGCTGAAATTAACCTCCAAAACCTGACAGAGTGTTCACAGATGTCTGTAGATACTCACTGTTGTACCTCACTCCAAAAAAAAAAAAAAAAACACAAAAATTTAATCACTCCTTTAGACCTGTTGCCACTGGTTTTCAGTCCAGCTCTTTGTAATTTAGCATACATCAGCCTGTTCCCCCTGTTTCCCTTCCTTAGGAATGACAGCTGCCCTTCCACTAAGACTATTTTTGATGAGGTTTTGGTGAAGAGTGGACAGCTTCTCTCAGGTCCTGTGTCAGGTCCTTGCTAGTTTTTTTCCTCCCCATTTCTTGAGGACATTACTTTTGGATACTGGTCATCTGCTGTAGGTAGTTTTTTCGACCTACTATTTCCTTTTTTTTTACTTCACTTGGAGAAAAAAAAAGCAAAACCCTTAAAAAAACATTCCCCTGAAAATGACCAGGTTCAAGACTGGATTAAAAAATAGTCAATGTCCAAGAAAAACTTTGAAAGACCTTCAGAAAACCCAGAGAACTATTGTTCAAGATCACTTTAACAAAAATGCTGAAAGTCTGGCTCCTTGGAAGGAAAATCTAAAGAAATGAGAGGGTGGTTCAAGACTTTTGCACAGTACCGTACAACAAAAATAAGTGGCTTTACAGCTGAAACAGTTACACTGAAACACCCGCAGCACTTTCGCTTCATTTCACACTTCAGTGAGAAAACACTGTCTGTATTCAATTATTCCCTGACATTAGTCAGACAAACGATGTTATCCAGTCTCATCACATCAGAATATAGATAACATGTTGTTTGGATAGGGAAATGCTGAAAATCAAACATCAGGTGGCATATGTTCTGAATGCTGAACAAAGTGGTCATGACTTATTTATGCTCTGCATAAATACACAGTCCAGCCATAAAACCTGTACTTTTAATAATGAATGAAACAACAATAACAACAATAATGACCCTAAGGTAGGATTTCAGACCTGACACTGTTGACCTTTGTGTCCATTCAAAGGCTTTTCTGAGAAAATATGCTGAATTCTACAGGGCAGATGTATTTAATGTCGTGTTACAGTACTTCCTATACATTCTATTATTCTTTAAAATAGATAATTGTTGGCACTGTACAGCTAGTGCTTCTGACAAAAGAGAAAAGAGACCAAATCTTTAAATTCAAGCATCCATTGTGAATTCTCTAACTGCCTTTGCTCTGTAATACATTATTTATTTCAACCAACACTCCAGTGTCAGTCTCAATTCATTGGTAGGGGGGAAAAGGCTAGATGTCCACAAAAAAGCTTTTTCAGGATCTTTCTTTTCAATCTGTGGGGTTTATTTAAAGTTGACAGCAAGTAATAAGAGTGGAAATCTGGCAAGCAAACCAAATCAGAGTCCATGAATGCAGCTTACCTATCTGAAGACGGAGGGAAGCAGATTTTGAACAAACAGAACCCAAACTACAACAAAAAGCCTGCTTCTAAAGCAACTTCGTCAAAGGAAGAGTTAGAGGCAGTAATATGTGAACAGCATATCTGAGGTGAGCACATTTCAGCAAAAACATCCCCGCGACTGCAGCTGAGAGAGACGCAAATGTGTGCTGTGCTTCACAGCGCAGACGTTCATGGCTACTTAGCATGGAAGAACGTTACCGTTGGCCAAACATCAAGGTGGATTTGGTCTCTGTATCGTTGTAGCTAGAGGGAGAGCAACAGATAAACATGGTGGTGCGGCAGTTCCCGCCCAGCGAGTCCTGTAGGATGCGAGTCATTTTACTGTCACGGTATGGCACATGGGATTTCTACAAAGAGATAAAAAGAAGCGAAGAAAGAGAATTAAAGATAGCAACGGGCAGTGAAAAAGACAGACGAGAGGATTGAAAAGCAGAAAGAAATACTGAATTGCTGCACCATCACGTCTGTCTTTGAAAAACTAAAAATATGTGTTGTTTGCATCGGGAGAGAACAAAGAAAAAGGTGATTTCTCTCTCACTGGTAGATAATTGACAGTATAACCTTTTTAACACATGAAATGTTTTCAAAAAGACTTCGTCCTTGCTCAGAAGACTGAATAGCAGCAGAATTTCTAACAGATTTCTGAGGCATTTACAGCCTGAGAGCCTTTCCTTTAAGTTTACCAAGAGTTCCCTAGGCCTTTTCAGCTTGTTTCTTTAAAGCCTTCAGAGGTGTATAATAACACGAGACGGGGAGTGTTTTAATTATAATGATAGAGCTTGAAAAGAGTGGGTAGACTGGATTGTATTACCAGCTGTAGCAGCGGTGGGAATTATGGGTGAGGAGGGATGGATATCTGCTAACAAGCTAGCATGTTTCTGCAAGCATTCATCCAACCCAGCTGCAAGACAACAGTGTGGATCTCATTCAGGGTTCACTGCTGTTATTTCCAGCGGCAAATACTTCAGTGTAACTGCATCTCACATGTTACACAGCTGGGGTTTGGGAGTACTTTAAAAATTGGAAGTGACACAATAATAATAAATACATAGGTTTCCCTTCAACTTGTGCTTATCACCCATTTGGACATAGCCAAGTCAGCCATATCAGCTTGTTCCTAGTTTTAATCTCAAGCTTAGCTAGCCAGATGCTGATAGTATTTGCAGTACGATTTCAAAACTGCTAATCTAACTGCTGCTTTTCCCAAAATGTCAAAGCGTGCTATTCCTTTAAATTGAATGTAGAGCTATCTTCAGATACACCCAGCAGATTTATTGTACTGTGTAATCTGGCCTTGACAAACTGCTGGTGTCACTAGCTACTAAACTAAGTACCTAATTTGTGAAATTTAGGTTGTTCTAATCTAATACTTTCAGCTAATTCACTGCAGCCTGAACCCAGGATTGGGGGAAAAAATGTTTAAACAACAAGAAGCTAATGATAGACCTCAGAACAAATCTCCACCGTACCGTTCCTTCAGCCAGCGCTGAGATGACGTTCCCCAGGGCCGACAGAGACTTGTTGATGTTCTTGGCCTCATCCAGCACCGCTCCCTCGGCGCCTGTCTTACTGACCTGACACAGATACACCCGCAGACAGGAGGAATTAGTCCGTAAAGAACATTATCAGCAGGGAAATTATGTTTATTTTCCTGGTGACACTGACACTGTGGTGCAATTTAGCAGTGAGAGGGTTCACTCAGTGCATTTTCAGTTAATTTGTTTCAGTGAATTGTTGCAATAATTTAAAGAACAGCCATGGCAAAAATGTCAAATGGCAGCATGCAGCTCAACAAACTGTAGAAAAATCAAATATGCAATAATAAAAAATAAAACTCCAATAAAAAGCACTTCAGCAGCACCAGAATGAAGAATTTGTGCATGCACAGCTAATTGCTAACAGACAGAAACACTGACAACCCCAGACGGTTTCCACACTTTGAAAGGAAAGGCGCACGTTATTCTGTCATAATCGCCATGGGATGCAATTATTTACGGCAAAATAATGAGGAGCTTAATTACAGAGGAGAGCAAGTCGTCCTATCAAAGCCTTCTGTGGACCATACGTCAGGCTCCTGTTCAGTCCAGTCAATAACGTTTTGTACCAAAGCCTAAAAAGCTGCTGGAGTAGAACCTTTTACTTATTCAGCCCCAGGGAGGACCAAGACAACTTACAGATGCACTATCAGCACTTATCAGCTACAAACCACAGACATCAACATCTATCCAGACTCTACTGCAATCTAACGCTCTAAGTTTTCTACCAATACTATCAACACAAGGAGCCAAGGGCCAGGTTTAGCGGTGCCTCTAATGTATTTTCTATCTGCTTTCCAGAGTTTGACCTATGTCCCGTTGATAGATTGTTTTATACAAGGTGTGGTGGGGCTGAGCTGCCTCAGATTTCACCTAGAAGACCTTTAAAAGTGGAATGAATTTGTTGTTCTTTGGTTTCCATCAGTTTGATGTTTATCTTGGCTGAAAGCTCCATTTAGCACTTATTATTTTTCAGAATAAACAGTAACCCTGATAATGCATCGGCGACAGGCTGAAACAACCCTACAGATTAGGAATCAGCTCTCGGCCTCTGAGTTTTTTTATAAAGTGGAATTTTTAAAAAACCAGAGCAATCCAAAGCAATAAAGATTCAGGTTTAGTTGCTTTAATGCATTGTTTATCTGCTTCTTTGATGTCTGAAAACACCATTTCAAAGACCCCAGTGTTTCAAACCCCTGTCAACAGCAAACGTCTGGAGTTTATAGCCCTCCTTTTAATGTTTTTGAAAGAAAAATCCCCATTCGTCCTACCTTCTCACTGCCAGCTAGGTCAACCAGATATAACTTCCCACTCAGCTTCTGCTCAGTCTCCACGTTTTCTTGTTTGATGTTAATCAGGAAGATGCTGTGACTGCGGGAACTATGCTCATTCATGTCTAAAGAACAAACAAAAGTTCAATTTAGTATTTCCTGCTGAATTAGCAAAGTTCAAGTCTTCACGTCACACCTCGCCATGCATGTTTCCCCTTTGCACATTAATCTTGAAAAAAAGTCTGACATAAAGTGTCTGATGGAGTGAGTGTCACAACATCAGGAAGATCAACAGTGTGACTCACTGGTGACAGCAACGTGACGGTTGGCCTTCCCCTCATCTATCACATCCATCACCTCCTCAGGACTTGTGACAAAGCGCTCAGTGCAGCCCTTAGTGAAGCAGGAAATGAAATATACGTTCAGTAATATGCACAAATATTAGATACACACATAACAGATCAACGTGAGCGCAGAGGCAGTATTAATAATTGTGGTTTCTTTAACTTGAACTCAACAATATCATCAGCAGTAAGACAGCTTAGATGAGAACATTGATACCACTCTCGATCATATCAGGAAACAGTAGAAAGTCAGTGTTGTTCCTCTGTACCGACATAAAAATTCTATTTGTTTGTTTTTCCCTTTTTTTTGAGGGTTTGTTGACTACCTCCTGGTTTTGAGCGAGATCAACCAGGATCAAGAAATACCACAGTCATTTCCACAAACACAGTAAAGTTAGGTGTGATGATGCATTAGAGAGCCCTAGGTGTGCAGATAACTTTATTTTCTTATCATTTGATTAAGCCAGAACTGAGAAAAGCTAGCAAGCTGCTGGCTGTTAGTCTCAGTCATGTCATCTTCTCACGCTGATCTATTCTTATACTCATAAACAACAAAAACAGCATCTTTATAATAGAGAAAAATGCAAACTGAATCGTGTCTGTAGGTGACTCACCTTCACATAAGGAACTCTGTGTTTGTCTTCGTGCACTGACAGATTTGTCTTTGTCACTGTGTTAGGATGAGAAAAACATGGAAGATGTCATTTTTTTATTACCTGGAGGATTGAGCGTGTGTGTTCATGTGTGTGTTCATGTGTGTAAGTGTTTGCCCATGTGTGTGCTTGTGCAAATAAGCATCTGCATGGAAGTATTCTTCCTTTCAGCACAACTATAATGAGACCTGACTATGTTCCCTTCATATTTGTGAGTCAGCCTCTACCCACTGTGTGCGGCGTGAAAAAATACTCCAGGGCCTGGCTATGAATATTTTCAAAAGACGTGAAGCTTTATTTTTTTGTATAAAGTCAAAATGAGAGGTTAAGCACGTGCCTCTGATAATGTCAATGAACAAAATACCAATTTTTGGCAAGGGCACTTACTGGCCCAAATTCCTGCATTAGTCACTGTACATTTGAAAGTCTTATCATGTCGGTAATTAAATTTCACCAGATTGTGGAGGCCGTTTTCTCCCTTGAGACTGTTAGTGTGTGCTTGTGTGGTTTCATCCTACAGCCATTTCCCCCCATAGGGTGTTATTCTCCTGCCTCCATTCATCTGGCTTGTTGTTGACTCTTTTTGTTCAGAGCCTAAATGTTCCACAGGCACTGTGAACTCCCCTGCATACAGATGGGGGCTTTCACCACTGTCTCTGGCTCCATTAAAGATGTAATCACAACCCTCTATCCCGGCCTCTCCATCATTTTACACGGGTTGTATATGGGTGATAAGACCATGAGCTGAAATGCTGAGTTGACTCTGGGTGTATACAGAAAATAGGACAAAGGGAGGATATAAAGGAAGCCAGTGAGGTTGTTTACTTTTTCAATTTAACTTCACAGATCAGTTTAATTTTACGGTTTTTAAATTAAAAGGCCATGAAAACTGAGGAGGGGAGGGCGTGATAATGAATGTTCCTTTTCAAAAGAGCGGAATAATTTAAAAAGCATGCTTCTTTTCCTTGATAGCTTCACAGCTTATATTTATAAAAGTGTCAACTCAAACAGCACCATCAGCGTCTTCACGTTCTCCAAAGAATCCAAGTTTTTAGTGTTTGCAGCATCAGTACTGCAAAGTCCATCTTATACTGTAGCATTACCAGCTGGTTTTGAAATCTAAGACTGTAAGTGTAAACCTCAAAATTTAATGTAGTTAAAACATCAGGAAAAAATCACAGGTACAACTCTCCTCACTCCCCAAGACATTTTTAATACGGTCCACTGTTCAGCAGGCTAACAGGACTTTAGCTGACCTCTGTTAGGAGATCTGGGATCACTTTGTGCTATAAGCACTCATTCGCCCCTCACTCAGTTAAACTGAGTAATGAAAAACTCAAGTACTCTGAAAAAACACAGAAAACACATCACAAACCTAAAGAAGTCCAGTTGCCATCTTTTTTTAGGTTCTCAAGAATTTCCCTTATTAATTCACTCAAAAAAATAAAATAAAAATGATAATACGGGCAGAAAAGTCACAGAACATTTTCTGTTTTTCTTTCTTGTTTTACTGTGTAGCACAGAGAGAAGTTGGGAGCCTTTGAGGTAACGCTTTTATTGTTATTTATCTACTGGTGTTTATTATAATTACATTTGTATTTAATTAAAATGTGCCCATTAAGGGTTTTTGTTGTAATATTTTCTTTTTGTCTGTTTCTGTGATGCAGTTGTTGCCTGTCCCAGGATGATTTTCTCCTGTGGGAGACAACAACGTAATCATATCTTAAATGTAAATATATAATGATTAGCCACAAGATTAAAAACCCTGGCACAGATTATCTCCTTGATAATTTAGGGCACCTTGGTTCCTGAGATTCACTTTAATGTTGCTTTTGATAAATAACACCCAAGTAATCGTTGTCTCAGACCAATTCCCCACCACCACATTTCCACAGCTCACAACAAGAACTGTTTAGAAATGGCTGGAGGAACATAATAAAGAGTCCATGGTATTGACCAGCTCCCAAGCTCCCCAAATCCCAATCCGATCAAGCAGCTGCAGGATGCATTGGAATAAGTCTCAACCACTGAGGTCGACCAGCCCAGAGGGCCTGAAAGTTCTGCTGCTCGTATCCCAGTGCCACACGCTGCAGGACACCCTCAGAGGTCACAAATCCATCTCATTCAGAAAGAGGCAAGTAAATTTAATGCTGTGGCTCATCACTATAGATGTGCCTGTCAGTTTGCATAGGGTTCAAACACTTTAAGTAATAAGGTCTTAAAATGTCAACGGTTAACCATGATTCATCTGTGTGTGAGCAGACAGCTTTTAAATCTGTGTTGTGACACAGAAAACTACACAGCATTAACAAAATTGAGCTCTATTTCAGTTTTATACCGTCCAGCAGGTCCCGGATTTTATCCATGTAGATCTCAAAGTAGGAGACCTGCAGCAAAGACAAAAATACATTTGATAGCAAATATTTTATCAGGGATACAGAAAGAGAATTCAGTGCAGATAAATGAGGAGCATGATAGATGCTCACTGTACAAATACAAAATGCTGCAATAATCTGCTGTGGCTCTGATGAGGTATTATCCTCTATTATAAGACTGTGATGTAAAAGGGAAAATGCTGTGGGATGATCATGGTTTATTTATCATGATTTATTGATGCTTGGCTGATTCCACTCAACCCATCCATGTGAGGATTACATCAGAGCTTCAAGTTGTATTTCTACTGAACATATTCTGTCTAACGGCAAATGTAAAAAAAATAAAATAAAGGTAAAAGTGCAAACTTGAACAGACAAACGTCAGAATCCACACCAACCTTTATGTGGAATTCAAGATTCTCATCCATGGCAAATATATGTTCAAAAATGTCCTCAGCAATCCGCGGTATTATCCCCATTCCCTGGGGATCATGAAGGTTCCCCTAAAGGAAGATTGAAATGAGACAGAGACATGTAAGTGAAGAGCGGGATAAATGCAGACCCTGGGACAAATAAAGTCGATAGAACAGTAAAAGAAAGGAGAGCAGCGAGGCTTTTGACTTGAAAGCGAACAGGGTTGTTTCCCACAGAGAGTTGTAAAGAAGGTTAGTTTCCACATGAGGCTGAGAAAGAAAGATAGAGAATGATGGCCATGACGGAGGCAGACATAAAGTCAGGACAGGCAGAGGAGGAGACGGTGTTTAAAAAGGAGGAAAATGTGCGTGCATCTCTGTGCTCGCACGTGCCACATTGAGAGGGCTACCTTTTGAATTTTTTAGCAGCACTGTACCTCCATGGTGTGTGTCTTTCCTGAGGAAGTCTGCCCATAGGCAAAGATAGTCCCATTGTATCCACCCAGTACATCTGAAATGAGGAAGAAGAAACAAAAGCACGTTAGAGAAGAAAGCAAGGGGGGAGGGGAAGAAAATAGGTAAAGAGTGTGAAAGTAAAGAATGGCAGGAGAAAACAGCTGCAAAAATATAAACAGATATAAATTTCTATCCTGAGTCACATATGTGGAAACCAAAAAATGATGGCAGCCTGTTATGCCTGGCTTACCCTTCAAATCCTCAGTGTCAAAGTAATCTACTAATGGTTGGAAGTGTATACCGTTGTACACAAAGAAACTTCTGTTTTATTGTGAGGACCCACTCCACCCCAGGTCCATTCACCTTGCCCACCTATCACGGTTTGTTCATTGTCAGCAACATTGGGAACACCTGGGCCCAGTGTGCCAGTGCCCTATAAAAGCCTTGGAGCTCAGCTTTTGTGTCATCTCGCCTCTAAGTCACTCATCTGAGTTTTTGGGTCACCACTTCTTATATTAAAAATTCTTAAAGGAGCAGCTGTTAAACAGCTGCATGGCCATTTGCAGATGAATGATCTATCTGAAAAGTTTCAATTAGGTTTCAGAATTCATCAACAGGACTAGTTACTAGTTACAATGTCACACTGTCAGAGGCACTTCCTATGACCGCTGACAGTGGACTCATCTCTGTGTCCTGTTAGACTTCAGTGCACTTGATACTGTTGAACATTTTAATACAGAGACTATAACAAACTGTTGATCTTAAAGAAAACAAACTGCAGGGGTTTGAATCTCATCAATGTGATTCTAATTTGTTCACGTAAATGGGGCCTTTTCTTCCCTCACAAAAGTTTATCACGGAGTTCCCTTAGGCAAAAAAAAAAACTGCATATATTTTCAGTGCTATGCAGATAATATCCATATTTATTTATCTAATGAATCCAGATGACACAAACCAATTACATGTCTTAAAGACATAAAGGCCTGGATTAATTCAAATTCTTAATTGGCGTCACCATATGCATCACCTTTATGCTCACATGACCACACGACTGGTTTGTGACATATAGTTTAGTATTTTTACTTTTTTTTTTCATGTGGACATTAGTGTCTGTGTGCCAGGCTTTACACTGCTCTAAACACTGTTTTAAACTGTTATGTTTTCTACTCTCAGTTCTACATGATGTCAGAGACTCTGTAATATGGTCATCTCAGATACAAAGATCTGGCTGTCAGGAGTTGATATGAAGCGAGTCATCCTAAAAGGCTTTTTTCAGATGGTGGATGAACAGACAGGGGTCACCAAGGCCTTTTGTAAAATAAGGAAGGATTATTTTTGAGCGATGAATTATGAAAAGCTACTCTAGTAGAGTCCAAAAATGAATATGTGAATGTGGAAAGAAAAATGGTAAAATCTAAATAAACCTGCCAACTCTGTGTACCTCAAGGTGTCAGTCAAGGAGGTTGCGTGATTGCATACCAGTTATACTAATTATACCCTTGTCAACAGGCCCTCTTACCAATTATAAGAGGGCCTGTTGTTTCAGCCGTGAAAAAAGTCGGATTGATTTGAATTCAACCTTGAAGCAGAGTTGCCTAAAAGAGCCTGTTTGCCCTCCAGCATTCAGCAAGCAGAAACTCTGTAAGCTTTGGCGGTGCTTTGTGCTCTGGGCTTCTCACTGCTTCACCCACATTTGTTAAATCTGCGCACAAGGTTTCTACAGTGTGAGTAGCAGTGGATGAAAAAATAAACTGATAAAATTGTTTGTGAACATGTTTTATCGCGACAGAAATTAAACGGCATACGAAAACTACCAGACAGGAAGTTCCCAGAGAAATACAAATATCTTTGACCTTTGGTCCAAAGGTAGATCAATCTGAGCATCATAAGCCTGTTGGCTCTGTGGGGTACGTGGTATTTAAGCCTGGTTAGGTGCCGAACGACCTCTGTGGCTACACACAATAAACAACAACTACCTGCAGCATTAATGTCACCAGGAGGCAGTCGGCGAAGTACAGAGTAAATACAGATATATTTCCCTTTTTCTTTGTGGAAGCCATAGCAGAACGCCTCCACTCCAGCTGAGGTTATAAAGAAATACACCCTTGGATGTTATAGTGCTGACAGAGGCCAATAAACCTCTGTGGTAAAAGTCAAACATGGATAAAGAAAAACATATCATCCCAGAAGTCCAGCAGCCACTGGTCAGCTGACCACAGACACATCACAAAGGCTCTCAGCTGTAACCATGCAGAACCCTCTTTCTCTCCTGTTTTCATGTGTTGCTGCCTCTTCTTGTTCATGTCTTCCTTTGTTTCCACGCTGGCCATAGTGAGAACAACGCAGAAGTGTGGCACAAAAAAGAGCAAACACTAAAGAATGTGTTATTGAAAGGAAATGAAGGCAGCGGGAGACTAGATTGCTAAACAACAGAGACCTTCACAAAGGGAAACACAGAAGAGAAGAGTCAGCACGAGTCTGACACAAAGACACTGAAAAGGGCAAAGAACGCGACGGCACAAGTGTGAAAGAAAACAGCGAAAAGGGCAAAAAAAGACACTGTAAGATGAGAAAACTGAGAAAGTGTAAATATGGATATGGTCTCCAAACCTCTTTGCTCTCACCAAGCTTGCCCCCTCTGTTACCTTTTCCCCCTGACGCATTTCAAATCTCACTTCTTATCGCATGCCTTCCTTCCGCTAACTGCCTACCTTGAATTTTTTTCAACCTCGCACTGAAAGTGATCCTGCCTTTTTATTTCTTTTTTCCTCAGCCTGCATGGTAATCTCACACTCTACAAGTAATCTTGCCTGCCAAATCAATCTTTTTCATGCCCCATCTAGAACTAGTTCAATGGAGTTCCACACTCACTTTGAAGGTGGGAGAAAAATGAGCCCCTAACAGGGAAAAAAGAGGCAGACAGACATAAAGAGATGCAGACAGAAGGAAGGGTAAGAGAAAAAGATTCAAAAGTTGAAGGTAATGGTTTTGTTTGATCTATATGCCCCTTGGATAGGCTGGTCCTGCTGCGCCATGATAAGCATGCATGTCATTAATCAGTGCATTTTGATGCTCCTACATGCAGCCGTGTGACTACATCATGTCATGGAAATAGTTTTTTCTTGCTTCTTGTAAGGGAGGTGCTAATGGATGCACCAGTGAATTGTCAGTGTGAAGTGACACCAACAACATGGATATCACGATTATGGTAATTCAAGGTGCTCTGTCGTTTTTTCCCTCAGCTGTTGTGTCACTCATACGTCATGGAGACAAAAAAAAACCCCAGAACCATGTATGTGACTCACCTTTGACTATCTGCTTGGCACAGGTGCTGTAGACCTGCTCCTGCGTGCTGTTAGTTGGGAAGACTCGGTCAAACACATACGCCTTCCCCTGTGGAGGCCAACACAAACACAGTCAGCTATGACAAAGACAGTTAGAGCGTGCTTTAGATTATAGTCAGCACCTCATCCTCCCATGTGACGTG
The DNA here is from genome assembly GCF_013358895.1 of Oreochromis aureus. Taxonomy (NCBI): domain Eukaryota; kingdom Metazoa; phylum Chordata; class Actinopteri; order Cichliformes; family Cichlidae; genus Oreochromis; species Oreochromis aureus. Next base: position 36,012,863 of record NC_052946.1, on the reverse strand, counting down.
CTGTAAAATGCATCTTGGGAACTTTGTGAAGCAGAGAGCACGTGACAGAGACACATCATGTTTTTCACTAAGACATTATGTAAACCCATATTGCCACTATAAAGCAGTGCCACATCAATATTTCCTATACGCAGAGTGAACATGGTTTATGGATGCTCTGTCCATCTGTGTGTAGGCTGAAATAGCAGGGTATATATCACATTAAGAGGCCCATCTGTCTCTTTTTGATTAGTGCAATATGCATCCTGAGTATATTTGATGGAGGCAGTGGTTGTTTCGAATGAGTGCAGCGTAGAGCTTTGAGCAAAAGGTTGTTTGACCCAGAGAGACAGAGCGAGAGAAAGAGATCACGTCTGAGGTAAGGCCATTAGAGGCAGCGTTCAAGGACTTCAAGAGCAAAGTGATGGAAATGAGACAAGAAATTGAGTGGAGGCGTAGAGAAGATGAGTGGCAGTGTAGAAAAAGTAAAAGATAGCAGATGACCTGAAATCAGCATTTGAGAAGGAGAATTAAAAAAAAATGCATAAAGACCGCAAGGAAGAAGAGCCTGTTTCTCTGACTGAACCAGCAGTGGCGCTAAATAAGTCAACCTGGTGACCAGCCTGCGACTACCCATAGACGGGAAGACATGAGCTAATTCAACCCACATGTCTGGACTGAAAGTGAAGACATTCAGTGTTCAGCTAAATGGACAGTTAAGCCATTGATTCATCTTCTCAGTCCAGGATATTTAGTAACACACACCACTTTAAGTGCTCAATAAGATCGGGGTCTATTCTACGTTGAGCAAGCGCTGATGTAAATCCAGTGACTGGGAGTTGTCTCGCCTCCTTCTTCAAAAAGCATGCCTGACTGCTAACAGACCCACTTGTGTTTCTGTGCGTGGGGCATATACTATATATGTATACAAGATTCACAGCAGCTGAATGCCTCGAGGACCTTCTCTACAACCCACAAATACACCATACCTTCGCTGTAAGGAGACAAACACATACCAAAAATGTGGCAGTAAAGCTGAAAAACACAAGCACAAACTTGCAGGTTATTGTTTTGTTTGTTTGTCTTGATTGATCATGTAAATTATTGCTTTTCTTTCCAAACTCCTTAGATCACCATGACCTGGATCACTGCAAAACCGCATATCATGTAAATGTGTTTTACTGGTACACGATCTACTATAAAGAATGCATGTCTGCCCTTTGCATAAATTGCATATGACCTGTGAGGATGATCTAAACTATGATTATGGCTGTATCAGCAAAACCCCAGTGATCCATACTATCAGCAGCTGTGGATAAAATACAACAATAATTTCCTCAAAGTTTTACGGATGGGCCCCATTGTTCCTAAAGGTTCTAAATGGGACAGCAAGATAAACACGAAACCCCACAGCGCTCCAGTTTACAGTGGCTTGAGTAATAAGTTCTGTCAAAGATGCATGGCTCACTGACTCACAATTTATTGTTTTTCTTTTTGGGCTTTTGAGCACATTTATTATTTGGTTTTAAAGTTCCATTAAGATAAAAATTTATTTATATGTCATATGTATTTATGTATTCTGCTTTGGCTGGTGGAAAGAAATGGGAAAAAAATAAAGCAAAATGGATAGGTCGCCCAATTTGTGTCATTTTTAATGATCGCTAAAGAATAAGGGAAGTGATGATGAATAATAAAATGTTAAACTGCACCACCACAGAAGAAAAAATGCTTGAAGCTTGTCAACTTAATCAAGTAGTCTATAAGACGTTTAAGCTGCAGTACTTTATGTTGCATATATTTTGCTTACAGGGAAATATTCTTTTGATTAATGAAGCAGGAAAAAAGTGGATGTTTCTAAGGTAGCTGTAGCTAGTGTAGATGATGCTGTGTGGTTTTTACCTCTGCTCTGATTCTCTCCCACTTGCTTGTTTTTAAAAAGACATTTAAAGACAGAATCTGAATCTTTGCCTTGACAAACAACTAGACGGTGGATTCGTTTTGCATTTCAGTTTTATTTACATGGTTTAGCACAATCACCACCAGGCCTGCTCATGGGGTTTGGTCAGGCACAAAAAATAACATGGATTTGCTGCCCTGTGGGTCCGGCGCCCATGGGGACAGGCAAAGGAAGGGGCCATGGGCATGTGGACCCTCAGGATTGCAGACTCATTTTTGAGATGTGGAATGTCACCTCTTCAATGAGGACCTGAGCTAGCGCAGGATAGGACTAGATATCACTCTGTGCACCTTCACACACAGGATTCTGGAGAAAAGCAGGTCTCTCCTTTTCAAGACTGGCCCATGCTGGGAGGCTCCGAGCTGGTGTGGGGATACTTACAAGCCCCCGACTGTGCATCATCATTATGGAGTTTTTCCATTTTCTTGGAAAGGATTCTACCTGGGGACTGCATAGTTATCTAAAGCTGAGTTTTGTTTCATTATTGGACATCTATGCTAGGCATGGGCTGGCCTTTACCAACACCATGTTCACATATAAGGTGGCTCTTAAGTGTATTTGCTACCAGAACAACTTATGTCGAAGTACCATGAAGGACTTTTTTGTGTTATATCGTCTGACCTTAGAGCATAAGTCTTGGACACTCAGATGAAGAAAGGAGTGGAGGTATTAACTGATCACCACCTAGTGGTGAGTTGGATCAGATGGTGAAGAGAAGGCTCGTGGACAGCAAAGCCAAACAAAATGTGAACATCTGGCAGAAGCCTGTGAACGAAAGGTCTTAACCTCCCATGTCCAGCATTATTTCTTTTGCATCCTGGGAGAGGCTGGGGACTAATGAGTCATTGTCAAGATCCCCACTGCTTGCAGGAGGTGCGGTTATAAGATCATCGGGACGTCTGGAATACTCTGCTTAGCCTTCTGCTGCTGCGGATGGGTGGCTGGATGGAGGGATGGGTTTATCACAATGAAAATGTGTAGGGTGGTTTTTTTATACAACAGCTTGTGATCCTTTTCAGTGTTGCTATGGTGTGACATGCAGCTGGCACTGCGGCGTGTGTTAAAATAATCCACTTCAAGAAAAAGAAAATTTGAAATAAATCAAGAAATAAACACCATAAGCAAATACTCTTAGGCCAATCTAGTATATTGACACAATTTATAGAGGTTATATAAAACTTATTCTTTCAACCTGCCAAGAGAGTAATGATGTTTTTTGTTTTTTCATTTTCCACTCTGTTCAAGCTATATTTTTTTAAAGTTGTCGCACTAGAGGAGAAAAAAATACACTTTGTGCCACTCCCCAACAACGGTAGGTGAAAGTCACGCTGAATTACTGCAGAGTAAAAATAACAGAGTGGGAGCGTTTTAGCAATGACCTCCCACTTTACACTTTTATCTTTGCATAAAATATTTTATTAGTGACAGACTGTAGATACACTTTGGCAAAATCCAAGCTTCAATTTTATTATTTCTATTCTACTTCTCAGTAAGCTGAGCTGTTGTTTTGCTGCTGTAATCACAGCTGCAGGTACAAACAAGCTCCACGTCAGAACTGATTAACCCCGACTCTCTTCCGAACGAGCCATTTATAATATACTACACACATGCTAAATACTATGGAGGGAGGCACAGGGGAAGGGAGAGGAGTCATGATGTGGTCTTCATCGGGATGAATAAAATGAATCTGTTATATAAGCTGGGTAAAAAACAGCCCTTTGCCCATCATTTGTTATGCTGTCTCCACTAAAACACTAATCTGCTCCCGTGCTGCATGAATGTGATAATAGCACAGGCATACAAGACATTCTGTAAGCTCTCTATCTACACGTCCATCTTTCTGTCAGGCCTGTTGGTCCAGTTAGGTATTGTTACATCTGCTTGTTTGCCTCAGTGCAGAGTCTAACACATGTCTTTTCAATTTCGTGAGTGGACGCTGTTAAAAATGCAAGCGTGGGAAGCAAAATGTGTGCATATGTGAGTGTGTGTTTGTGTGCATGTGCATGCGTGCAAATAATATATCCAATTAAATTTGTACATGCAGACATTGTCTATGGCCCTCAGCTCTGTGTGCCATGCTAAACACCCACATGGCCTATCCAGCCTGCAATCTGCTGCTGTCTGCCAGGAAACAAAGAGGCAGTGGGCTGCGAGAGTGAGAGAGAGAGAGGAACACCAAGACGCAGACAAAGAGAGAGTTACAGAAAGGTTCAAAACCCTCAATAAAAAACAGAAACTGTGAGACTTTTCCCCAGCGGGCAAAGAATGGACAATTAATTACAAGACCGAGCTGTGCAAGGAGACAATAATCAGAGAGTAGAAAAAAAAAGTAGTAAAATCAAACTATATAATCAGCAAAAAAGAGAGAAATACAATCAAAATGGAAAATGACAAACCCGGAGGTGCAGAAGAGACAACAACAACAAGAGGAAATGAAAGAATATGCATTAAGACAAAGAAAATGAGAAATACAGGGCTGCAGCAGTCAGTGATAAATTTAGATTGATATGTGATAGGTGGGCAGAGTTTAGGACCCTGTAGAGCAACCTGAGGGCTTGGCAGGGATCACACAATCGTATTTATGTAAAAAAAAGAAATATACGCAGCAACCGTGTTGCCATCATTTGTGGACTGTTTTGAGCATTTAAAGCCATCTTGTTTTCTAAAACCAGATATGACAAGTGAGCTGATGCATCTGACTAAGGAACCGAGGCCGCCACTCGCTCACACAAAAGCAACCTGCCAGTCAAAAATTAGCCAAACTCTGCTTTAGTGCTTATTTTAGCATAATTTAGAAGACAATTTATAAAATCAACATCGTGCTTTGTTGGAAAAAGGCTTAAAACTAGTGGCAGTGAAATTACATGTATCTCACTGGGAAAGTGCATGTACACATAATACATCAAATGACAAATAGAGTCAGCTTCTGGTAGATTTCTGCACAATCTAATTTCTTTTTGCAACATGAGAAGTAGCTGTGTACTGGTCAGAAAGGCACTTCCACACTGGCCTCACATTTCAGACCAAGAATCCATATCCGTGTATTAATTCAATTTGAATTCATTCAAATATATATCATACATGGTTTTTGATTCTCATGCATATGTCAGTCTCTTTTCCTAATTCCTTGTGCAAACAACAAGATGAAGAACAATATGTTCCAGCCAAAAGAAAAACGTGGAATTTCCATGTAAATGAGTATCCTCCTAAAGCAGCTTTAAATGACAACCTGAAACTGGCTCCCGATGCTGATAAACCAATAGAACTGTCAAACCCTTCCTCTACAGCAGATGTTTTCACAGATAAATCTCTAAAAAGCACTCCGTACTATACCATAACCAGAGCCATCTGGCAGACACACAGAATTATCAAGCAGCAGGTGAAGAAAGAAAAACAACACTGAGGATGTTCATTCAACTTTATATTTTCTTTATAAATTTTATATCAGATAAACAAATCACAGATATGACTCAGACTCTATTCGCTAAACAGCTGAACACACTGGCTTTGTAAAACATGCTTCAAACTATTTCAATTAAATCATTTTACAGTTTCCAGATCATAGAGCTGAATGAACAACAATGGTGATGTAATCATTTTTCCAAGATTTGAAAAGGAAAAGCGGAGTCAAAGATGCTCTTTACACATGTTTAACTTTTTGGACCACGAATTTGTCTACAAAACTACGACACTGAATCATAGTCAAGCAAACCTAACTGAAAAGGAATCTATTCATGCACGCTGCTACGTATATCCACATAAAACCTGCAGAGGGTCTAAAGGCAAGTGAGTGGTGGCAAAATTACCAAGTTAACCTTGAAACTTCTAATATGTTTGGAGTTGTGTTTAAAGTTTTTATCCCTCGACTCCCAAGCAGCCAATAAAGAGCTGATCTGGCAGCACTTGGAGGACGAGCACAATATTAGATAGGTGGTTTAAATTTTGCAGCTATTCAATTACTGATAACAGACAGTAGTGATGCACCAAATCCCTTTGCCACATGTTAAAAAGGCTAAAAACGACAGAGTTGGAAAGATAACCGCCCACAGCTAATACTTTGTTTACAGTAAACTCTGCAGGGCTTCGTTTTAAGGAGAAATCACAGCCGAGGTTACAGCAACTCGGTCACGGCTACAAAACCAACAATGGCAGCTGCTATGAGAAAGTCTGCACAGAGCCATCACCGCGAGAAAGTAACACGCTTCACTGCATCGTGCCTAACATCCACTTCTTCCCTGAGAGGTTTTTCAGCTCCGTAATTACCCAACGCTACATCCACCTTTGCTCCTGGCAGACAACACGCATTATTTGCTTGGTCACACAAGGTCATTTGACAGGAAACTGCGTTATGGAGGTCTGTCACTTGACCTTTATGTTTCTGGCGAGGAGCATTTCAAAGAAACAGCAATCTTTCTGCAAGAAAAGGCTAATTCTGGAAATAACACCTTCTGCTTGTGCTGAATATTTAGGGACTGCCAAAATTTGCAATGAGGGAATAATGCTTTCCAACACAGGGTGCATTTCCCTTCCACCAACCAGGAGAGACATTAGTAAAATTTGACAGAAAGAGCTGGAGGAGATGATGGAAAAATTGGGCCGTGTATGTGTTGCTCCTTCTCCAACACATTGACATCATTTTTTGGCTCGCTTGCAGTTGTTTGGTCTCGTGTGTAGGCTTGACTGGGGTCAGAGGGGAGGCAGAGGCAAAGGAAGTCCTATTTCCGCTAATCAAAGTGAGAGTTTATCTTGGTCTCTGTCAGTCTTTGCATCAGTCTTACCCACAAATTCGTCAACTCTCCTCTCTCTCCCCACAGAAATGGGAAAACAGGCAGAGTGAGAATGACAGGAGAGAGTAAGCTGCCAATGTCTGCACCATTCTTCAGGCTAATCAGGCTTCAAGCCCCAGATAACAGCATCATTAGCGTTTTTCTCGACAACAGAAAACCCCTCACAACTGCAAAAGCTCCAGTCACACAATATTATCTATCACCGCTGTTCTCCCTAATTCACTGGGCTGACAACTCGCAGTCGACTGGCATAGTGCCTCGAGGGCAAAGTGGCTCTGAGGTTCACATGTACAGTAGTGAAGTCTGGATGCAGAGATTCAGTGGTGATGTTGTATTTTTCTTCTTCTTCGTTTTTTTGTTTTTTCAGCTATCTTGTACTCATCAGAGCAATTTTCGTAGCAATTTCACTTAATCACTAGCTCGGGGAACTGAGGTTTACCACCCAACATTACTTTGTTAACACACTTCTAATCACTTCAGTTATTTTCCTGCATCAAGTTGCTTATAAAAGATCCACGGATAGAAGTGGAGCAATTATTCCTGAATCAAAGTGAAATACTCTGCATAATTTATCAAGATGAATGAAGGAAACGGGAGACAGAGGAGTGGAGACGGGAAGGAAAAACTGGGCTTTGTTCGCCGGGACTCAGACCAGAAAATGGGAACAGCAGCTTCCCAGTGGACAAAAAGCGAAGTTAGAAATTGAAAGACTTGGAGTGACTTCAAAATGAGGAAAGGGAGACAGATTAATTGATTGTTATAATGCAAGCCGTGACAGATGAACTTCAACGACAGCCAGAAAAGAAATGAGCAGAAATGATAGATTGATAAAGGCAATAAAATGCCAAAAGTATTTCGGCAAATATTTCATCCTGTTCTTCATATTCTGGGAAAGTCACACACTTGAAACGCTCACCACAGCCGAGCCTGCTTCTGCTTGGTACACAATTGATTGTAGAGTTAACACACACATAACAGATGCATGCACCTTCCAGGTCTGAATAGTCAAGTCAAAGTGAAAGCACATTAAAAAGTGCTTTTAAATGACCAGCAGGAGGCAGCACCAGTGGTTATAAGTCTTTTATGAGTCTGTGAAAAAGTACCCTACTTCTTACTTGATTTATAACCTTACTAAACATTCCCCTAATGCGCTTATGGACTTACTATATCATAATCTTTGATATGACCTGCAGTTTATGTTGAAAGCTTCTAATTTTAATCAAAATTTTAACAAGTGAGTGAAAGTGGGAATAGCAGTTACCTAAACACTAATACCTTACATGGCCTGGAGGAAGGATTCTCAAACATTTCGGAAGGATGGACTTCGGAGCAGAGGAAACACCTCATATTCCTAACCCTGATTTAGCTGATTTTAGCTTCACGTCACTTGATGACACAGATAAACTCAAATATTTGTTCATGCTCTCAAGCTAGTTGGCCGCCTAATAATTCAGTCTATGCAGCAGCGGGACTGGTTCATTGCACTCGGACTGAACATGATGTGTCACAACCATATTAGAGTTTCTAATGCCCCATATACTGTGTGAGAAGGTACTACACACAATATGTAAATAGGATATGATTTATAGGAAATGATTTTACGGACTATGACCGAGCTTTGAGAAACACTTCAAATGTCTTTTTCATAATGTGCTTATTTGTGCCTTGTCTGTGGTGTTCATGGCTAATCTAAGCTAAGATTAATATAGATCATCATAAGGACATTAGCATGGCATTTATCTTGTCATCTCACCCTTTGCAAGAAGGCAAAGAAGCATGTTTCGCCAAATATCAGGCTATTACGCTTAAAGTGAAAAGGGTAAATTATCATTAGCAGTTCTACTGATGAAGAGCATGCAATAAAAAAACAAAAGCGTCTAGAAAACAATTGTGTCAATTAAATTTTGACAAAGTTCTTGAATCCCTTTTTGTGTTGTTTAGAAAACACAAACATCCACCTGATAACACTTAATTATGTTTTTAAATGAGAGCCTTTATTTGTTTTTGCTATGTGCATCATGTTGCCTTTATGATTCCAGAAACTTCAAATAATTCAACCGTATTCTCTTTATTGAGCATAAAAAAAGCTAAAGCACACACTGAGGAGAGCCCTCAGCATTCTGTAAGTGCAAAGCACACAGAAAATTTAATTTTGTTCAGATACTGCAAACAGTGCAGAGAGACAAAAGAGAAAAGGTTTCAGAAGGAGAGGAGGCAAGGAGCAAGGAGAAGAAAGGAAACACTTGGCAGAGATGACAAAGATGCCTCATCGTCTATGTGACACTGACTGCTCCAGCGCTTGCCTGCAATGTCACATTTGATTGGCCCCCCTGCCTTCACACATTTTCCATTTATTGATGTTGTAGAATTATAAAAATCCTAGAAAACAGAAATAACCCTTGAGGAAGAACTGAGTTGTCTAACACGAAGCGAGATCAGCCACGTCAGCCTGAAGCAAAGATTTTCAGTCACAGCCTGAGACAGTGTGAGAGCCCAGCTATTAGCTGCCCTCCCTCTCAAAGGGAATATTTGATGTCAAAAGATATATCTAAGGTCTTGCGGCCTCACACTTGTTATCTCCTTTTCAGCCAGCAGTCTCTTCCTTTCTGCTCTACCTGCGTACAAGTTAATGCAATCAAAATTAATTCACACAGGATACAGGATTACTCGTGACAGCAGCTTTGTCTCTGTCTGCAGCACTTCAGCACACTGGGGAAAAAGCCAAACACATTTAGCATTTAATGCTGAAGAAATGTGTGTGTTTTTCTTTTCAGGCAGCAACTTTACCTTAAAACGTCCTGTGCCAAAGTGCCAATATAACTTAAAATGTGTAAAGTAATTCACGCAGCACCTTCTAACACTAAGGGAGCAGACAGCGCATCAGTTTATCACGTTTTTTAAAAGGAATATATGAAACGTTTTGAAAGGTGAAAAATATGTTACCCAAAAAGTGCTTTATAGAAAGAAATCTTTCAACTGAGCCATTGGTCCTTCTCTAGGACTAATTCAATTAGTACACAAACCTTCGAGCCAACTTTACTGTCTGATTTTAGCCAAGAAGTAATGCTCCAATGTAACGATAATGCAACCAGCTTACCACTCTAGGCCAAATTAAAATAGAAGCTTTGTGTGGTTCAGGGCCACAGTCCAAATTAAATGTGACCCTAGAGCCTCGACACTGTGACTGATCCTCCATACAGCACGTTTCAAAGGAAGACACTCACAGTACCCCACCAACCAGCCACAGCTCTGCACCACACCACTGGTATAAAGCCCATTAATGTGGCCGAGAATGAATAAAAAAATTAGACCATGAAGAAGATTCAGAAAAGTAGCACACATTTCAATCAGCTTCTGCTGCAAGCAATTAGATTGAATCAAACTAGGACTGAGCAATGACTTAAATTTCCTGTAAAAATCAACAACATGGTTATGGGGATTTTCACTGTAATTCTGCCACAACTAATGACAGCACCATGCAGCGAGGTAATTTGGATAATAAAGGCCTCCAGCAAGAAAAAAAAGCGACTGTATTAAGATTTTGCATAAAATGGAATTAATGAGAAACTCCAGGAGACAAAAGAGGTAAGGTAAAAGAGCAAACCAAAATAAATAAAAAAGTTTGATATGATTATCGATGTACCTGCTGGGAGCCAAAACAAAAATTGCGTCGTGCTGCTTTAGCCTGGAGAGAAATGCTTTTTAAAGTCTGAGCTGGGGCCAATCCTTGGCCATTCAGAGATTAAAATAAGCCTGATATTTATGTTTGCCAAGATTTTCCAAGTCTCTTTTATGTGATGTAATTTAAATTAAGTACTAAAATCGGGATAAATTAGATTATCCACAGAAAAGGAAAATGTGCTTTAAAGCATGGCTCTCCTGGGAATTAATTTAAAAAAAAAAGTGCAATCTGGAGCACATGTCAGCATTCTTAAATGTCAGTTTGATTAACTGTGCTGTGTTTAACCAAAGGAAACAAAAGTGTTGGGAATGCGGATGGCTGAGATATTCCTTTCCTTTACTTGGGATTTCCTTGCTTTCCTATTCCCAAGACAACATAACACCAGGGGTGCTAGCATGTCCCGACACGTGCACAAGCATGTGCAGCTGGTTTACGATGTAGTGCCCACATACACTGAGGGCAGACACGCGGACCGGGCAGCATCCTGGGCAGGGCCGTGGCTAATGAGAAGAGGACGCTCCATTAACACTCCCCAGAGCTAAAAGCTTGGTAGTCACAACCCACTTGTGTCACAAAGGCAGAGGAATCATAAGGAAAGTGTTGACGAACTGGAAGAGCTTATCTAACCCTGGCACACATGCACACTGAGTAAAAATAAAGACGAGCTGAAGCAACTGGAGTTAATATCCTGTTCAGTGTGGCTGCTGACTAAATTGGTGTCAGTGTGATGTTAGTATTAAGGAAAAGATGAGAGGGCATGCTGAGAGTCTTTATTGGTATGGGGTAGATAGTTTTGGTCCTTGACATACTAAAATAGCACAAGTTAGCTTTAATACAGTGATCTTGATGCATTCTCAATCATCCAGGGAAGTAAATCTCCAAAAGTTGAATCTGTTCATCTGGACGTAGCGTTTGGTGGGAGAAACGTTTCGTCACTCATCCAAGTGACTTCTTCAGTCTCAGCTGACTGCAGGTTTCCCCAAACCTTATAAACAGTACATTTGCATAATGACTGAAACCAGCCCACTGAAGGAACAATGGGCTGTGAGGTCAGTTCCTTAATCATAATTATGCAAATTCCCATGACCATTGATCAACAATCACTGACCAAAACCCACTGATCAAAGAACACTGATCAATGGCCATGAGTACCATTCACAGAGAGTTGGGGAATGGCTGCAATCACAGCGTTGTAAGATGGCGACAGATGTACCCTTAGGCCCCTCCTCGATTCAGAGATGGTCTTTCCTTTTCACGTAAATGGCCTCCTTGACTCCGGCGCTCAAACCAGCGTTCCTCCCTGTCCAGGATGTGTACATCCTCATCGTTGAAAGAGTGTCCACTGGCCTGTAGGTGTAAATAAACTGCAGAGTCCTGGCCTGATGAGGTTGCTCTTCTGTGTTGTGCCATCCGCTTCGCTAGAGGTTGTTTGGTTTCCCCGATGTATAAATCCTGGCAATCCTCCTGGCACTTAACAGCGTACACTATGTTACTCTGTTTGTGTCGGGGACCCGATCCTTGGGTGGACCAGTTTTTGGCGCAGCGTGTTTTGGGGTTTAAAAGCCACAGAGACCTGGTGTTTAGAAAAAATGCGTCTCAACTGTTCCGATACTCCTGACACATATGGGATCACTACAGGTTTTCGCCTGGGCAGCGGTTGTCCTTCTCTCCTGGATCGGCTGGAGCTTTCTTTAGGTGCCTTTCCAGCTTTGACAAAAGTCCAGCTGGGATAACCACATTTACTCAGGGCCTTCTTGATGTGATGTTCTTCTGCCTCCCTGGCCGCTGTGTCAGTGGGGATGGTGTTCGCTCTGTGTTGTAGCGTCCTGATGACACCCAGTTTGTGCTCCAGTGGATGATGAGAGTCAAACCTTAGATACTGATCTTACAATGCTGTGATTGCAGCCATTCCCCAACTCTCTGTGAATGGTACTCATGGCCATTGATCAGTGTTCTTTGATCAGTGGGTTTTGGTCAGTGATTGTTGATCAATGGTCATGGGAATTTGCATAATTATGATTAAGGAACTGACCTCACAGCCCATTGTTCCTTCAGTGGGCTGGTTTCAGTCATTATGCAAATGTACTGTTTATAAGGTTTGGGGAAACCTGCAGTCAGCTGAGACTGAAGAAGTCACTTGGATGAGTGACGAAACGTTTCTCCCACAAAATGCTACGTCCAGATGAACAGATTCAACTTTTGGAGGTTAATACAGTGATGATTTGAATATTGATTTTTCTATTGAGGAACGCAAAATAGATCTCAGTGAGCCCGTTTATCATTTTGTACCTCCTCACATTTCTAGGAGGGATAAAGGGACGTAAACTCCACCAAGTCAACGGATCCCTTAATATTTTGGCTCCTGACTGACGGGAGCTTCCCCTCTTGACGCTATTAAAACCTGCTAGAAGCCTCTGCCAAAATTAATGAGATGACAGATGAGCTGAGCTTTTTTTCTCTCTTCTTCAAACTGCTGCTGAGTCATGAGGAAATGAGCAGCGGAATCATTACACCATGAAATCCAGCCAGACAGAGAAAAATACTGTGAAGCATTTATTGTGAAAGAGAATGACAGAAAGAACGAGAGAGGGAAGAAGCAGACGAGGTCTAATCCCAAGAGGTGGCTGCTTTCACGCCGATATCCAACATGGAGAAAAGAGTCCAGATCTTGACCCCACACAGCGGTCCCATCACACTGCTAATTGGAAAGGGTGTGAGCTCTGCGCTGATAGAATTAGAGCGCCAAAGTGTGCGTGCGAAGGAAGAGCACACCTTAGATCTCCACTTGTGATTCTGCTTGGTTTCCAGACAGTTAACGGTAATGCGAAAAAATATCCTTGAGAAGAAATGGTTCTGCTGGAGCTATAAATAACAGGTACAAGACAGGTAGATGACTTTACACGGCGCCCGACATGCTCTGTCAACAGTTTGTTTCAGCAGCAGCTGTTTCCCCTGCCTCTTTTCTACCTTGGCGCCTAATGAAGAAAAGGACAGGAGAAGGCGGAAGGATCGGCTCGCAGATGAGATTAAAGAAAAAGAGCCCATCAGAAATCAGAATCACAGCCATCCCACCAACTAAGAAGCTGCTGGTTAATAATCAGTTAGTTTTTAACCATGTTACATCTATTCTCTGCAGCAGCACACCATTTGACCTTAACTTATTAGTAGTAGAAAAAGAAAAAGCTACCTCATGTGCCCACATGACATCTGAGAGCTAAAGTGCAGGGTACGCGCTCTCTGTGAGCTCTCTAAGACTGTTATAAGACCTCTAATCCGCTATTCTTCCCAAAAATGTAAACAAGGTGTTGCTCACTGTTATGAATACAGCAGCCACTGCAATTTCTATGGAAGACTTGTAAAACACTTAAGGGAACAGCAGCCATGGAAGAATAATCCATGGGATATATAAATGCTGCGCAAAAAATAGAAAATCAATAGTTGTTTAGTCCACACATATTACTTGGTTTTACTAACACGGGGGCAGAGAGCCACATCATCATTTCATTCATCTGTTACGGTCAACAAAAACAGCAAAGGTCACTCTGCTCCATGTAATGACGACATGGAGGTCAGCGTGCTGCTACGAAACTTGATATAATGAGTGTTTGAAACTCTGCATATACACACACACTCACAGAGAAACTTTTCTTGTTATTGCTGTACTTTAGTCCAATCTAAATCAGTGTGGACCTGCGCTGCGAGGCTGGCTAATCAAAATGTAACTCTAATGTTGGAAAGCAACAGACCGTGATAAAACAGGCCCACAGGTATGGAAACACAATGACGTCTAGTTTGTGAGACACTGAAGGGCAGATCCATGGTGGAGGCTTTTCCTCTGGCTTGGTTGGAATACTTAGAAATGGGAAAGGACCTAATAATCTTTGTTGATAAGTTCTATCATCCCCTCTTACCCCCTCAAGTTAAACTCAGCGTTCGGCTAAAAATAATCACAAGGAAAGCAAACGAAATGGAAAATATTTTCGTTTCTGGACAAAGGGAATGAAAGTGATAGTGCTTATCCTGCAGACTCTAGAAGATGAACACAGCCGCTGGGTATAAAAAAGTGAAGCCAAAGCAGAAGCTCCTTGAGATCCAATACAACTGAGTATCACTAGGTGCTGGCTCCACGAAAAATATATGTGAAAAAATCTGTCTGCAACAGACGCCCATCCAAGAAAAATGATCTTCTCGGGTGAATTATTGGTTAGTGGTGATTTTAAAACAATTTCATCACTAAAAAGAACTAAAAGGGCAACATAAAAACCCCAAGTTGCTCTCCAATGCATCCATGTGTCCATCCAGCCACGTGTGTAAATGTTAGATAGAAAGCACTTACAAAGCATAGAAGACAGTGCTTGTGTGAATGGGTGAATGTGGCATGTTGTATAAAGCACTAGAGTAGAAAAGCGCTATATAAGAATCAGTCCATTTACCGTTCTCCAGTCACTCTACCCTCTCCAAATATATTCACTTATAACTCCAAAATGCCAAGATGGTGATGGCCCCCACTGGCAACACTGTCCTGTGTTGGTAACAATGTAATACAGTTGCAGATAAGCTGGTGCCAACCCCTGGACAGATCAGTGCCAGGGCCAACATAGAGACAGTCAGCAGTTCACACTCTTACACAATCTAATACTTATTTGTCTTTCCTGCACAGGTTTGCTCTTAAAGTTAACTCCATTCTGGGAGAGTGAATCTTGAGCTGCTTCAGCTCAGCTCTATTGAGAATCTTTAAAGTGATGGTTGGGACTTCCAGTCAATCAATCAATCAGTTAATTAAACAGATTATTATGGATGTACCTATTTTCAGTGATATCAACTTTAATAGCATTGTTCAAGTTACCTATATGTGACTACAGCATAATAAAACTGGAAATTCTGTTTTTGGTGTGCCAAACCATATTTTTTTTTAATGTGCTAATCACATGAGCCTAGGTGTGAAAAAGGGTGTGGGTCATTATCAGCAGAGGTTTCAGGTGAAACTATTGTGAGACCCTATCATGTGACTTATTGAGATCACTTTCATAAGCTATAAATGATCTTAAAGCTTCACCGTTACATTACAATAACAATAATTACAGCAATAATTACAGTAATTTGACAAATATGGCATGCTTATAATAGTTCTAAAATGTTTCATAGACATCTTAATTCAGAACTTCTTATCATACGCTGCCCCTGCTATGATCCATATGTGAATATGACACAATTTTAGTATCCCTTTGCAATATCTATATGTTACTACTGGACAGCAAGAAAGAAAAAAATTCCATATCTTTTCACCCCCAAGGCTGCTACCATCATTTATTTATTCATAGACCTGAAAGCGTGATTCACACGTCACAGTTTTTTTGACTACCAGAAGATTAGGAGGGACAATCTGGCCTTTGTGATGCTGCATTATTGCAGGCAGTGAAATACTCGAGACAGCTGTGTCACTCCACTGTGGAGCAAACACAAAGGCCATTCCTTGGGGCAGTACAGCCAGAGTGATTATTACTGTCACCCAGCCACAGAGCGCTGCGTAGCTCCACAGGTGGCTGCAAATCTGACGGTGAAAAAAAAAGACATTAATAAAAGACTATGAATAATAAACACATTCATTTTGGGGTCACACAGAAAAGATAATGTGCCATACTGCCGTTGTTATCAAAATTAGCCTGATGATGATAATGTCTGAAAGTGCTTTGAGGAACTGATAAGAAGGCTGACTGGAGTTTTGATGTATGATCTGTGATAAACGATCGCATTGTTCTTCTGCTAGTTTTAGGTTTTATTTAGCCACTTTGCTCTGCACTCTTTCAGCTTTTAAACTCTCTCTACCTGTGTTAGTGAGACAAACAACACAATCAAAGAAACACACTGCACTCCTGTTCTGCTGCTGCACCACACTTCAGATAAATTACACCGATTCCTCACTTCTGATGTCAAACGGATGAGCCTATATCTTCTATAACAGCAGGGAAGCCATCAAACACGAGGTTCAATTAAAGCCCCAAGTTCTCAAGGTGAAAGGCACCTTGCCCAACACCTAGCTGCACACAGACACAATTAGCATAGAATAATTATTACTGTCACACAGCCAGTGGTTTCAACAGCTTTAACAGCAGAAGCCAAAGATCATTTATGAAAGATAAGCTGATGTTTGATGAGAAAAAACACTTTTCTTCTTTGAAGTGAACAGTTCATAAGCCACAGAGTCCTGCTTCGGTTAGAATGAATCGATGAAAACTTATTTTTTCATTTCTTACTGATTCTGAACTTCTCACTGCTAAAGTGCGCACTGATATGAACGTGTCAAAGTTCTCATCATTAAAATCAATATCAAATTTGATCCTGGAGTCTTTCTTTGTTCATTTGCGCAGAAGTTTTTTCTGCACTTCACCAACACAAACTGTTTTAAAGTGCCAGAGATGTTCCCTGCTATATCAATTCAGAGTGTACCGACAGGCCATCTCCTTCAATTTTTAATCTCTCCGGGTCCCCCCTTGCCTGCCATCCAGGTGCAGTCAAACCATCACTCCACAGCCTAAATCATTGCCTCTGTCAGTTAACAAGCTGTGGGAAGAAGCCGTCCTCGAACAGACAAATGAAG
The DNA here is from genome assembly GCF_013358895.1 of Oreochromis aureus. NCBI lineage: Eukaryota > Metazoa > Chordata > Actinopteri > Cichliformes > Cichlidae > Oreochromis > Oreochromis aureus. Next base: position 35,995,860 of record NC_052946.1, on the reverse strand, counting down.
GGCCATCACCACTGCCCAGATGCGAATTGTTTTTATCAGCCGACAAAATGTGGGTGCTTAGCTGTCGCTACAGGGTTCTCGCAGCAGGTCTGCTGTCCTGTCGTCCTGATATTTTAAATCCTGATGCAATCTGACGGCCGCGGCATTTCAACTCACAGGAGACATATACTTTTTTAACAGCTTCTTCTGAGATACTAGAGGGACAGTGCGCACACTGAAAACATTTATGCACCAAAAGCCACTTACATTCATGCATTACATTCACAAAGATGAAAACTTCACACATGGTGTACTGACTGCGATTGAGGGGCGGTTGGTGCATGAAATGAGTGGAAATATAGGCAGAAAACTGCACTGTTCTGCCACAAATACTGGAACAACAGCAGGCTCTCACCATAGTGACGGAGTACAGTTCAACTTAAGTGGGCAATATGATTTTACCTCATTTCCTCAAACCTTTTTTCAACCTTTGTCATCTATATGCTAATAAGAAGCATGCATTGCTTCTTTTCAATATTAAATAGCCTAAATGGAGCTAAAGTACTGCCCTTTCATTTCGAAAAACATACAGTCATTTAACATATTTTGTGAATTTTAAAACTGAAACACGGCCTTTCACATTTCTTCATCATCTGAATGAACATCAGAATTATGTATTTATTATTCTGCTGTCTTTCAACCCAACCCAAACACATTTAAATACAGTTGTCAAGTCTGATGCTAGAATTATATGATTTCAAGCTGCTATAATGCCAACCTGCCATCATCAAAAAGCATCAAAATAATGTGATAACAAGCATTCGTTCTTCTCGAGATGTCCTGCTGCTGCAACCCAGTAAGAAAGAAAGAAAGACATTCCCGCAAGAAAGTCGTGCCGGGATGTCAACCCTAATAAAGATGTCTTGCATTTTAATCTGTGTGTATATGTATATGTGTGTGTGTGTGTGTGACAACAGAGTGGGCAGACAGGGATTTTCTGCTGGCTTCATCAGCACTTGAAGTCAACCTTCAGGCCAAATGGGTGTGGATTTCACTCTCTCATTCTCTGTGTGTCTGTTCATCTGTGCATTCTGGTGGAGAGTGCTCTCCACCAGAATGTGGGTGTTAGGAGTGAAAAATGAATGTCTGTGTCCATATTTAATTATAGGCATGCATTTATGCATCTATGTGTGTGTATGTGTGCGCATGATAGCCTCGACCCAGATGTGCTCTACACAAAAAGACCAATCGCATTTAGAAGACTCTAATTTTCCTCGTGCATGCCAGCGACTGTGCAAAGCTGTCAGTGGTGGAGGGATCCCAGTCACAATAGTAATCACACCCTTACATACAAATCCATAAGTCAAATAAATATTTTATGCTTTGGTTCATTATATTGCTACTCCAAAGCCATGACAGTAATCATCAGCTTCTATTAAGTTTATCTTGAAACAAAATCCATTCACTGAACAGAATCAACCCCAGATCATAATTAAGGCTCTCATTAGGGTTGCACCACCTGATCATTCAACAGTGCTCTAACAGCTGACTACAAGATGCATAAACAAGGAGATCAATCAGTACTGCATAATTTTTTTGAGAGGGGAAACACACCAAATGTCAGCAGATCAATACAGGAGAAGGAGCGAATAATGAACTTGCTTTGGATCACAAAGGTGGGGTCAAGATTCAGAGGCATTTCTGAAAATGGTTTTAATCACAAGGCTGGGAAAGCTCTCTACTTGGTGGAGTTTAGTAATCCTGAAGAAAGAGGTGATGCTGGGGAATGGCTCTTCATCATTTTGATCTTGGGCTTAGGCTAATGACAGATTTTGGAAAGCCTTGTTTCCCACTAACAGCAGTATCACACACTTAGTTAATGCTGCAGGCTAATCGCAGTATCGATATTATTGACAGAGGCTATACTTAGTTTGAGCCCTGTCAGAAGCCTCTAAGCTTCCAGTCTTCAGTCTGGCCGCTTGCCTATCAGATGTGTGAGTAAGATGATAAGTGTAACCCCTAGCGTTCATCAAGTGCACGGAGATGTGGCAGAATGGAAGGAAGGTGGGGGAAAAAAAACTTACCCCGAGGATGACAGTGTCTTCTCCTTGAAATATTGGGATGAACTTATCTCCGCGGATAATTTCGGACTGGTTCAGTGGACGAAATCGACATAACACCTTGATATTGCATTCAGCGTTCGCATCGGCCATTGTGAAAATATAATTTGTGGTTTAGCTTCCAAAGAGATAAAGAGGAGTTTAAAAAACAAAAATAATAGCCTGATTTTAAAAAAGCCCCTGTGCAACCTTTTCCTCTAAAGCACCTGCACGCAAACTGGAACCACCGGATATAGCCACATGCAAAGCGAGACTGGCAGGCGAAGCATTTGGAGTTTGGGGTTGCAAAATATTAAAAGAAATGTAAAATAAAAGCAAAACAGAAGAATATCCTGGGTGTTTATTTCTTAAATTGCCCTCAAATCAAAGCTGAGCTGCATCTCGGCGGTGGAGAACATATGGAGAGTTGTAAATGGGGAGTAGAGTCCAAACTGGTCCGGTCGGTCTGGATAGGCTGCAGGCTTCTCAGAGGCATGCCTTGCATCACTGTCATCCCTGCTCTCTCACTGTGGGCGGGGCGTGGTAGCGACTCAAATCCTCTCTCATCAGCACCGCGGGCAGAGGGACCGAGGAGCAGGGAGGAGCGCTCCAACTCTGTAATATATACATGAATTAGCCTCCATGGAAACTTCTTCAATGTTTCAAATGCAGCAGCTGTCGCAAAAGCACGAAGTATTTCTGGCATTTACGGAGGCATTTTTGAAAACACTAGTTTGTAAGGAGCGGGTCTAGGGCTGCACCAGTCTGGTCGTCATGGCAATGCTGTTTTGCACGAGAGGGTAGTCATGTGGGAACTAAAGGCTTCGTAATTTCCCCCAGAGGCTTTCCAGTTTTAAGCAGTGCACTGTGTAGTTAGTGAGAAGCCTTTGACACAAAAAAAGTCAGAATGATCAGATTCGCATATATCAGCAAACGGGTGAGATTGGGGGAAGTTCCCGCAGTGCACATGTCTTGTATCAGAACCCGATTGGTAAATGCACGTCTTTCAAACTCCATGCCCTCAGGCTTGCAACAGGCTTTTTTTTTGGTATGCTTGTTAAAATTCATGAAAATCGAAACAACCCAGACATCATCATCAGAGGGTTTTTTTTTTTTTTTTTTAGATTTATATAAGATATTCAAGCGCCAAACGGGAACTTATACAGCTGTCTTAGCAAGCCAATTATCCCTCATGATGAGTGAGCATCTTTCTGTGTGCATTAATTTCTTAAAGTCGGCTATACCGACTGCACTTGTAAAAGAGCATCCACTGCATATGCACTGTAAATGAGTTAGTTACATATTATGAAATGCACATAAGTATATAAGGTAAATGTATATAAATATTATTTTCAAACATGTCAATTTGAGCAGAAGAATATTGCACATCAGGGTTATTTATAAGTTGTTGACAGATCGAGCAGTATTACAGCTTTTAGGGAGAAGCTGCAACGACATAATATAAGATGCTCTGTGTTTATAATTTAATAACATGTAGGGGAAAAACACGACAACTTTGTTCTTTTTCCGATGGTGAATCATCACATTAATCGAGGATCTTTGAACCCATTGATCAAGTTTTTCTTTTCTTTTCTTTTTTTTAAACTCCTATCTTTGGCGCCATCATGTGACGGCATTATGTTACAACACAGTTACATGTTTTATTTAAAACTAATAAACATAAATGTTATTGTTTGTGCACGTTAAGAATTGACGATGATGCATGCGGCAGCTAATATCGCGTTTAATAGGAAAATAAAATAAAAAAAGACCAAAGCCTTATTGAGTCTTATTGGATAAAAGGTGCGCATGCGTGAAAGCGGTGTTCGTTTTCGGGTATGATTGTTTTATTGTCTTCGGTAGGCCGGCGAACTCTTTTCAATTGACGCAGAAGTCGCACGACAGTCCACCTGCCGGTGCCTGCACACAAATCAAGGGCACACGCTTTCACGTCAAGCTAGTGACCACATCGGCTTGGAAAGGTCCGCCGGCTGGGAGACTGCTGGCTCATCCATCGTTAGCTTTTGTCAAAGTCAGACTCGGTCCAGCGATAATTTTCACGTTTTATTACATTCTGTTGTGATTCGTTGGTCTTCTTTTTTCCCTCCCGGTGACCATGGCTGATCCCAAATACGCAAATTTGCCAGGAATTGTAAGTGGCTAACGCTAGCAGACAGATGGCTATACTGCTAACTGGCAGTGCTATCTCCAGGCTTTGACAGCTAAGTTAGCTAACATATCTGCCGTTTATTTCGTTGTCTGCTTTTTGTTTGCACTCACCGCGCAGCTAGCGTTTACAGCTGTAATCCCGTAGTTGCTTTATTTTTCAGCTAATGCCCCGAGTTGTGCTACGGAACACCAGGAGCAAGGGTTAGCAGATAGTTGTTATTGAATGGGCCGGGGCGTTGGCCAGGCAAGCTGTAATGACCGGGATGTCTAACTGTTCCTTATTTTGTTTATCTAATTGTTTGCACAGGCGTTTAACGAGCCGGACGTGTATGAAACCGGTGACCTTCCTGAAGATGACCAGGCTCAGTTTGAGTCGGTAAGTGGGCGCTTTTCCCCCCAAGTTGCCTGTTCTTTAATTTTCTGCACATTCAGCTAACTAGCTAACAAGTGTTTACACGTAGATTTATGACTCAGAATACGTGATAACAGCTTCTCACTTTTACTGTATAAATTACATGGTAAAGGGCGGATATGTCAGCGGTACTATGCATGTAAATAATCTGTCCATGTGCCTTTCCTGTCCTTACCAGCTCTGCAGGGCGAGTGAAATACAGTTTGTAAGACGGGTACAAATACCCCGTTGTTGATGCTCTTGTTTAAAATATAGAGTTGAAGTAGTTAACTTTGTTCAAATTTTATACAATACATACAACTGACTTCCACACATTGTCCCTGTTATGCATGTTTCTTCTTTAAATTATTTTAATATGTTGAAGGAACTAAGGTAACAAGTGCATAATAAAAACAAAAATGTCAGTAGAAGCATTTTAAAATTGGATTCAGACACTTCAAGAATATCAGCAAACCAAACATTCAGGCACTGCCATTGTCTTTTTTAGAAATCTCAGTTTCTGTCATCAATAGTGACTCTTGTGACTGCAAGAGTTCAGGCTTGTTTATCAGGACAGCTCTTGGTGAGCTGGTCTGACTTTGGTTTTAACCATGTCTGGGCTATTTTTTCAGACCAGCTGAGAGAATCCTAATTGGCATTTTCCTTCCATGTTTTCATGTTTGCTCTTCCTATTCCCTTGCCCTTGTTTTGACTCTTCCCCAACCCTCCTGGGACCCTAGTTTGTACAAGTAAGACTGGCTCAATTTTTCTCTCAGTGAGCTTAATGCTTTTTTATGCATGTTTTTGTTTTTTTAAATTCCCATAGCCACTATTTCTGCCTCTAATGATTGGAATGATATGAGAAATGGATCAGCGACTCTCTTTGTGCAGTGTAATTCAACCCTTTTTGATTGTTGTGAAGTGGAAGGAATTGATTCTTTTCCTCCTATTCTTGCTGCTCTTTTAAAAATTTCTAAGGGATAATGGTGTTGGTGGGTATTCAGCAGAACTGATTTACTCTTTCATGCTTTGACAAAGCAGTGAGGGTTCAAGTGTGTGCCTGTGTGAGCGTGAAGCTTTTGGCAGAAGAAATAAGTGTGTTTATTTGTTCTAGGGATTTCTCTTTTTAACCTGCTGTCATGTTCTAATAATTGCTTCTTGGCTAACTCCACTGTTCTGACTAACTGGACATTTTAACGGCCTCTTTACAATGCGTGATAACTTCTTACAGGTTCATTGAGCAAAATGGATATAAAAGAAATTCACTCACAGTCTGCAGTAGACCTTTTAAATGATCAATAATGAGACTCGTGAATGCCTATTGAGAATAGTTTGTTGTGCTTTACATAAACTAAGCTGAAATATGTGAAGTGCGCATTCCACCTATGTTGTTCTCATGTTGTAGAAATGTAGCCAGACAAAAATGAAGCTTTGGATATGGCTCTAGCATTGTGTGCTCCACAAGAGTGGTTTCTTAGCCATAGCTCCATAAGCTTGTTTTTGTTTTGTCACCATCTTTTTGCCTACCTTAGGCAAAAACAATGTGGTTGTGTTGGCCACTGGTTTATACATAATTTCACCTATGGGTGCAGCAAATTAGCATCTGTACTAATACTGACTAATGGCATGTATGAGGCATGTAACACAGATCAACATTGAGATGATTGCTTCTTTGCTGCTGTCATTATAAAATCCTTCCCTTTTGGCAAACTACAGACTAATTGTGTAGCTATTATGTAGCCAGCTTCAAAGAAGAATCTGTCGAATTAAGTGATCTCCGATTTGATGCCATATTTCTTTCTGATGAATCGATTTGCAGACTTTAGTTGGAGTAAAAGATTGTAAATCACACAGTGTACTGGGGCTCTAACTTTGATATAGTTCACCATGTGCTTTGTTTTAGTTTAGCAGATTCATTTAGGATAAACTGCATGTGACTAACTAAGAAATTACTCCAGCTTAATGAGCTGAGGATAGATGCATTTTGGGGTTTGACTTGTTTTAGACATCCTCACCCTCCATTCTGAATCATAATTAATGTTTTGAAACACCAGGCTCTTCATTACTATAAAAGGTATCATGAGGGAGAGAAACTTGGTGGTATTAAAGGACCACATTATCACGGTGAATTGGGGAAGACGGAAAGAACTTGGAGACCATCATAAACTGTCTGAGCAAAGTGTCTCCAGGGTGTTTCGCAGCTACTCTCAGAACACTGCTTTCTTTCTTATCTTTCCCCGACCTTGGCCAACTGTTCCTGTTGTGTGCATGGCATGTGATAACCACATTAATCTGTGTTGTCTCTCTCTCTCCCCCCTATTTTTTTTCTCTCCCTCTGCTCTTCTGTTATTTTCTCTAACTCTTTGGAAACCCAAGGAGCTGGTAAGAGCCTGACTAACTCTCCTCTTCCTCCTCCTCCATCATGTCATATGTGTAACTTGTCTAAGGTTTTGTGTCTCTTTTTATCCTGATGTTTGTGAGCCCACTCATAACACCTTTGTGTTTGTGTCGGCGTTGTTTTAATTTGACCCATTGCATGTAGTTCATTGTAATTGATCACTAAAAAGTTCTGATCAAATGATCCATGGTATTTCCAATCACTAATCAAAAACTGTCATTTAGAAAAGAAAGTGTTAGTTACTTCCAGCTGTGGTTCTGCCTTTTCCATTCACTCCACATCGTTTTATCATAGTAAACCTGTAGCACACGGATGACATATTTGTTTGTAAAGATGACACTACAATCAGTCTTTGCTGAAACTATGAATTATCTTGAAATTATCTGGTTGTGTAAAAGCTGGCCCAAATAATGGATGTGAAACTGTTGCAGATTCTGATGATTCATAGTTAAAATGGGTTTTAATTTCTATGGGTATCTGGACTTGGTTGACAATAATACACATAATTCATGATCTTACCATATTTTTCGGACCATAAGGCACACCGGATTATAAGGCGCATTAAGCAAAACAAAACAGTCAGATAAGTCAAACTTTACTCAACTCATTCCTCTTCCTTCCTGCACTTCCGTACCATTGATTCATTAATGTTGAATTCTCTCGCAGCTGCTCTATTCCCATGTTGTTGCAGTATATTAATGACCTCATAATCCGGATGGATTATCTCAGTTGTTCTGCTGACTGAAGTTTGGTCTGTTTACAGCCTCCTGCCATGCGATTGGATTTGTCCCTAACCATCGGGAACCTTGCGTTAGCGTTTTATCGAGTGGAAAAAAGTTAGCATTAGCACAACACACATAGCTGTGTCGCTAGCAATCACGTAGCATATCATTATATACCAACTAGTCCAACTTCAGTAACCCTACAAACGTCACTGCTGTTTAGTTTTCTGTCTTCATTTATGTTGGAAGTGATAGCAGAGCTGTACGTTTGAATTTTTTCAGAAATCTCTCAGTCAGAACATGCTATATCATGTTTAGGTGGAAACTAGCGAGCTAACTTCCTGCTAACTTCTAACTCCGTTAAATTTAATACATTCTGTTTTCATGGATGCCTGGATATTAAACTTAATTATTACACCTGGTAGAACAGCCACGCTGATCATTTTATTACAGATGAAAGAATTTAGACAGTTTTTCAACTCTCAGTAATGCTGCAGTGTTCGTTTGACTTTGGCACCTGAAGCGGGCACAGTTTAGGACCCAGATTACTCCGCAAGGCTCCTGACTACGGTAGCCGTAATGCTCAGACAATCCATCAAGCTGTGCGGCTTCGTAGCTTACCAAAGTCATACTAAAACATTTTTTGACAGATTTTTGAGCGCCGCGTACCACATAAAATCGGTTCGAGGTCAGTAAGCACAACCAGAATTCATACATAAGGCGCACTGTCGATTTTTGAGAAAATTAAAGGATTTTAAGTGCGCCTTATAGTGCGGAAAATACAGTAATCATATTTTTGGGTAGTGATCAGACCAGTCCAAATTTACCAACCTTTCAATGTATTTTAAGTGTACCTGGGGCTTTCAGTCTTTTGACTCACTGATTCAGTACGGCTAATTTAACTGTGTGAGTCTGTTGATGTTCAGCTGACTTTATTTCCTGGTTTTTCAATGACAGGAGGAGCTTTGCAGTGACAGCGTGGAGAGGATTGTGGTCAACCCCAATGCTGCCTACGACAAGTTCAAAGATAAGCATGTCAGCACCAAGGGACTCGGTCAGTTTCTCACTTTTAACTTATTTAATAACGACGTATTAAGTTGAATAACAAAATATTTGGTGGTATACCACATCATTGCATTAGGTCACATGTTTCTTTATTACATTTTACATCCATTTTACTCCTGGGTCGAGTTAAAGCAAATTACAACATCCATGTGTTTTAAGAAAGTATTTATCCTTTATTAAAATAAAATTATATATTTGTGACTGGTAGGGCTGTTCGATACAACGATATATATCGGATGACGATATAAAAACGTCTATCGTTTCATTTTACGCTATTGTTTGTTTTGTGGTGTCGCAAAATAAACTGTTTACGGCAATATTTTTTCATCGTTTTGATGGTCACTGTAGTGGCTATATTAATTTCTCTCCCTCTCTTATATTTAATATAACCACACTACGGACGGACAAGCGCTTGTTTTTATGCGTTGTGGTTAGCAACAACGACGGTAACACCATCGCGTGTCCGCTTGTTTATGTTCCATATAAACCCTTCACAATAAAGCTCAAGATCCTGTTGAGACTTTTCAAAATAAACTCAATCACGTGAAAGAGCAGATTATTTAAGCATGAGAAGCAAAACAAGAGCCGCCAGGTGCTAAAAAATAAACCTTAGACTCAAACGTTAGAACAGGCTTTTCCCCGCAGCACGCCGTGTAATAAATACTCACAAAGAAAACGGCGGCCGTTACCACTTATGTCTAAAAATGTATAGTTTCATGCATCTGTTAAAATACTCGACTCCAGCTACATGACGCCAGCTGGAAACACTTCCATAAGTCGAGCTGCCCAAGATTCACATAATTTACAGAAAATGTTACATTTTTGTGATTTATATCGTTATCGGGATGATAGAATTCTTATATCGGGATATGAGATTTTGGTCATATCGCACAGCCCTAGTGACTGGTATTAAAAATGTACAGACTTGAGTAGAAATGAGTGAATTATCATGTCACATTTGTAGACAAAAAACAAAGTGTTACTTTAGTCTGTTGCAAACATATCTACCTTGTTAAGGTACAGAATGCAGAAGAGCTGCTTTGGCTTCAGTTAGTTAGGGGATTATTTATTTGTTCATTGAATTAAAGCCTATAAAGTTAACATATTGCTAAAATTGGCAAAAGTAATAAAAAAAGAAAAGTAAATGACACACATTCCTTTGCTTTGACATTTTTTCTCAGTGCTTCTTTGGCTGTCTTGTCTTTAAAATTTTCATCTGCTGTCATTTGTATTTAATTGTTGTATAAGATACATTTCTTATTTAGTGTAAAGAAAACAAAAATCAATAAATACATGTAAAACAAATTAAAATATTTTATTTCTTCCGTTTGTGCTATAACAAATAGATTTGCATTCTTAGAAACATCAGTTTCAGCTTTTAATGTCGTATTTGTCACTTTCTCTCTCAACACATTTGTCTTTTCTTTTTTCAGACTTTTCAGACAGAATCAGTAAAAGCAGAAGAGTTGGCTATGAGTCAGGAGAATTTGAGATTGTGAGTAGATTCTGTTCAGAACTACATTACTTTGTTCTCATAAAAAGACTTATTATTTTGTTCACTCTGTGTTTGTCATTTCTGATAAAAGTCAGAGAGCATGTGATGCTAGTGGTGTGATTATTTCTCTCAGCTCTTTTGTATATTGAATAATATTCATTCAGTTTCTCTGCTCTGTGGCTTAGCTTGGAGAGGGCTGTGGAGTGAAGGAGACTCCTCAGCAGAAGTATCAGCGCTTAGTGAATGAGATCCAAGAACTCACGCAGGAGGTGGACACCATCCAGGTAACCTGCAAGCAATAGACGTGTACACACGTCCAAAAGAAGGGATGATCATTCTTCTACTTGTATCTTAGTAGCATTCCTCCACATCGCTCATAGATCATTTAGTATTGCATTTATTGAAGGGAAGATCAACCATTGAGTTGGAACAATTTCAGCAAATCTAATCCAAAGCCTAGTCTGGTGTATGCACTAAAGATGAAGTTCACAGTGAAAATTAGCTAGATTACAACTAACAATGTTGATTAACAAAGTTTCCTCCTTCGATCGTGTCCCAGCTGTCATGGTGCAAGAAATAGCTCACAGCCTCAAATTCAAATTTTAATTTTATTTGTCGCATACACAGTATGACATGTGGTGAAATGCTTATTGCTGTGCAATACCCAACCATTAAATGACAGTAAGATTTACAGATTACTACAAAAAATTACAGATTTTAACTTAGGAATTTAGAGTAAAAATGTGCAAATAACAGTTTACGTAAGAAATTATGAATAAAAAGAAATTATAAATGATGAGAAGTGTGCAAAAAAACCCAAAAAACAGAGTGCATGTGGTGTTGTGATGTGTGTGGGAGAGTCCAGTCGTACACGTGGTTCAGGGCCCGAATAGCCTGGGGGAAGAAGCTCCTCCTCATTCTCTCTGTTTTGGCCTTAAGGGAGCAGAAGCGCTTCCCAGACCTCAGCAGTGAGAAGAGTCCATTGTTGGGGTGGGAGAGGTCCATCATAATCTTCTGGCTTCAGTCTTGCACCGCTTGGTGTAGATGGACAGCAGGTCAGGAAGCTCTGACCGAATGATGCGTTCGGCCAAGCGCACCGCTCTTTGCAGATCTTGCCTGTCTTGCTTGGTGCTGTTCCCAAACCAGGTGCAGATGTTTCCCGTCAGGACGCTCTCAATGGTGCAGGAGTAGAGGTTCTTAAGCACCCTCAGTGGCAGATGGAAGTCTCTAAGTCTTCTGAGGAAGAAGAGACACTGGCGGGCTTTCTTAACCAGGGTGTTAATGTGGCAGGACCATGACAGGTCCTGAGTGATGTAGACACCCAGGTACCGGAAACTGTCTACTCTCTCCACTGGCGTGTCACTGATGATCAGGGGCCCATAATTCCTCGCCTGCTTTGTAGTGCTTTGTACAAGTCCACGATCAGCTCCTTAGTTTTGCTGACGTTTAGTAGGAGGTTATTCTCCTGGCACCAGGTCTCCAGGTTCATAATCTCCTCCAGGTAGGCCTTCTCGATGTTGTCAGAGATCAGGCCCACAACAACAGTGTCGTCAGCAAACTTTACAATGGAGGTGGTGTCCGATGTATAAAGTCCTGCTGAGTCCCTGTGCAGGACTCAGCGTATCATGAGGCCAACATAGACAACTGTTCATGCTCACTGTAGTAAATGTTTTTGTATTGTTCACAATAACTTTTATTTGCAATTCTGTATTTTTAGATTGGTTAGCAAGCAATATGGCTTAGAAGTAGATCCATATGCCTTTATTTACAAAAGCTAATCCAAAAATATTATATGATCAAATAATAATGCAAAATTATTAGTGTTTGATCCTGTACTACACACAGATTGTATTACCTGGCATCAAAGATGTATGTGTCTCTCTGCGTCCAGGCTGCCACAAAGGAAAGTAATGCAGAGGAGCGCCTCACTCCAGTGGTGCTGGCCCAGCAGGCAGCCCAGCTTAAACAGCAGCTGGTTTCAGCCCATCTTGACTCACTGCTTGGACCACAGGCACACATCAACCTGGCTGACCCAGATGGCGCACTGGCCAGGTGAGTTGGCTGGAGTTAACAAGACAATGAAGCACAAACAAGGGCAAGCACCTGGAACCTGAAACCTTACACCATAGTCTGTTAGATCGTGCCAGCACTGCGGTCTGAGAAACTGAAATGATTGGGAAGAAAGAGGGTGCTCTGGAGAAACAGAGAGAATCAGAGTGATCGATATAAGCTTTAACCAGACATAATAAGATGGAGTAGCAAGGAAATAGGATTAATTGCACACATAAATGTTGCTGATCTCAAAGGGCATAGCTACCAGGAGCACAACACAACTAGGGGACAGATGATTGAGGGAGGGAAATTAACTAAAAGAACACAAAAATCTTTGAAAAATTCCAGAGCCCAACTGAGCATAAGCAAAGGAAGCCGTGGGATTAAAAGGGAAAAACACAAATGTGAGAAAGTAAAGAAAACGTGATGAAAACATACCTTGACTTGCAGTTAATAACACTGACTAAAAGGATTGAGAGCAAGAAAGAGGGAGGACCACAGTCATGGCAGCACATGGGGTTGGTAACAATGGTGAACATATTATCCCTTTGTGTCTTTCTTCCCTTCTCACAGGCGTCTGCTCACCCAGCTGGAAGCCGCTAAGGGCAGCCGTGGCAGCTCTGCAGGAGACAGCAAGCCGACAGCATCAACTAAGGGCCCAGATGGAGTGGTACTCTACGAGTTGCACAGCAGACCAGAGCAGGAGAAATTTAATGAGTCTGCCAAGGTAAAGAGGAAAGAGAGGTGGATAAATGTCTGTGATGAATGCACACATAAAATTAAGCTGTATGGTCTCCTCAACGTGCTTTGTTTCTGTACTTCTGAGTGGAATGTCAGAATACTAGATGGCAATAAGCAGGACAAAAGGAGGAAGGTATACATGTGGGTGTTTGTGTGTCTCTTGTGGGATGCTTGTTGTCACTGCCAGCCATGTGTTGCCTTTTTCCGTCTCTGTAGATGGCGGAATTGGAGAAGCGTCTAGCTGAGCTGGAGACGGCTGTTGGCTCAGGATCAGACAAGCAGGTACACACACAGTCCCGCTGTCTCTCTCTCTCACACACGCATTGTCTTCATGGGTCTTTGCTCTCATTCGCACTAATTTTGTGTGCCTGTCTCTATGTCACACTCACAGCAGAATGTTCTTGCTTCTGTTTTCAACAAAGTGAAATAAAAAATAAAATATTCCACTTGATTTATGTAAATTATAGCAGTGGCTTCATTGTTTCTTGTTAAAATGCATTTTTCCCTCTTCACATTTACTTTATAGGGACCTCTGAGTGCTGGTGCTCAAGGATCCAGTTTGATGGTAAGAACACACTGTGGAGTTTGTCTCTCTATTCAAAACTCTGGGTATCTGATGTGCAGCCAGAGAACTGGGTCATACTTCAAAGGTGACATCAGTTCCTTCAAGTTTGTTTATTGCTGCTGTGCCAGTAGGAGGAACAAAAACCTAAAGTTTTGTGCTTGATCTTATATATAAACTTGTCCTCCTTTGTATCAGGACACCATAGAGCTCCTGCAGGCAAGGGTCAGTGCTCTGGACTCTGCTACTCTGGATCAAGTGGAGGCAAGACTGCAGGTGATTACTCCCCGTACAGCATTACAGCACAGTGTTAGGAGGAGGGAGCCTTTCCATATGAAGTCACAAGACACTTGCATCTCGATTACATTCGGACTTGTACATTAGTTTTTTTTCCTAGATGCCTTTTGGTTTGAAAGGGTAGTGAGGTTTTTAGTATATATTTTGCTGTCTTTTGAGTTTCATCCATTGCGTTTAGTACAGAGGCAGGCCCAGATGTGTCAGTTGGAGGGGCATCTGGACTATGGCTTTTGTATCTAACAAAAACTAAAAAAACACAAAAAGACAAAGAACATTGCTTTTCTGCAAGAACTCATTCCATTTCTTTATAGCAGTTATTCCCAAAATCAAGAGTGCTGCAGCCCACTTAAAAACCATAAAATCCAATCGGAATTTAAATCTTGAGTCTTAAATCTTCAGTCTAATCAAAATATAACAGAAAATTATGTATTTCCTTGAAAATTGTATTTAAAAAAAACAACAACAAAAAAAACGGTTGTTGGCTATAAATTCCTAATGCTAATCTGGTCATATGCATATTGTTAAGGCCAGTGTAGCCCACCTGTCACTGGGACGCAAACTTCAATACAAGAGCATTCAATTGTTGCTCAGAGTAATGAGTAATATCACAAACTAACCACCGCCTAGCACCAGTTCTAATTCAGTTTTTATATAAATAAATTAATATAAATATGTAACTGTTCATACTTGTGAGTAATTTCAAACTGCGGCCCAGCTGCAGTTCCTTTGTGGCCCAAAAAGTCACTCTGAGGTCTTTTGGTCACTGCCTGCTTTTTAAGAGCAACATATACCTGAAACCTAAGGAGAACGTTCAGAATGGAGGGTATTACACAAAGCTTAGGTCGGTCCAGCTTTGAGTCAGACTGTAGACACAATGCTTTTATAGCATGTGCCTTAATGTTTGGCTACTTTGTCGCTCAGCTGATAAATATCTTCAGTTTAAAATATGCCCCAGTGACATGATGTTGGGTTACTTGTGACATAGTCCACAGTGAAACACTAGTTGCCCCAGAGTGGTACCTCTTGCAAAATTAAAATAGATTACTGTATATGTTTTTTCTCTCCTGCAGAGTGTCCTCGGGAAGATGAATGAGATTGCTAAACACAAGGCAGCGATTGAAGACGCTGAAACACAAAACAAGGTTAGTAACCCCTGACCACCTTCAGTATCAAATAAAGGCTGTAATAATTGCAGATGTGTTTCTTTACAACTTCCAGGCTCAAACTGACCGCATGTGATTTGTCTACTTTGAGGCTGTTTCAGTAAATGTTTCTTCCTGACAGACATTTGCAATCGTTAGAGCTGAAATGTTTTCATCAGTGTCAAGGTTCTCATTCCAATAAACTTCAAGTATATATTTACAAAAGTCTGGTAGCAAGTGGGAAGAATATTGTTTATACAATTTCAGTTTAATGCTGATATTTCAAACTGCCCACATTCATAACCTTTGAGAGCCAAACCAAAGTGTAATCGAATAGTTTGTTTTTAGTTTGTTCTTTCTAAGTAATGAATCAATTCAGGTTTTCACATCAGATCTGACAAACAGATTTCATGCATTCATGTGTTGTATATGTAATTGACCAGCAGAGGGCAGGCTATGCTAATTATATAATTTCTGTGAATAACTGTATAAATGGTTGGTTTGTGTTAGGTATATTAGTGTTTTAGAAAAATATTGTATTTGACCATCTGAAAAGTGTGTAAGACAAAAAAAAAAAACAAGCTAGAAAATCTTTCATTTTTATTTGTTCATTAGAGGTTGTTAAAGTCAAATAGAGTCCAGCACAAATGGGTTTTAAACACAAAATAACACCTGAACTGGCTTCAAAGGCCCTTTGAAGTGTCGGCACTCTTTGGTTTATCAGTGTGTAAACTCACCTAAAGAAACAACGTTCAAGCATGTGAGCAACATTTCTAGTTCTGGCATCAGAATAATGTGAAGGAAAGTTTAAAATATAGGCAACAGTTTAAGCAAGACAAAATATCCACAAAGTCACCTGAGGCTTAAGTGTGTGTGTGTATACAGAAAAATTCTGCTGGCTGACAGCTTCTCCTATAAAAATCATTAAACGCGCCTGTGTTTGTTTACCTGCCAGGTGTCAAAGTTGTATGATGTGGTGCAGAAGTGGGATGCCATGTCCACTTCTATACCTCAGGTGGTGCAGAGGCTCGTTGCTGTCAAGGAGCTGCATGAGCAAGGTAACGCACAGGAACTGAAACTGCTCCGTCCATTCACACAAAACCATGAAACGCAGAAGATGCTGAGGTGTTTCAGGGGTTAGGAGCTTATTAAAACTCTAGCATTAGATGAATGTACTTGTGAGTGTGTGCCAGTAATTGGCAAATATTCTAATAATGTTGCTCTTGGGGCAAATTTCCCCACAGTAAGGATCGCAATGGAAACATGGATAATTTATGTGCGCTTCTTTTATGTGAGGGGGAGATGAACCTTGAAATGACACCCATGAGAGTTCAAGGAGAGAATGTATGTAGGTTAGCGGGGATGGGATGTGGCGTTAAAGATTCAAAATATGTTGGGTGTTGCCACAGAACATAACAGGGTGTGAACCCAGATCACGTTCCAGGCAGCATCTGTGTTGGAGAGTAACATTTGCATCCACTGTGGAAACGTCAGACAAAAGATGAAACTAAAGGAAAACGGGATTCAAACGGATAATGGAATTAGCCTAAACCGTGCCATTCTATTATAACAAAGGGCAAAAAATCACTGAGAGGGGAGACTCAAAATGGTAACGGAATTAAACTAAATCTTGCAATACTGCTAAACACCCCCTTGGGGTAACAGAGATGCATGATATTATATATATCACATTATCATCTTTTTATTATTTAGCACATGAAAGCGGAACCTTGGCATTAATAGATTATATTGATAATTCCGTTCTGAGAGCTGAAGGAGGTCATTTATCATCCAGCCTCTCTCTGCACCCATCTGTCACACATTGCAGCTTCTTTGCTTGACAGAGCTTAGCTGCACCTTTTTTCTTCTCCTGATCTTTCTTTACCAATAAAGTAAAACTTGAAAAAGAAAATACTTAGTTTAATCTTTTAAGCTGCCGTTCATCACTGTTAGATTAGGTTTGCATCAGTTCCTTTGCCCTTCTCCTTTAGCTGACAACAAAGACATTTTGTTTTTAGCAGATGTTTAGAATTTAAGGATTACTTATTTCCTTGATCTAATTCTCCCTTTTCACTTCAACCCTCTATCTCACAGCCATGCAGTTTGGCCAGCTGCTGACACACCTGGATACCACTCAGCAGATGATCAACAACTCCCTGAAGGACAATAATACCCTGCTAACACAGGTGAGAAGTTCATAGACCTGTTGAACAATTGTAGCAACATAAATAATTTCTAAGCGCTGCAGGGAGAGCAGAACTCAGCAGTTTTAGCCACTTAAATGGTCAGCTCGAATGAGCTACTGCAACCATGGTAAACTTGGCACTGGCCAGCAGAAATGTGTCACAGGTCGATATAAAAAGATGCCAGCAGTTATACAGTTGCTGTCGTTTTACAGAAACGAACGTCTTCTGTAGTAATTGGTAGAAACTTTGTGAACCACTTTTTCACAATAGCAGATGAAAATGTTAGATTTGGTGTGAAAGAAAAACTTGACATGTTCAAACACTTGGCTGTAACCTCTTTGTATGTGTAGTGAATGAGTGGGAAAAGTGTCCTCTAATACCCTTCAGAGTGCACAGCCGAGGCAGCTTTTCACAGCTAGAAGTAACAATCTAACAAACTACAGCTTCCCATTACGAGGACAGAAGCTCTGTAAAGCCTCTTCTGAGCTCAGTCAATAATCAGTCTGTGCTTTCACAGTTCAAGGCTTCTGGCAGGAGGGACCAACAGTGCCTCAATCCAGTAAAATGTTTTTGTTTGTTTTGTTTTTTTCTTTACAATGTTTTGGTGTCCCAGAGGCCTGTTAAATCTGACATTTCAGTTTCTTATCAACACTAACAGAGTTTTTGTGTAGCCTTCTGAAACAATGTCTAATAATAATTGTCATCAGTTAAGGTTGGGCAATTGGACGAATATATTGACCATCGGTGATAGGCTGAGCCTTTCGCCAATCGTTTTTACAAGAGCGATTTATTTTTGTCCATGAGTAAGTTTGCTAATAATCTTGGTTGAAGCTAAGAGAAGCAGTCAATAGAAAAAATAGTAGCGCTGTTTTAACGGCAGCCTCTTCCAGCTGCGAACAAATGCAGCGATTCATTTACTCAAACTCATAACAGAAAGAAAGAAAGACGGTAGCCTATGTTTAGAAAAAAAACAAAAACCAAATAATTAAATGACTAATCCAAAAAGTAGCTATATTAATACTGAAACAAACAAGAAAAGAAGGTAAAATATTCCCTCTAAACAGAACGTATAAATTCTCAATGTGCAAATCAGTCTGTGCATGATTATATTGCTCCGCCCACAAAAAGTCACCTGCACGAATATATCACCTATCGTCAGTCGAATGTCGGTTGGAAAACTTTTACATATCACCCAACCTTATCATCTGTAGCACTTTTCCTACATGACTCAGTTATATGGATGTTTAACAGTGCTGCAGCTGATTGGTATTTTGTTTGAACATTTAGTCTGTTTTTTATCTGTCTTTAAGGTGAATTTCTTGACTGGTTGAAATGGATTTAGAAAGGTTAGATGGTAAAGGATATAAGGAATTGAAACATCTTGATAATTTTTTTGGGATATATGGCTAAGGTTTTCATATTTAAGCACCTTCATTTCTTTCATCTCTTACTGCGTATTTAGCTTTTTCCCTAAATCCTCTCTCTCCGTCCCATCAGTCTCTCTCACGCACTTCTGGAATTAACATTCTCTCTAATTCTTCTTCACCAGGTTCAGCAAACGATGAAGGAAAATCTTGTGGCTATAGAGGAGAACTTTGCTGCACTAGACCAGAGGATGAAGAAGCTTTCAAAATAAACGGTGGCAGAGTTTGGAATGGTCCCGAAGAGTGTAGGACATGGACAATTTGGAGTTGGCTTGAGAGCACAGATGAGGGGGGGGGATCTGGGTTTAACGCTGTCCTTTCTGGCCACTTTTCTCTTGCGCTCTACTTCCGCCTCTGCCTTTTTTCATTAAGTGGAATGCTAGAAAGTTGGAAACGATGGAAAAACAAAAACAAAAGGAGACCGATGTTCTTGTCCACCCTCTTTTCCTTTCCCTTTCTCTTTCATCAAACTGTTGTCATCTGAAACCACATTTGTCCACACTATTCATGCAGCTGATTGCAGTCCCCCCCATTAAGCTTATGAGTTTTAGAGCGGATTGTTTTTATAATTATTAGACTAGAAAATTCTACCATTCCTTTTGGACCTTCATGCGATTATTGGATTTGTACTGTAAATTTTTGGTAAAATGAAATGAAAAACGGTGTCAAGCGGTGTAGAAATAAAGATCTATTGTCCTAAGTTGTTGTAGCAGAAGCACGTATGTGTGAGCATCAGGGCCGTGTCACCGAAGGACAGCTTGTAAATATGCCTGTGTACCTTATTGTTTCTTCACGCTCAGTCGCTTGTAACTATATTATTATGACTGAGACAGCAGACACCACAGACAAACTTTTAATCTGCTTTGTCATTGCCCACAAGTTCACTGTATTGTTCATCTGTGGTTATCGAAACAGATCAATAAAACAAAGTGCTGTAAGGCCCGCCTCCTTTCATTCCTTTTATTTTTTAAATATGTAATTATTGACCTAGCTTCCTGTCTGAAAAACAAATGTAAGTTTTGTGAAATACTGATGATCAAATGGTTTTTCCACCCTTTAAACAAAATATCCTGGTCCTCAGTAGTTAGCTGTTGGTGTTACGCTTTTAATAAGAAGCCGTAGGAGAGTCACAGATGGCTAATTGAATTCTAAACTGACCTGTCAAAATAAAGTCTTCATTTGTGGTTGTGCTCAATATATATGACCACTGGGTGGCAGCATAGCATCAAACCCAAACAGAATCCTAAGATGAGGCCAAATAAACCCATAAAAGCAGATTATTCACCCACTTTGACATATTTGTTTCTAATTAAGCTTCCCATATTTTATTACACATACCCCAACTCTGATTTTTAGGTCTAGAGTCTAAATCCACCCTCATTCTGTGGCCTCTAACTCTGTTTGTCCCCTGCTTTTCTCTGTTTGTTGTTGTCGTCAGCATGTCTCTGCTTGCTGCTTCTAATTTTTATATTTATAAGTAAATGTACATGCTTTGTACAGCACTGAAAGCTGTGTGTAAATGGGTTTTATAGAAATACATTCTACTTGCTCGCATGTTTAGTTTCTAATTTCGTAAATCGTAACTTGATATTTTTAACTAGTTGGGGTTAAGTTGGTGGACATAAAGCTAATTGGAAAAGGAAAAAAAACTTAGTTATTTAACGATTTGTAATGAAACAGGTTTTTGTGTTATGTTATTTGACCTTTACTTCATGTCCCTCCCTGTCTCTCATAGCATTCTGCTTGTCAAAACAGGGCAGTATTACAAAACTTCACAGGACGATTATTTTAAAAAAAATTAAAAGGTTAAGTATCGTACAAACTGTTGCACTAGAATAAAGGCAAACGGCAAAGTTAAAGCAGGAACAGAAACTAAAGCACCCAATCGAGTAGAAACCTAAATGTAAAAGGATTATTTCTGTACGCTGCCTTTTGACAAGTAAAAACAGGAGCCACTAAATTAATTTAAGGTCAGTCTCAAATCCATCTAGCAGTACTGCGTGTATAAAAAGCATTTAATCAAAAAGCTGGCTCCTGTCTGAAGTCAAGTGATGGGATTAGTGACAAAGGCCGACAGATAACATACAGCAGGGCGAGGATCAGGTGCTTGTGGTGAGTCATTCTGATACATCAGCCCCTGCGAGTTAGGTAACAGTGAGCCTCTCGCAAGTGGATTAATAGTTTACCGAGCTACGAACATTGCCCCAAAAGAAACACGCAGCCAGAAGTTAGGTTTCATGCCTTTGACATGCGCTCCATTTTTGGACTCGTGTACTTAAACCTAACTGACCCTGAATTAGATACGACGTTCGATAAAGCCTCTGTTACCAAGCCTGTGGATCATTTCTTTACTTTAGCTGATTATTATGGCTGTGTCTCTCAGCCTATAATACATCTGTCCTTTTATTCCAAAGAGTTATGTGCTGACTGTGGACTCCAGCTTACCCGTTTCTCTTACATGTGGGAGAGCTGCTTGCTCGGACAAGACGTATCAAGTGTAAGTTTCAGGGAATTAGTTCCACAGATCCAACTTAGAAGGGAATGCCACAGATGAGCACAGAGACGTACAGTGTACTGTATATCATGTTATACCACATTTGTCCTTCTATTTTGGGTGCGCTAGATTGGGTCAGCTCAGCCCCATCTGTTAAGAGACACTTTAACACAATCACAAACTGACTATTTAGCAAGAGCACAAAGTATTTATTTAACAGCAGTATTATCTTTTAATGTGGAAATTTAATGAATGATGAAATACAATTTAAGAGAAAGGTTTAAATCCAGAAAGCACAAACAATAAATATTGTCTCTGCGGTATAAATGTAGCTGCTTAAATACTGTATGTCAGCACCAGAAGCTTTTACTCTACTGGACAAAGTAAATATTAAAGTCCTCTGGCAGCACAGAGCAGCTGAACACAGAGGAGGCAGAAGGGAGCACCAATTGCTCTAAAATCTCTGTTTCTGGTGCTGATATGGGAAAAACTAGAATGAGAGGAAGAAAAGGATGGTGTAAGAGCCTGGAGTGTGTGTGTTTCGCTGCCAGAATACCCACCTGTTCAGACAGGCGTTTAAAGTTTAATGCGCTACAGTCTTTCGCTTTAGCTTTTTGTTGTTGTTATTGTTTTTAGCCCTTTTTTTCAATTTCTCTTTTATCTCTGACACATAGGTGAATGAAGAAATCCAGAATAATGCATGTAGATAATAACAGCTCTACCGTGCTGTAAAGATTTTCGAGATAATCGTGAAATCATTCAACTAAGGTTGAGAAATCGAAAGGTTGTGAAAAATTAATAGAGTATTTAACTCAATTTTAATTTAATTTACCACCCTGTTACTTCCACCTCAGAAATAACAAATAGAAGAATTAATAAAAGAAGTCCAAAAACCTGAATGGGTTTGAAGGAGAGAGGAGAGAAGAGGTGAATGGAGAAGAGCTTTTACGGGTTTTACAGTCGTGCGGCACAATGAGGCTTGAAGATGGGGTACAGATGGGTGAGGCTCAGAGGTAAGCAGGGTTAAACACGCTAACAAGATTGTCTGCGAAGTCATCCCAAAGCTCCGAACACACAAATCTCACCAAGCAGATGTGACGCATAGCTGATAAATCTGGATGAGCTGTGATTGAGTGCTGAAATCATTTCAAACTTTAAGAGCTCTGAGATAGTTTGCTGCTTTGCGTGAATGCTGGCTGTCCTGTATTTATAAATGAAATGATAGATGGGGAAAGTTCCTGAGGGGAAAACTGCAAATTAGTTGATTAATGGGCATCAGCACACAATAGAGAATTGCATTATTGGTCTCAGCTGAGATGAGCATTGGCAAGAGAGATGAATGTAGTAACTAAAAAGGCCTCGAAGCTTAATGACAAAGCTAAAAAAAAAATCTGTTGGCAAAATTTGCCTTAAAAAGTATAACCAGTGTGTGTTTGTCTAAGAACCACTGATTATTTTGTACTAATTTAGGATTTGGTAAATGCCTTTTACACTTTACGAGAAGGTCTCTCTGTTTGTTGTCAGGGTGAACAGGAAAAGAGCTGAAACACACCATGAGAAAGAGCAAGCCAGGATACAAAAAAGGGATTTACTGTATCACCAGCACTTGTTAACAGCTGTATCAGTTGGTCTCAGTTCAGAGGGATTCCGACAGCTGGTGTGTGTGTGTGTGTGTGTTTGTCGGGAGGAACTGGGTGTGGAGTCTTGACCAAGGGCATAGGACAGAAAGAGGGGAGCGTGGTGTAGTGGCTGGAAAATTCCCCAGACTCTTTCTGCCTGTAAAACAAAAGTAAAGAGTTTATTTTGAAGAGATAACAACCACCGTCCCTTTAATTTCATTTACCTTATTTTGCTGTCCTTGCTGATTGTTTATTAGATTTCAAGCACAAAGGCTTCTTTTAAATCTGTGTGGCAGCAAAACAAAGAACCATATTTTCTGCGTCGATAACCCCGTAAAGGCTGGGTTCTTTCACTTGTCATATTTCTAATAAAAAAATATAAACATAATATTACTTTACCGGGCTGTTTCTTGCTTTATTTTGTGTGACGTGTGAAACACAATTGTGCTGTTATTATGTTGGTTTCACAGAAATAGTTTTAAAAAATTATAAAGGAAGACAAAAACATATTCAGCCAACATCCCCAAAAGGTGATCCACATAAGCAGACAATTTAGAATTTGCAGGACTTGTTTACACTCTGTTACCTCAGGGCATAAAAAGGAACAGAAAAACAAATGCATTGTCTATACTAGTCTTTATCTTTGTTTTATTTTTTACTTTTTTTTAATTATATATATATAAAAAAATGTGACAATCGATTAGAAAGCAGGGGTCATCGTCATTAGAGCGTACTAACAGTCTTAAAAAAAGATGCAACCTAGATTTGGGGTTGTAAACAGTGTTTTATAATGACTACAACACAGACGACGGGACTGACAAAATAAACAGACAGCATGGGTGGAGAGGGAGGGGTGTAGCGAAAGTATGCTCAACTACTCAGCAACAGCCACTCAAGTCGTGACGTGTTCGCGGTGCTTCCTGCAGCGCTTTAACCCGGGTCCTAGAGACAGTATTTGAGCTTTCTATTCGCTACTTGGCGCTGTTGCTATGGGGCTGTGCATGTTGAGGCGTGCACGTTGCACCGTGCATGGAAAACAGTTTGCGTGTGCTGACTGAGAGTCTAAGGTTGGGGCAGAAAGTGTCAGGAGCAGGGTAAAGAAACCGCATCGAGAGCATAAACATGATGAAACCAGATTTTATTCCGCCACTTTTTATTGTATTTTTTTAATTGTTGTTGTTATTGTTGTTTACCTTCTTTAATGTCGACGATCCAACACTGTGACTATCGCAGGACGGTGAAGCATGGCTCCCCGTGCGTCTGAGGCGATGACCTCGTTGAACTTTACCCCACAACAAATATTTATGCAGGGGGTTTATTATCTGTATTTTAGTCTGTGGGAGTTTAACTAGATTTTAATAATTATGTAAACAACTTTCATGTGTTATTAATATCTAAAAAAAAATATGTTATATAGGTCCAGGTAGAGGTGAAACACTACGATATTCATATTATTAAGTTTGCAGTATACTGTTAGAGGCTGTTTACATGTGAAGAGTGACACCCCAGGAACTTATGTTGTTCTGTAAGTGCAAGTTACACAAATATGTCAACAGGCACCCGATGTTTTTCTATATATCTGCGACAAATATATTTTGTAATTACATTTAACCTATTATGACATACTAATATAAATACATATATATATATATATGTTTTGGTTATATATCGGTTACAAAAACAGATAAATAAGTCACATACCTACAAAACCAGAATTTTTTTAGCAAAAAAAATTATAAATTTCATCATTGGCAGATTAAAACAGGGGAGCATTAAAAAAGGGGGACAGTCTGCAGCTGGATCACACCCAGCTCCGCGGGCTCGCGCCACAGACGCTCCACCGGCCGGGCGTGTGTTTTCATATCTCGCGCGGAGCAGCAGCAGCAGCAGAGCGCGCGGTATGAAATGGCTGAGAATACGAGCAAGAGTGCAAGTGTGTGCTATGCTGCAAATGTTACCTGACAAACACCTAACACATGGCCAAAAAACGCGTTATTTCGACGTTAGTCTGGGTGGGGGGCGGGGGCAGGTGGGTTTATGTCCCCCTCGGACATGGCACGGGGGTAAAAAAAACAAAAAACAAACCAAAACAAGGCAGGTGTGCGGCGACTGCCGGTGCCACGGACAAACTTTAGACAAACACATGGAATCAAAAGTCAGGTAAACGCACGCGGATGGCAACACAATAAATGAACACGTCACGGGAGCAAGTAAGCGCTAAATGGATTGGATAGAAAACAGATTTTTTTTTTTTAAATTCACGATAAAACAATTAGTAGGGGTGGGGGGGATCGATTCAGCTTTTGTGTTCCGGAAACAAACAATTCTTCGACATTAGATCCATGCATATATGTATATTTTTAGATTTTTGTTAGAGCCAACACTGTTTAATAAAACATGTTCTGATTCTGCTGGTGTTATCCCCAGCTAGAAATTGGTTGCCAAGCATTGCATCATTCCTTTCATGTGACTCCCATACGCCCCAAATTCGTCCTGGCCGTCTTATGACTGCATCACAATTGCTGCTCGCACAAACTATACACGCTAGTGTGAACAACCAGCTAACCCGAAGATTTCCCCGCCCCTGGGCTGTTTTCGGGTCACTCTATTGGATGTCACCAAGGGAAAGATCTTAACTCCGCTCTTCTGATTGGTGTATGGGAACGTCAGGTTTTGTCGCTCTTGTTCGGTTGCGCCGAAATTACCTTCCCATGCATAGTTCGGTTGGCGTCTCCCACAATATAAACGCCGCCGGGAGTTTCCGTAAAATCACATTCAGCCGTCAAGACTGAACAATGGTTAACATGAGCTATCACCAATTTTTACTAAAATATCTACATTCGAATTCAAGACAGTCGAGAAGGCGAGCGAATAAAAGAAAAAGGGTAAGCGGATATTCCTGTTAGCAGTTCTGCTGTTTTTAATCTTTTAGTGAACAACTAACGGCGACTTCACACACTCTCGGAGTGCTCTGTCGGTGTAGTGGAAAACGAAAAAGCACTGTGCATGTTTTTTTGCCGATATTTCAGAGCCATTTTTAGAGTAACAGTTGCTTTAATCGATCATAATTTTAATTGAGTTGTTTTCAGGTGTTGTCCGCTTTGTTTTCCAAGTTGTCAAGCTCTCACGGACTTGTGCCGAGGAAGTTTCGATGTTTTGGCAGCCGACTGTGCCGAACGCCCTGACACAATTCCGTGAATGTAGCACCGAAGGCATGTACCGCTTTAAATCTGAGCTGTCATTGATTGTGAGCGTTTATAACAGATTTTATACTGCGCCGTAACGTCTGACAGTAATTGATGGGGCTGTCGACATGAAATCGGACGTGTTTAATTTTTGTTTTCTGCACTTTGACACTCCCGTTTAGGTTAAACGCTCACCGCTGAATGGGCAGCTGTTTTCGTTACTTTTTCTTTCCACCCATCCCACTCTTTGCTTTTCTCTTTTCTCTCTACGTTTCCTTTTGTTTCGCCCATTCCCCCGGCTGGACTTGGGTTTCCATGACGTAATTGTCTTGGCGTACAGTGGTCATGTAACTAAAACAGGAAAAACGTATATACGCATGTTATTATAAAACACTGTTAAAAAGGAAAAATGTCATGCGTTTTGGTCACCACAGTTTTAACGCGTGTACGTTTGCGTTCACATCTGGAGTTTAACAGGAGGAAGCAAAACAGGGATTTATTTTTATTTTTTACCGCTCACATTTTATATCACTGCCGGTCTACGTCAAAGTATTTTATTTTATTTTTTCTCTTTACACATTAAAAACCCTTTTATGACAAAACTTCAGTCATTGTGATGGCTTTTGTGTGCTGGTCTTTAAGACCACTGTAAGCAGAGCAGACAGTCAGAGCTGGACTCCTGAGTTTCATCGGCGTTTTAACCACTTGTTTATCGACTCCGGCGTGTTTTGAGGACCGTCAAAAGCAGGGGGCGCAGTGGAGAGCACCTTGGTCTTTGTTTACAATAATTATGTGACAGGAATTTTGCCTTCTTTCTTCTTCTTTATCATTTCATCAGTTAAACCAGTGGCGTTTCGGGCACCTTTTTGTTTCCACTCACAGCTGGCTCTGTGTTCACCAAATCTCTATTTTGATTTTGAAATCTCAGCAATTTCCATCAGTCAGGGGGAAAAAAACCCACTATTTTTTCTTACTAACCTACCTACCTACCTACTAAATATTTATTTGTCTTTGCAGAATTATTGGGACAAGCTATCTCCAACAAATTGCCAGACTTGATTAAAGGAGACTTTCTAAAGGTAATATTTGACATTTATTCCATCTTTTAAGATTTTGATGTGATCTTTTTTATTTTTCCATCCATTTAATTGTGGAATTAAGGCATCCTAAATTGATTTCATTTTGTTGGTGCAATAATGCATTTTTCTCTGTGTTACTCTGTTTTATTTTAACTTGATTAATTATTGAGTAGACAAAGCCTGACTATAGTATTCAGTTTTGAGACAGACCATCCTAAATCCCTGTGTACACGGACGTCATATCTAATTACAGTTATTTTTAAATTGAACACAATGTCAGTCATCTAACCTGCAGCTGCTTTGCACTTTTCCCTTTCACGCCCCCTCCCAAACACTTCTGGTTCTGGCGGCCCCCCCCCACCCTCAGGTCCAGTGTGAACTGTGTGGCCGAGTATCTGTGCGTTGCGACTGATTGGCGAGATGACTGCCGAGTGGCTACACCTGCCCCCGCCGTACCCCCCTGGCGTGGGGCCGTTGTATGGTGCAGAGTTGGAGGCGTGGTATGAGGACCTGCAGGATATTCTGGGCTCTGACACAGGAGGGGCAAAACTGGCACGAGCCCCTACATGCACCGAGGTCAGTAGTTTGAAAAATGAAATGGTATCATACCCATGATGAATGTGAGTCTTTGTTCATTGCACTTTTTTTTTTCTGTTTTCTTTTATTTTAATTTTTGTGAAAATTTTCACTCGCGTGCCAGACGACGTGAAATTTACTTGTACTTCTAACTCTCTACAGGTTTTGACATTTACATTTTGTGCTTCCAGAAGGAGCCAGAGTTCATGGATGTCCTGGAAAGTTGCTCTCTGACGTGGCTGACCGATGGCAGCCAGACATGGGGTGACGGTGTCCAGAGGACAACAGAGGAGATCCACAGCACCCAGACCCTGCATCACAACTCGTCGTCATCCTCCTCTTCCTCCTCCTCCTGCATGAGTCCAGCTGTTACAGAAGAACGGCAGGTGGAGGCTGAGGGTGGGAGAAGTGGAGATGGCTCGGCAGGAGGTGGCAGTGACTTGCTGCCTCCCGAGTTCTTCGAGTTGCTGAGTGATGGAGGAGTGGGAATGGTGGATGCGAGTGGAGCAGTGATCAGCGGTGGCTATTATTACCACCACCAGCACCACCAGGCTAATGTCCATCCTGCATCTCCCTCAGCCAGCGAGGAGGAACTGCCTTGTGTCCCCGATTCGCCATCTTGCTCCTCTTCAGCCTCCCAGTCACCATCTCAAATTTGTTCTTCTCCCTCTTCACCCGTGTCTTCTCCCTCTGTTTACCCATCCTCCCGTTTGGGAAAACGCAAGAGGACCACCAGCGAGAGGGCCAACGGTGCCTTGTCCTCTTTTGTTTCCTCCTCACAACGCTCATCCTACTCGTCTACCAAAAAGAGTCGCAAAGAAAGAGAGCAGGAGAACGAGAGGAAGGTACAGGAGCTGACAGAGCAGAACGAGCGTCTTAAAGCAGAAATCGAAAGGCTGGGAGAGGAGGTACAGAGGACACGAAGAGCCCTTATCGAGAGACTAGTCAACACCAGAAAATGAGAGGGAGGTGGTGAAGGAAGACGGGAATAAAATATGTCAGGTCCTACAGAATTCGAACAAGCAGTGGTGGGGAAAGGTGTAACAGGGTGGTCATGAAATGCCTCTTAGAAGAATGGAAACCAAAGATAAATTTTTATAAGTGAGGATTTTGTTTCTTGTAAAAGACAGATAAAGATTGCAAGAGGAAGGAAAGTGATGAAAGTCAAGACATGAAAGGGTACAGAGAGGAAAGGGGCTGCAACAGCATTGCGGCTTTTCGAAAGACACAGCATGTATGAAGGAGAACAGACGGCTCTAAGTGCAAATCATGCAGAGGTTCTAATGAATGTCATTTTGAGGAATGCCTAATGAGATCCATATTTTGAGTTGCATGTAGGACAGAAAGGAACTTCATTTAAAGAGCATTTCACTGATAGATCTTCCCACCATTTTGCAATAAATTGTAACTCCTACTTTAAGGGCTGCAATCTGGCTAGCAGAGATTATTTGCCCCAATTTGTGGAGAGTTTAGGAGCTCAGGAAAAGTCTGAAAGTGCCCAGTGCAGTGTGAGTATGAGAGAATGCTTTTTATTTTTGGGGGGAGGAAAAAAAAAAGACATCATTTTCTTACTTTTGTATAACCCATGGCTTGTGTGTATGTGTATTTAGATAAAGCAAGTAGGAACCGGCTATACTTTCTAAGCTGACCTTTTCTATTATGGGAATTTGTGGTAGAATTATTAAGAGCTCTTCTACCCTTATTTACTATTTTTATATAATGCTGTAATATATACAATTGTACTGTAATGGCTTGTACTGTAATATACCAACATATCCACTGTTATTTTCTCATTGTAGTCACTTAAATTGTTAATTGTAGAATATTGCATGCATGGCTTTTGTCACTGATGGCATTGAATCTATGTATTTTACCATAACATTCATTTTATCCTGCGTTGTAACACACCCAATTTGCAATAAACAAGAAAAGTAGAATATTTTTCTGTGTCTGTAATTATTTGTCTTAAAGATCTGTGTTCTTTTTGTGTGTGTGTGTGTGTGTGTGTGTGTGTGGTAAATGAGAAAGGTGGAGAGTACAGACATTTTTTTTTCCTGAAGCTAATCATTTTATTTTATGGATCTAAAAATGGTATTTGTAGCAAAACAAATTTCCAGAGGATTTATATATATATATATGTAAAAACATCTTTAGATGCACAACACACCTTCAAACACTAATATCGTATGCTGACTTTATCACAGGGAGAGTATAAAATCAGTTTCTTTTGGTGTAGGGATTTGAAAAAATCCCTCCATTCTGTAGCTGTATTCATTTGACTCTGTCTTTGTCTGTTTTCATTTCCCCGTCGGCCTATCCAGCATTTCATTAGTCCTCAGTGCCAATACCACATTGTCTTAGATCCTGTCACGGCTTTGCCTTAAGCTAATACCCTCATCTTGCTCTCTCTCTCTGTGTACATCTCGTTCCCATTCTCCACTATCATACCTCGACCCATACTTAGACTAATCTCCATCCTTTTTTCTTTCCCCTTTTTAAATTTCATTTCTTCTTGCCCTTTTGAGGTGCAGGCTCAGGGTTCTTCCCCTCAGCCAGGGCTAGCTGTTTCTTAAGGTCCAACAGTTTGGCCACCTCTGCTGTGATCACGGCCTTCTCTGCTTTCTGGGCTTTGAGTGCTCGGACCTTCTCCCCCTGTGATGAGTAAAATTAAACAGTTGTTGAGAATTTCAGAATGAAATCACAAAAGCAACGATTTGTAGTTTTGCAATTGTGCGTTTTCGTCTGCACAAAGACGCCGCCTAAACGAATTTCCAAATATTTAACGGCAACAATCATGACTGAAAGTATCTTGTAATATTTGAAAAAAAAAAAAAATTCTATTACAATTTTTTTTTTAAATCTACAAATTAGAAAATAATTTTCAAAAACGGAAATAGTCGATTTTATACTTAACGGATAAATTCAGCGCGTGCAACAACTGCTTTGTTGTACGTGCGTTACTTCCAGAATGTTAGACATTTTTTGTCCTTTTGCGGAAAATACAGTACGCTTTGTTATCCAGTTATCAAAAAATGAATTAAGAATAAAACAGTACATTCCATTTTTATTTCAAATTATTCAAAAATATTGATTACAATGCCGGGTAACATGGAAGAACCGCATTGGCTTTTCTTAGATCAGCAGCGCATTTAAGGATCTCACCTGCTCCGCCACAGCCTGGGTGAGCTGCTTGGCTTTCTCCGGGTCCACTTGGTTCACCGTCCCCACCTCAACAGCTGCAGCAGGAGCTGGCACAGCAGCAGACTGAGCGCTGGCAGCGTTACGAACTGGTGTCTGAAGGTGGAAACGGAGAGAAGATGTTTGAATCGAAGGCATTTTGAGGATTATTTCTACACAGTAATTACTTCATTTCAGACAACACCACTCATCACTCAAAATGCAAGTGGGATTGTATGAGTCAATGAATGGACAATGAATCACACGAGATGACGAGTAAAAATACAAAATTTGAGGATGTTAAATTAGCAGCTAGTGTTAGTGAAGGCATGCGGTATATGAGCGCTGACACTCCAGAACAACTGTGGACTGACTCTTCACAAACAAATACCACTCAATACCTTCTTCTTAGGTGGTTCATCTTCAGGCTAGAGGCAAGAGGGTTTAGAGAGGGATTATTTTTTATCTATATGACTGATGCTTAATACATAATTTAAACATTTGCGGTGTGTTTGCGCTATATCGTGTTTTAAAAAGCGGGCAGCTCAATTAAGTACAAATTCTTTTTCATGACAGTCTCACAGATACCAGTGAACAGATATAGTTTATCAATTCTTTCTTATTTCATTATTCATAAATATGGTGAACCTATATTACTACAAGACCCGAATGAGCTCATGCACAGACCATTAGGTACCATAAACATCAAATACCTGCTGTCCACCAAATTTCTTCTTCAAAGCTTCAATCTGATCCGCCTCCAGTTTCTGGAATAACGGACTGACCTGGGAAAAACGAGTTGGCAGAGGCAATAAAAAGGTAAAAATTGAAAATATATGCAGGAATTTTCAAAAGTTTGCAATCGTCGATCCAGCCTAAGGCCAGTATATCTGAAAATTTAACCTGGAGGCTCTGTGCTCATCTGTGAACAAAGAGGATTATGCAAGTAAGTAAGTACATAACTATGTATGAGAAATCTGCAGCGTTTCCGTGATGCCTACCACCACACGCTGAATAACGTTACACTTCAAACAAATGAGAATATTTGTGTACACATAAGCTCTAACATACGATTGATGTAGCGTCCAGATACTTATCCGTAAATCATTATAGCAGTAGTGTTGGACTCGAGCCTTGTTAGGCACAAACAAATCACCACAATTATACCTGAAGGGACAAGTGGCCTGAGAGAAACTTGCTGCTTGCTCGAAGGCTGAGGCCTCCAAACACAGCCTAGGCTATTATTCTTTATTATTCTATTGTTCTGTTCAGTTGACACACTGTTGCATCCTCATTGTATCACCCAGCATTAACAGATACATTCCTGTGTCTACACATGTACAACGTGTGTGTAATACGTGTCGGGGTTGTACTCACTGCGCCAATCCGGTGGCCGGCACTCAGGGAACATACAAAGGTGCCATTGCCTTCTAACATGGTGTTGATGCAAGATGGAGGGGCGTTGAGTTGATCCCTGATTGTTTGGCTGACCGCTGGCATATACGGGAAGAGCATCACCGACAGCAAGCATGCAATATTCACAGACACACCAGTCACCGTGCCTGCACGCTGCCTGCAAAGAGCGGATAAGTTAGTCGGAAACAACATGAATCTATAGGTCAAAATGGACAAATTAGATCTTAAATACCTTTTTTCTATGACAAATTCAATTTAAGACATTTAGTCTGAGATAAATCAAATTAATTTCTCCTTTAAACAGAGATGTTTGTTATTAAAAAACCCACAATTATCAAGCCATTTTCCAGTCTCTAATATAAAATAAAAATTTACAATGTCGAGTCACAACTAATAAAATCTAACACAAATCCAGGCCCAGGCCTCACCTTTCTGAATCTCCTCCCTTGATCTTCTTCCAGGGTTCATTGACCTGAATATACTGATTGCCGTGACGAGAGATATTCAGGATGTGTTTCAGCGCATCGCGGATTCTGTGAAATATTTCACATCGATCATTAAGAGCGCAACAATGACAGCAGGACGATTTTCATCAATACTCGAGTCCCACAGTCTACTCACATAAAGTTTCAGCTTGTGATATAATTGACAATTTAACTAGTAATTCAGAAAATTATTTGATAATTTATTTGTTAATTTTTGAGTTTTTAAATCATTGTGTAAAAGAAATTCAAGACAACAGCAGCTCTAGAAAGGTCATTTTAATTAAGCTGGCATGTTTCTGACTAAATGCTAACATCAGCCCACTGCTGTTGCTTGTCACTAGTATGTGATTCTTACTTGATTTTGTCCATGAGCTGGATGTACTGCTGCAGCTCCCAGCTCACCAGAGCCAGAAGCTTCTTATCTTCCTCCTGTAGCTCCATCACAGGCACACAGCCCTCAAAGAACTTGGTGACAAACATGCCGGCTCTGGAGAAGAAAGCGAGAGGAGGTTTTTTACAAAGCAGATAAACAACAGGGTCAGAGAAAAATGCTGGAATGAAGAGAGACAAAGCGAGAGAATCGGGGAGGGAGTGTGAGAGCAAAACGAGGGAAGGGCAGGTTGCTAGACTTGCTAATTGTTTATAAATTATAGATTTTGTTGCCATATGTAACTGCAGTGCTCTCCTTATTTTAACCAACACAACAGTGCACTGCGTGGAGTCGCTTCTCAGTTCCTTGTTTGCTTCTAAACTGTAGCTGTGTCTGGAACATGTCATTTTTGATATGAGTCTTATGTGCGCATCAGGAGGACGTTCGTGGTGAGAAAGTTTTTGTCATGGCTGATGCAACACACTGTTCTATATTTTACACGTCTCTTAGCCTCTGAGGAAGGTCTGCGAGACCAAAATGCTTTGACAAGAATGTCAAATTTACAATGAACTGAGATTCTGATGTGTGAACATAAACTTCGTGTGTCCTTTTGTTTGTTTTAGCCTTCTAATTAGTGAAACTGACATTCCCTGAGGTTTTTCATTCAGGGGGAATAAAGAACAATATCATTACTGGTAAAATGAGTGAGTCTACAGCAGTATTTTTGCTAGTAAATATGGGCATTTAGCCATATTTGTTTTGTTAATTGTCATCAAAATATTTTTTAATAAACAGCATTTAGATGGTACAAAGTCTTCTATAAATCTGTATGTGTGTCTAAGATGGACACACTGTCACTAATGATGTTGTGATTCAGGGATTGGATCCAGGCAAGGACAGAACTTCTTTTCTGAAGCAGAACACTTGCTCCTCCAACACCTTAGGCTGGTTGCAATCTACAAGATATTTTTGAACCAATTAGGGATCAGCATTGCTGCCCGAGACCAATTTTGAAGATCAAGGTACTTTGGGAAAAAAAAAGCTGCTGAGAAAAATCTTTGATGTGGGATTTAA
Source organism: Oreochromis aureus (assembly GCF_013358895.1). Taxonomy (NCBI): domain Eukaryota; kingdom Metazoa; phylum Chordata; class Actinopteri; order Cichliformes; family Cichlidae; genus Oreochromis; species Oreochromis aureus. Next base: position 35,961,663 of record NC_052946.1, on the reverse strand, counting down.
CCCTGATCTTTTAAAAATCATTTGAGGCGATGTAATTGGGGCTAAATTACGCCATCCCAAACAAATTTGGAAAACTAGGGTGAATCTCTTGTAATAGTTAAAGTACAACAATCTGAAAAGTTAGTTGTTAATTGGACTGGATGACAGTTTTATTGCATATTTACTTTCTGAGTGAAACTTCTGCAGAGACTGTGAGCAACTTGAGGATGTAGACTGCCCCATTTTTTATTTTGCTAGTGGCTGAGATGAACTAATAACATTATAGGAGACAGCTTAAAAAACCCCAGAAAAACAAGTATTTGTATGTAATACCCTAACACGAGACTAGTTCGAGTTTGTTAGGTTTACTGACCATTTTCAGATTCTGAAATTTGTCTAAAGTAAATTTTATTTGTAAAACATGAAAAAAGAACAGGAAGTCCCTTTAAAACATATTGCCTTTTACCAACCTGTTGATGAAATTGCCCAGGTTGTTGAGCAGTTCAGAGTTGTTCTTCAGAGCCATGTCTGCCCAAGAGAAAGCTGAATCCTGTCCCTCTGGACGCACATACAGGAGGTAGAATCTCCACACATCAGAAGGGATACCGGTGTCCTTCGCCATGTCTCCAAACACACCCACACCACGGCTCTTGGAGAACTTTGTGTCCTCATAATTCAGATATTCTGAGTGAAAGTTACAGCATAGGTTACTGTCAAAGCCCAAACCTTTGACCAAAATGCATAATTACCCATCCAGTAACACTGCACCCATGTTTCATTCATGTGATTTTATAACAACTTCAAGCATCTGCTGAGAAAGCCAAAATCACATAAATACTTAATCAGCCGGCGAAATCGGTCAGTTATAATAAGTGCTTACCTGTGGCAATGAGGTGGTTGACAAGAGTGTAGTTGTCCTGGGCTCCCAGTAGAGAGCAGGGGAACACCACACTGTGAAAAGGCACATTGTCTTTGGCCATGAAGTTGTACAGCTCCACCTGGCGGCAAAGAAAATACAGTGCACTGTGAGGGTGACATCATATTAGATCATCATGAGATCATCCAGTTCAAAGAGGACTTATCTGCTATCCCCAATCCCCCTCTCTGCCTCTCTCTCTCTCCTTCTGCAAATACAGAGCATCACACACTCATAAAAGGGGATCAATCCCGGGGTTTTAGATGGAGAGATGAGCCAGTGAGTGAAGAAGATAGTGATGCTTATGTGAGCAAATGCCTGACTTTGATTAGCTATCAGATTTTAGGTCCATTGAGCAGACATGTAAATGAAGAAGCTAACTGAAGAGTACTTACTTCCCGCTTGACGCTTGTCACGTGATATGTATTAAACTGTGTGTACTGTTAAAATAAACTCAAATGTACAGAGAAAATGTCAAATGGTTCCTCCTTTTTTTTTTTAAACTATAACACAAAGAGCGATCCTCAAATAAAAATCATCTAGAAAACTATATTAAGACTGAACATGTTGTGCATTACATCTCATAGGGCAAATCTTGATCAGCCGTATATATCCTTCACCACAATGTCTTGTGTACAAATTATAGCCGTGGGGGTAAAACTAAATGCTAATGTCTTTCTCTGTTGCACATCAGAGTTATATGGAGCTAGGAAATACACCACGTTCTAATGAAAAAGACCAGATGGGGGAGTAAAAAAAGCTATTAGATCCATTCACTGTGGAAAAGGGGACAAAAATCTGTGCCAAGCTTGTGCATCAGTACTCTCTACGGCTCATGAATTTTGACATTTGTTGGGGTTTGGGCTAGGGGGGTGGTACCTGATGGGGATTCTTCCACCACTTTTCCCATTCGCTGGTGTAGTTGGCAGTAATGGACAGATAACCAATGGGGGCATCAAACCACACGTAGAACACCTACAAAGACAGAAAGCAAGAACTAAATGATAAAAGGCAAAATTTTATGTTTTGTTACAGAAACTAATAATGATGACAAAAGGAAAAGTAGAAAAAAATTGAAAGAATGAATTCTAAGGATGCACAGAGACCTGATCAGAAATGGCATGCTTGGAGTGTTAGTGTGCAAGAAAAAAAAAAGTTCCAGAAGTGTGTGCTAAAAGTTATTAACATGTTTTGATAAGCCAAACCTAAAGAAATATGATATTATATATTGATATTATGTATTATATGTCAGTTACTGCAGCTTTTGCGATGAGGTTATGAAGCACAAAGTCATTTCAGTTGTTAAAAACATGACTTTAGATATGAAGTCAAAGAGAAAAAATTAAGTACATTTTTAAAGTCTGCAGAAATACCAAACTGAAAATCAAGAAAATGAGATCTGTGATGTAACCATTTCCTTTTAAATAAAAGCAGACCTTTTCTTTAAAGTCAGCGTGAGGTACTGGTGTTCCCCACTTCAGGTCTCTGGTGATGCAGCGAGGTTTGAGTCCATCTCTTAGCCAGGAGCGAGTGATCTGTTTGGCATTTGCTGTCCAATCTCCTGTGCTGGTTGACTTCTCCAGCCACTGCTCCAACTGACTTTCCAGCTGCATAGGAGAAAGAGGAGAATGAAAATGCTGAAAAAATACACCCAGTGTCTTAACTCTAAAGCACAGCTTTTGAAAGACTAAAGCTGTTTATATAATAACATTACCGCAGGGATAACTGCCTTCCACAAGCTGTCTTTCAATGATACCTTAAACTTACTAAACTGGATTACTTTGCCTCCATCCCTGTGACCAAAGAAGCACTGTATGAACTGAGAATGGACGGCTCAGGGCATTCAATGAAGTGTGAAAAACATACCTTTGGCAGGTCCAGGAAAAGATGCTTAGAGGAGCGGATGACTGGAGTCTGCCTACAGACCTTACATTGAGGTTCCTGGAAGAGATCATGGCCAACACCGATAATCATTGATTACAGCAACATTTGACAAGAATTTTTACTCTGAATTTACCAATTGAATGTATATTTACTTATTCATGAAAACAAATATAATTTTAAGAGTGTGAACACAGCAGTACATTAACATCTTCTAGATTCACAGTTCTCTACTACACGGGAGAATAAATAAATTTAAATATTGTAACAGAGGCATAATATGCATTCTCCAGCAGCAATCTAAAAAGCCCAGAAACACAAGTGATGCATATTGGCATATTTTAGAACTAGTATTACCGTAGACCCCATTCCTGAAGTACTAAGAGAGTTTTCCATTAATATTTATATTTTCTGAAAAAAGGAACAAAACCAATAACCATACCTGCAGGACTCGCCATTTTTAATATTTTATGCGCTTTTTAAAACTACATAAAAGCTTTAAACCTAAACTAAAAACCTTTTTCATTCATACCAGCAATGAGTAAAAACAAAAGAAAACCAGAAACAGTGTACATCGTTATATCATATTTTTAGTTATTCCCAACACCATATCGCACAAAACCTCAGCGATAAACTTATTCAAATAAATGCAAACTCTGACTATAAAATGACAAAAATTACTGTATCAATCTGTTAAAAGTTTTTGCAAAAACATATATCTATAAATATAAATGTGAGGCTTCTTAGGTGCTGTAAGAACTATGACATTTATAATGCCCATATACCAGTATCATTTCCAAATGTTGCCAATATGAACAAAGCCAGTAGAATTTTTAAATAGTTTTAAAGATAAAAGACATTTTATGAAAGTTTGACTTTCTTTGACCTTAAAGAAAAGATCAGAGGTCCAAAGTATTGTGATATTTAGATATTTAGACTCATACAGTCAATCTGCAGCAAAGCTGAAATTCGCAAATACTTGAGACCCCTCCCAAAAAAATATAACTGCCTATTTTAATAGTTCAAACACCAGATAGAACTTAAACTATCACTTTGAAAAAAATAATAAAAAAATAATTTAGTCATAAAAATAAAGTGAAAATAATTAGTGAATGTTTTAGATATGGTCTTCGAAAAAGTTTTTTTTTTTAAATCTGCGAGTGGACACATTTTCCACCAATAATTTGAAGTTACATTCCACAGAAAAATCTTGTAAGATCAAAGTTTCTAAGTTACACTTTATTTGTTGTCAATTTTTGAAAAATAAATAATTGAAAACCTAGAAAAAACTTAGTGGACGTAAAGTAAATTTTAATGGATTGCTAACATGACCCCACTCTACACCCCTACAAAGCCTTCTTAGACCACACTCAAAAATGTTCAAGCTTTCGTGTTCACAGACAGAATCCCACACACACAAACACTACCAGAAACAAAAAACATAGTCATTACAATTACTGCCTACATGTGAGTTTTCAAGCATTTTCTCCCACCACAATTCTCTCTATAGTCATCAATAGTTATGATGACTATAGAGACTACAATGATATGAGATGTACAGGCTGCTCTTCCACACTCACCCTGAGGTCCACAGCATTGATGAGTCGCCCACACTTGTCACACTGGTCACCACGAGCTTCAGGGTAACTGCAGTGTGGACAGATACCTTCTACAAAGCGGTCAGCCAGGAATCGCTGACAGTTTTCACAGCGTAGCTGCTCCACAGTGTCTTCTATTAGGAAATCACGCTCATGAAGTCGCCAGAAAATATCTTGAGCTATCCTGAAAGATTAACAGAGGAACACGGTGGTTAAAAGATACTTTTGGATTATAGACAATGACCTGTGTTAGATACAGTGATACAGTCTTATCTTGGGATCATTTATTAAAGCCTGATCACAGTTTGGGGAGTTTCTCTTGCCATCATGGATCAATGCTGCTCTTTTATGTTGGTTAAAAATGGACGTAAACTTTCTCAGCAAGAATGCCCCCCCCCAAAAAAAACATAAGAGAAAAAGAGAAAATCAAGAGAAGATGGTTGGTTGGTGCTATTGAGTGATAAGAAAAAGATGAAACAAAAAAGAATTAAAATGAAAAAAATCAAACAAACAAACAAAAGAACGACGATTCAGCTGTGGGCTAGTAAATGTAAAATCTAAGGCCTAACCTCCTTTTAATGGATCAAGTCAAAAGCCTTTAATCTGTGGGCTGTTTATTTCTCAAAGCACACTGCACTGGTGCATGGTGTTTGATGTCTTTTATTTTGTACTTTATCAAAGCTAAGGTCCCAAAACAAGAGTTTTTATCTTTGTAGTCCTTGTCAGTGTGCAATAACTAGAATTTAGGACTAATCTTTCATGAAGAAAAGGCCATGCGTCAGAGGTGTGACTCAGAGACCCCACGATACGATGTTACCACAACGTGATATTACTGCAAATGTGGGCATTTTGCGATATGCTGAGTACTGGAATAACAGTTACTATGATTTTTATCCATTTTTAAGTGCAATTTATGTCCTCATAGTTAAACTTTGTCAATATCTGTTTTATCTAATAGATACAAAGTTAAAGTCATCTTTCTTTGGTAATGTTTTTGCTACAAAACGTTTTAAGCCTTGTCACTAAAACCTCTTATGGCAATCTTATGTTGCCATAAGAGTCAGTCTGCTACCAGTCTCCAGTTGAATCTAATCGAGCTGTCAGTTACATACAACCGGTTTCTGATTACTCAGCAATTAACTTAGAAAAACTGTCAAAAAGAAAAAAAGAAAAAAGAAAAAAGAAATCACCACCCATGAGAGCCACCCAGCCTTTCACAAATGTTTCTATCAGCATTCTGCATGACTAGCTGCTGAGTTTTATACACCTGTAGCCATGGAAGTGTTTGGAAACACTCGAATTCAATGATTTGGATGGGTGAGTGAATGCTTTTGGCAAAATAAGATATAACTCAGCATTTCTGTAATTATTTAAATACATAGGAAAAGAAATAAGTCGTGTTGTTAGTAGAGATGGACCAATCCGATATTACGTATCGGTATCGGTCCGATACTGACGTAAATTACTGGATCGGATATCGGAGGGAAATAAAAAATGTAATCCGATCCATTAAATATCAAAAAAGCACCTCAAAAAACTTGCGACATGGCGTAACTCTGCTCATAACCGTAGCACGTCGGAGCAGTATGCCTCACATGATAGAGCGGCTGTGTGTATTTGTAGCCTCTAACAATTCGGCATTTCATCTCAGAGGAAGTTATCCCAGAGAGAAGTAAAGCAAGTGTGTAAGTTAATCTCTGACTGTTTGTAAAGCATTCCAGCGTTAAGCTTAACAACCGATATATGGAGCGACTGCCTCTTCTCTCTCTCCCCCTCTGCTGTTGCTGCTTCAATCATGAAACTGATCAATGATCAGCTGATCGGCTTTTCTGTCACGAGTCCGTCTCTTGTTTGTTTATCGCCCACTTCGTGCCAGAAAGAGGAAACTAGCGGCTGAACAACAGCAGCATGTTTAACCTTGATAAGCTGTTGTTAGAATTTATTTAATATTACTTTCTACACCAGGATCCTTTTCTACGTAGCTGACGTAACTGTGCAGGGGCGGATCTAGCAAAGTTTAGCCAGGGGGGCCGATAGGGCATTAACAGGGAAAAGGGGGGCACGAAGACATACTTTTCTTTCTTATTCTCATTTAAAATGTCTAGCTTTTAATAAATAATTATCCGAATCTTACACCCAAAGTTTTAATCTGATGTAAAATGTATAGAAGTCCATTACTGTATATAGTAACTATTAAGTCTAATATACCCTAGTAAGCTATATTACTTTTTCCTTTGGGAAGGTACCATCTGTGCAGTCTGCAATTCTGTTGAAGAAAGATGTTGAATCTATTTAATTATTCTTGAAAAATAATTGATTTCTGTGCTTTTTTTTTTTTTTTTTTCACACTGCATCAAATTAAAGTTGATTACGTCAATTAAGCATCACAAGGTGGAGGGTTGGGGGTGGTTCCCTATTTTTTTTTTTTTTTTTTTTTGGGAGTTTTAGAGGATGGAGCAGGTTTAAGTTTATTAGATTGATCAGTATTGCTGAACTATGAAATATTTTGGGTGCAGTGTATTTTTTGCATACAGGTATAACAGAATAGCTTTAGTGTTTTGTTTTTAACTTGAGTATGAACTTATACAAAAAGCAGCAAGATATTAACAAAACAGTTTTATTGATTAAAAAACACACTATATCGGATTCATATCGGTATCAGCAGATATCCAAATTTATGATATCGGTATCGGACATAAAAAAGTGGTATCGTGCCATCTCTAGTTGTTAGTGCTTTTAGGAGGCTAGACAGAGGGACAGGGGGCGAATGGAGAAAATGGTCTGGGGTGGACTTGAATTTAGTCCCTCTGCAGAACCTTTGATTCATGAGTCGCCAGGTCAACGTATATTTCCACCCTTTACAGACATTTCTAATTACAGAATTCAGTAAAGCCTTGGAAAGTAGGCAGTAGTAACCTACATTCAAAAGCCATGCTCTATAATCTCTGAGATTAAGAGAAGTACAGTTTATGGTTCATTTATGGCTTGACTTCCACTACTGGTATGTAGGGCAAGATTATACTAATCCGATGTTATATAATTTTATAGTATACAGAAACACTAACGTTTCCATTCATCAGACCCACATCCAACCTGTCAGGACTCTGGTCAAAAAAACCATGATCTTATAGTCTGCTGGCTTCTCTGTTTAAAGATACCCATGTTTTTTGAAAGAACAACCTTGTCTTCAATTACCAATTTAAGAATAGACTCATTTGTTCTCACCCATGTCCTTGGACAGGCCCTCTCACTTACTCTGTCTGCTTCTCGGTGGTGGTTCTGCCAAAATAGTCAAAGTCAATCTGGAACCATTTGTAGATGCTGGAGTGAACAGCGTGGTACTTGTCACAGATCTGTTGGGGTGTCAGGCCCTCCTCTCTGGCCTTGTTCTCTGTAGCAGTGCCATACTCATCTGTGCCACACACAAACAACATATTCCAGCCTCGTAGGCGGCCATACCTAGGAGAAGCAGATGGAGTAAGGTGTAGAAGAGTTATGACTCAAAGGTGATGAGTGAAAAAACATAGAACAAGCATACATAGGCCTTTCCATTACACATGTACAAGGATGTCTGTGTATTCAGGTACTGTTTGTAAAGTTTGCATTTGCTGAAAGGAACAATGATTGTTTTGTCAACAGATTCCAAAATGTAATTCCTACCTGGAGAAGACATCAGCACTGAGGACACAGCCAATAATGTTACCCAGGTGGGGGACATTGTTGACATAGGGCAAGGCACTGGTCACCAGGACATTTCGCTTGTCCTCCTGAGGCAAACTAGCGGAAAAAAAAAAGAACTGAATTTTAGCTGGCCTTAACAGTATACGTGTGTGTGAAATGATGGTGCCTTTAATAACTTACATGGGGTGTTGCTTTTTTGTAGCTGGAGGGCAAGTGTTCAAACCCTTACTCCAAGTGAGAGCTGCTGCTTCCATCTCCTCCTCTGAAACAACACGCTCGCCTCCTTCTTCCTAATCAAACCGGGAAATAAAGACAATCATTATCCGCTACATATTCTCCGCTATTATAGCATGATCTGCTATCCACACATTCAGTGGCTTCCTCTAAATGTGTGTTCTAACATTTGCTCTTAAATCTAACTGACACTTTTAAAATACTGTGCTTTTAAAGAGTATAAACGATGTTTGTGGTAGTGCATGCGTCTATAGGTTAATGAAAACCAACAATGTTTTCCTAGAAACCTAATGTGTTGTTTGGAAGTAAGGCACTGAATCTATGCCCCTCAGTAAGAACACATTCAGTCTAATAGTTGATGATATACTGTAGCAGGTACCTCAGCAGAGTTGCTATTGCATGGCTGTGTCTCTCTGCACTGGCTGCTCTGAGGAGCAGGCTGCCTCTGCATATAGCTTTTCATGCCCTGCAGTCCTTTTCCCTGTAGCACTTTCTGAGCAGCAGACTGACAAGCGTTCATAGCAGCCACACGGTCAAACCAAGCCTTCAAAGACTTGTGTTCACCTGAAAAGAGATCAGGAGATGGAAGGTGAAATTTTGTAAAATACATGAAAAAGAGAAATCAGAAATTAAACATTCAAAGATGAAATTGAATGAAAAAGTAAGTTAAATAAAGCAAAGCAAAAGGGAAATAGCCAGCAATACATGTCAAATAATAATGGATTTTAAAATGCATTCATATTTACCCAGTGTTAGTGAAGAATCAGATAAAACAGGAAAGAATCCGGCCCACAAAACAAGATCAGCAGCTGAAACAGAATCCTGAAACACAGCACAGTTAATTCAACATTAGTTTAAAGCAGTTGCTAAATAAATACTGTTTCTGAATTAACAATGTTTTGAAATCCCCAAGCAAAAGAGAAGAGGGATTCATCTTTGCACCTGCAACTTTCTATATAGAGAATAATCATGAATACTTACAGCTTTTATGTGCTTGCATCTCACTAAAAAAGTACTACACCTACAGCTAAGACTTCCTTGCTGTGTGCACTTACAGCACTTTTTCTTTAGTTTTATAGAAAAATGTTGCCAGAGGAGCCAGATCGCGCCCAATGGAGTTGCTCAGTCAAGCTCAGATAAACTTTAAAAGAGATATTTTGAACTTTTGACTTACTGACTTCTATCAAGTATATATTTTATAGATTGAAAAAGCCTGAAAATGTGTTTTCTTTATTTTCTAAATGTAGTCACACAATAGACTTTTCAGGCATAGCATTATGACCTCCTGCCTAATATTGTGTTGGTCTCTCTTTTGCTACCAAAGCAGCCCTGACCAATTGAGGCACAGACTCTTAGAGCCCTGAAGGTGTGCTGTGGTATCTGGTACCAAGATGTTAGCAACAAAACCTTTAGGTCCTGTAAGTTGCGAGGTAGGACATCCCTGGGTTGGACTTGTTTGCGCAGCACTTTCCACAGATGCTTGATTGGATTGAGATCTGGGGAATCTGGAGGCCAAGTCAACACCTCAATCTCGTTGCTGTGTGAACCACTGTTTCCCTGTAGCAGGGCTCATTACTCTGCTGAAAGAGGCCACAGCCATCAGGGAATACCGTTTCCATGAAATGGTGTACATGGTCTGCAACAATGCTTAGATAGGTGGCACATATCACATGGAGGGCAGGACCCAAGGTTCCCCAGTAGAACATTGCCAAAGCACCACACAGGCAATTCCTCCACCGGCTTGCCTTGGTCCCATAGTGCATCCTGATGCCAGGTGTTCCCCAGCTAAGGGACGCACCCAGCCATCCATGTGATGTAAAAGAATTTATCAGACCAGGCTTTCTTCTATCGCTCTGTGGTCCAGTTCTGATTCTCACATGGCCATTGTTGGTGCTTTTGGTGGTGGATAGGTCAGCATAGGCATCCTGACTGGTCTGCCTCTATGCAGTCCCATATGCAGCAAACTGTGTTGCACGGTGTATTCTGAGACCTTTCAATGAGAACCAGCATTAACTTTTCAGCAATCTGCACTACAGCAGCTTGTTTGTTGGATTGGACCACATGGGCCCGGCTTCACTTCCCACACATATCGTGAGCTTGGGCAGCCCATGACCCTGTTGCTGGTTCACCACTGTTCCTTCCTTGCACCACTTTTGATAGCTACTGACCACTGCAGACAGGAAACCCCACAAGAGCATTTTTCCTGCTTTGAAGACATCAACTTTGAGAACAAAATGCTAACTTGCTTCCTAATATATCCCACCTACTAACAGCTGCCACAATGAAAAGATAATCAGTGTTGTTCACTTTCCCTGTCAGTGGTCATAATGCTATGCCTGACTGGGGTATATAACAGGTAAACATGCACTGACATAGGAAGATACACAGGAGACCATGATACTGTACCCCAGTTAAATAAGGTGTGTTCCTTTTGCTCAAGCTTTGTTCCAAAACGTTTATGGGACCCTGGAGAACCTTGGACACCTCTGAACTCTTCCCCTGCAGCACTGCCATGTGAAGAGCCTGCTGCAATGCAGGCTGCGCAAAAAGGACAAAACAGGATTAATTACAATTTACCAACCAAGTGCGACTGAGGTTAAAGAATTACTTAGACAGACTGCTTAACACTTGTTTCTGTACATTGTTCTTTTGATAGCGTGAGTTTTAATAATTTAACAGCATGGATTTACATCCGCTTTCCCATGAGGTTTACAGAAGTACAGTAAGAGGATTCTGTACAAGAGAACGTACAAAAGCATGAACTGAAAATTGTTTTAACACAGCAGATTAACACCAAACTAAAAGGTCTGCTTATTTATGTAGAGTATACCTGAAGAACTGTGGCCTCCCATTCCAGCCACTGATCGCAAAGCTCACTGCATTCTTGTCCATTTACTTCAAACAGGTATCTAAGGGATTTAAAACACACAGTAAGAGATAAATTTTATACTTGCTGCTAAAACGGGTAAAGCATAACAGCATAGTTTTGGTTCTATTGACCAAAGCTGACAGCAAGAAAACTTGGGAAATAAAGCCCAAACATACAGATGGGTTGATATTATATTGGACAAAAACACGGTTTTGTGGTTTAGACTCAGTACATAAACAGAAAGGCAACTAAAGTGCATGATGATAGTATTATTTCTAGAAAAACAACGTCACAAGACCACTCTTTGTGGGGGGTAGTTGTATCATTGTCAAGTCTACAATTAAGAGGCACACTCATAAATGGAAAGATGGTTTACAACACGGTGCAATACACTGGTTACACTCAAGAACATAAAGGCCAAAATTAGACTGAAAAACATCTAAAACAGCTTGGCCAGCTTGCATCAGAATGATTAAAAGAGAAAAGTACAGAGAAGCAAAGGAACAACTCGTGATCTGAAGCATACCCCATCATTGGTCAGACATGGTGGAGGTAACGTTATGGCATTGGTATGTGTGACTCCCAGCAGATCTGGAGAACTAATTTTTATTAATGGTGTGATTGCTGATAGAAATAGTAAAATGAATTCTTAAGTCTAAAAAGTTGCAGCAAATCATAAACAGTTAATCCAAACATTTTGTCAAGCCTGTTGAGGTGAAGCTGATAGTCTGCACTTCATGGCAAGACTTTCATGGCAAGGTCAAGCTGGGTTGCCATCTTTATTTTATTTATTTATTTAAGTTAAAATCCACTGTGGTGGTGTACAGAAGCAAAACTACAAACTTTGCATCTTTTTCAAGCAAATTATTGACCTAACTGTACACTACCACTCATAAAGAGCCAAGCAAAAAAGCCTATGTGCAGTTTACTGACCGGCAGATGGCATTGGAACTGAAAAGGTATTGTCCACTGGGCAGGGCCAAAGCTGGCAATGTTGGACGGCTGAGGAAAGGCACCACCCTTTCTGGGAAAATGGAAAAAGAGACAAAACCTTTTAACAAATATTATACTCCTGGACTAGTTGGATTAATATTGTTTATTAAATCTAGGGCGGAAAATGCAGTCACACGTTTTAGTCAGAGCACAGATTTTTAATAGTGGATCACGAATGGTGGTTCTTTATACGGCATTATTACAGCAGACATTTATCTTTTAATGCATTCACCTGAAGTAATGAGCAACATTTTGGATTTAGTATAAAAATACTTTTTAAACTGTGTTTTTTTTTTCACCATCTCTAAGACAGTTTATATGTGAGTGGTCACATGCCAGATGGCTCTTGTTATTCATCTCTGTGAGACGAGATTAGCACACATCTGGGGTTAGGATGAAGCTGAAGTTTATTACTATTTTATTAGAAACTATTTCACAGAATATTAAATTAAAACTTACTGCTAAACTTAATCTAAGCAAGTTTTGCAAAGGGCCAATATCGTCAAGTATAAGTCAGAACTATGAGTCCCAAATACTTTACTAAAACCTCTCTCAACTGTGGAAGGAAGCCGGGGTACCAGGAAAGAACATGTACACTCCACAGCTGCTTTTTCTGTCTGATTTCGGCGTGCTAAAGGTTTTTTGGCTTCGGCTGGCTTCTTGGATTCCTAACAGTGACTTTGTTGGGTGTAGCCAAAACCAACCAAACAGGAATAACAGTGCTGGACATGTATGCCACATCACATTTTGGCACACTTAAGTCTGCCTAGTGTCAGCTTTGGTGAAATATGTCCGTCTCACAGCAACAATAAAGCAATGAATAAAGAAAAACCTGTTTCTCAAAACGTGTTCTACCTGTTGGCTTTTCTAATTCTGAGACTGTGAAATATCCTACAAAACATAATCATACCTAGAATAACCTTACACTGTTTATATATAAATATGTACTTTATTAATAAAAACAACACAGTCTTCTAACTTTATAATGGTAAGCTAATTCAAACAGGCTGTAGCTGTAGCTGCACAGTGGCTAAAAAACAAACAAACACCACGACATGAAGCTGGACAAGCAAACAAGCCTAAAACATGACAAACGAACTGCGATGTCCAGTAAAGGTAATTCTAGCCGCTTCTCAGACGCAGATATTGTTCTCTCCATTCATTGTGACTGACACTGACAGACAGATGCCACCAGAAGAAGGCTGGCTAACCAGCTAGTTCGCTAGTACACAATCACAACCGTTAAAGGACAAATTTAGCTCAAACCTGCATAAAACTTGCATAACGGCTAGCATGTTTTACCAAAATACTGTCGTTATTAGTTGTAATTACACAGAGGAATGCTAACCTCACGAGGTTTTCTTACCATCGTGGTTGACAAACTGGACGCCGCACTGCACTCCCGTCGCTTCTAACGCTGCTAGCGCCTTCAGACAGTGCGGGTTGCCTTCACTTACGAACAGCTTCATTTGTCCGTTGGTAGCCACACAAACTAAATACTGGTTGTTATTTTTTTATCACTTTTAAACAAGACAAGCCGCTGCTCAGTTGTAACTTCGCCGGTGAGTGCTGACCACGCTGATGCAAACACTGTCGGCGCCGTTAAAAATGACGGAGATGTAGTTTTAGGAAGTTTAATGCGCCGCTCAGAGAAGCAGTAGTTCGCTGTTTAGATGACTACACCTCCCATAAACCCCTTCAAAAACAGTCATTATAGCAGTAACGTGGTGTGCTTGCGCTTTGTTAGTAGATCAGCATCTCCGGCCGGAGTACGCTGTTCGTGTTGTGCGCTCTCTGACGGGACACGCCACAGAGTATAACGAGTGCATTCCATCGCCACCTTTCAGGAGAGCTGATTGGCTACGCGTACAGTCATATTGGGCCACTGTAACCAATCTTAAAACGCCAAACGCGTACAGCGCAGACTATTTTTTTTATCCGCTTAAAGAGCGAGGAGGCTCCATCATCATGGGCTGCAGGGGTAACTTGCATGTCCATGCATGACTGTTAATTAGGAAAAGTGCACCTCGGAGTTCTTTCTTCTGCTCCCGTTAGACGAATTATGTGAAGTTATCTTTACTCTTCCCACGAAAGAGGCAAAGCAAACTTACCGAGGCGCAAGTGCTAATATATCCACAGCGCGCTCTGGAAACATAACTCAGCAGTCATCACGTCGCTGCAAGGTGAGTTTTGCCCCTCACACGAAAAGAAGATGGATTACTATTGAATTGTTTGCACAGAGAACTAATTTTATTGATAAATATTTATACATTTTTGCAAAAACTATTTGTGATCCAGTTTGAATTCACTATTATTTGTGGAAGCACTGAACCACAAGATGATAGGATTTAATTTGTAGGAGTTGTTGTTGCCACATTTGGCTACAGATAGAAACTTTCATTCCCACTCAAACATACAAAAGACAGATGATTTTTGTGTAATGTGTTTTATTTATTTATTTACTTAATGATTTCTTTTCTGCACCTTTACGTTGATTATGCTTCATTTTGATGTATTTTGGATGCAAGCATTAATTTTGTGGGTACAATATGAGAATTATTCCACTTAAAGTTTGGGGGATAAGTTTTACTCTTTGTTGTCAGAAGAATATGTAGGCAGGCCCTGTCAATTCTGCCTCTATAAATAGGCCACATATGCCAAGTTTACATGCCTACGTTTTCCAAAACAAACATTTCAGAACATGAGACTTTCAAACCACATGCTGTATATACAGTTATTACAACTGCTGAACTGAAACAAACCCACAAACGGCTAACTTATAGGCCCAAGACAAAGGCAGATTTTAACCTCCATTTCCTGCTGAAGAGCACTTTCCACTCTTCAAAGTTTCCTTTCCCCCTCCCCTTATACACACAGTATTGACTTCTCACTCTCCATTTTTCATTCTGTTTTCTTGACTAATTTCATTGCTACGATTGTGCAGACACCACGACTCTCTGTTGGCCATCTCATCATCTTTTTAAAGGTCGCGCTGATAAAAAATCCTCATATCATCACTTTACATATGACACTTTTCATACAGAAATATTTGCATCCTGCTTCTGACATTACATGCGTGCATACAAGTGCATGGATGGGTTAACCACAGGGTGTGATGGAAACACTTTGACTGATGCATTGCATTTTCGCTCTTTCATAATCATTCTTAAGTCCGCGCAAAGCAGGAGATTTGCTCCCTTTTACGCCAGCCTGTGACGACAGCAGGCTGAAAGATTATTCTCTGCTTGCAACTTTGCTGATTAAAAGCGCCCCGGTACCAGCATTAAGATGAGGGCTACAAGTTCACTCTAATTACTGCTGTGCTCCACAGACTGCTGTGGATGCAGTGTCAAAGAAAAGATTGAGAGACTCGAGCCTTTCACATTGTGGTATGTTAATTGTCAAAGTATTCTTGCTGCACTGGAATATCTCAGTAAGTCTGTGGGCAGTCTGTTTTTCTCACAGTGAGAAATGTGTAGCTGCTTATATGCAACATGCGGAGCAAACATGTTCTTGCAGTAGCAGATCATTTGGTGCAGAAAGACCTCAACTCACGTTTGTGTTTTCTGCTGTACGGACTGTTTCTCTATCTCCAGTTCCTGAAGACATCTGGTCCTGAAAAGCAGCCCTAAAGGCCCCCTGATTCTACCATATGTTCCTTCTTTGGTGTTCATTTACTGGTTTGTCTCTTGGTTATAAAGCACTTTATCCATGATTAACTTGTTTTAGCTTTGAACTTAAAATGTTTGTGTGGAAAATATGTTTTATAGAGTAGTCGTTGCGTGTTTCCCTGAGAGAAAACTGCCTCTGTTTTGTCCAACCTTTTATATCAAGTAGAAAATGCTGAATTTAATGTATTTGCAGAGGAAAACATGACATAGAGCAGCTGTTTAATCAGATCTTGTGCAAAGTCGTGTAGCAGGTCTAAGTTAAACTTTAATCAGTGTACATTTTTCTTGCTTAGTGTTTGATTAATTGTTTAGGTTATAAATACCACTCACAGCTGCTTGGAGACGAAAGAGTGAAGTCTGCCAACTGTCGCACAGGCAAAACTGCTGTTTTGCTGCTATTCATTTATTTTTAAAATAAAGCATATTCTCATGTTTGGTGAGCTTAAAGAATTACCAATGTGATGTCAATAAGCCCTGTGATATAGATGTGATCTGTCCAGGGTATATTTGGCCTCCCCCCCACACACGCGGTCTCTTTTAAATAAATTACTTGTACTTATACTGTAATAGTGGAATTTTTTGTGGCAGTTGGGTTCTCTTTAAGTTACAGTGACAGTGTAGTGTGTGGTATGTGGATGCCATAAATACAGTCATTAGTAATTTGTGTCATCTGCTTGAATACAACAAAATCACGCCGGCTTATGGTGACATTATGCCATTGGTCGCCCACACCTCCCACTGTTTTCACTTCCTATCCTCACCCACCCATACGCACATCTTTTGGCATCTTTTCATTACATTTTCATGATACATACTGTTGCATCCCATTGGAGAACAGCACAGGTCCTTATTTACCTGCTATACAGTGTCTATATGAAAGCAGTGCTAGCAGGTACGGTGCAATATAGCAGTGGTGCTTACATTCACATTTGTGCTGTGTTTTAATCCCGTTTAATCCTGCTTGTACTTAAAGTATCAATGCAGTCATTTTTGCTTTCACTAGGCTGTGTCATGCACGTATAGATGTTAATGTGACAACAGGAATCAGACGTGCTAAGATTGCGTTAGTGCTGAGATGACTTGTTAATTTAAAAAGCTGCAGATAAAAAAATAATCTGCAATAATTTTAACCATTCTCAAAGAAAATGGATTAAAATTTAGTATTTGCTGCTTTTCTTTATTAAAAATAAATCTAACCTAAATATTTGAAATCTCTTCTTATAGGACCTTCTTGGACCAGAAGGTCGTACACCTTAACTGATCACTTGACACATTGTAAACCTTATTGTTAACTGTGCAACGTCCCTTTACTGAACAACTAACCGCTTGAACGCTCTGAGGGCATCACAGCTGTGCCTCAGTGTGTGTGTGTGTGTGTCTCCTCTCTATACTCTTTGCCGTGGGATGTCTAGCTGCTCTTCCTTGCACCTCAACACTATCGTGCTCACTTTAGCTACACACAGCTAAAAGTGGGTCTTTGACTTGCCTGATAGCTTTTGACAGCTCACTCTCATCCCCAGTGGATCAATGGAGCTCAGAGCTCTTCATTAGAAACATCAATGTACCTCACATTCCCACAGGCTCAGCAACAACTCACCAGCCCAGTCAGAGAAGATTCATTTTTTATTCTGTAAATAATAAATATTGACTTCCATATGACATTTGGTTTGGGAAATATGGTGAAAGAAGGCTAGAGTGTTTGCTCGTCATTAACTGATACTTAATATATGAGTATTAGCAATAATGCATTTTTTATAGTCACCATTTACCTACCAAAAAGGGTCATTATTTATTTTGATTTACTTCAGAAAGCATAGAAAATAACACATGGCACATATGTTGTGATTCAGACAAAAAAAAAAAAAAATCAGGGCTCTGCAGACTCGATGTCTTGCTTTATCAACCTTTATCGAGAAAATAAATCAGTCTCTTTAGTTCCTTATCGCAATTTGTTTTAGTGCTAAAGCAGTTTCCTCAAATTAATCAGTCATTCCACTCACAGTGACAATTTTCATAAGTCATTTCTAATCAGAAACATATATTCTGGTTCTGGTTTCTCAAATGCAGATTTGCTGCTTTTATGTGTCCTCCTTAAAAGTGAATTATTGGCGCTCATGACAATGAGGAATGACAAAGGAATGTCACCAACATACAAAAAAATTATTTTTGTCAAGTAAGGTAACATGTAGCAGCCATGTTTACACATGTACTCCCCGTAGGTCCATTCTGAGCAAGGAAAAACTGTAAAATGATCTTTGGGTTTAAATGTTCTCTGTGTTTATTCTTCCCGTATCTTCTCACATTTGAAAATGAAATGTTGCAGAAAAATGTTGCTGCTGTATCTCATAAGTTGTGATCATAAATTAAGAGAGCAATAACACTGTCAATCAGATTAAAAAATAATTTCAATGAAGACAGTGTTGAATGGTGTAATTTTATTGGCTTTAAAATATGATGTTAGTGTTTCCAAAACATTTTGTGCTGTTTCTTATATGTAAGCTGCTTACTGAAATAAGAAGCATTTTCATGCTTGTTTGGTATGTAAGCTAGAAGTGTGCAGGCAGAGTGTTTTTCACCTGCTTTTCTTCTGTAAAATCCCAAAAGCTAATTAAAAAAACGTGATACTTTCTTTAAAGACTGCCCCCTGGGCAATCATGCGCTACTTTGCCGAACTGGCAAACACTGGTTTGTCTGGTTGTTGTTTATATTCAAATGTGGGAAATGAGAACTTGAGTAGTATACATGTGAAGTCTCTGAAGAAGTTTGCTATGTGTCGATGCAGGCTGCAGGGTTCATTGTAAACACAAGCGTTGCATCAGCAAACCCTTGAAATGATGGCATCACATATATGCAATGCTGCGATGCGCAACAAGAAAAAGATAACACGTACTGGGGACACTGGAGATCGCAGTCGGTCACTGACGTTGTTGTCATAATGACAGTAGCGGGCTTGAGCCAATGGCTGCTCCGCTGTCACTTTCTGCTTTTCTGATTGGCTCAGTAACGGTTTACTCAGCTGATCATTAAAAGAATCCAGCCCACCTGTTTAGTCACATATAAGCGCATGCATGCTTTCATACACAGATTCATCATCCTGCCAGCACACTGGGAAACACAGTGTGTGTTTCAGTGTCTCTCTCTGGTCTAATCATCAATAATGCATGGCTCTGCGAGGATGAAAGGCTGTTTTGGCTCGAGGCGTGTGTCTCATATGGAGAGAGAGACATCAGCCCTAGTAGTTATAACTGTACATCCATACACTGCATTCCTTCACGTGGCTGTCGTCAGCAGAGCTGCTCATCAGACAGCGAGGAGACTGATTTCCAGCTAAATGTGTAAATGAGCTCATTATTGTGAAGAGGGTGTTTTTTTCTTTTGTCTTCATTTTTGCTGTAGAGGGGTTTTTTTCTGAATTGACGGTTTAAAGATAAGGATTGATTGCTGTTTATATTGTGAAGACATTGTAAACAGACCATGCTTTGAAATATACAGAAAATTTGATTTGACTTTGGCTGAGGCAGCTTTTACATTAATTATGTTTATCGCTTACTGCTGAAAGCAAGCATTAAATGCTAGCAGTTTTAAAGTGCAGTTTAGGTAATGCAACATACGGTTTGGTTAAGCACTGATTTTAGGAAACATTTGAGGCATCCCTGTGCTTATTTTAAGACAGTGCTGTGCTACAGAGCCCTTTAATGTAGGAAGTGATGCAATATCTTACTGATTGCAATACTTACCTGACTAAAAGTTGGAGCTCCAGCTGCCAGTGTAGCAGGAAAACTTGGATGCTTGTTTGCATATAGTGATGACACCGTGAAGAACTGAGATATGAAAAGTTGTTTGGCTGACACAGTTATTAATTCAGCAGCCCTGTTTGCTTACAGTGACTTACTTTTTACTTATTGTTGTGGTAATTAATGTTACTGCGCTGCGTGTCTCACATGCAGCAACTTTTTGTCTTATTTTCCTGCGACGCCTTCGGTTATAGACATTTATATGTAAATACAGTACAGTGTACGTGCATGTGAGTGTGTGTTTTCTGTGTGTATACAGATATGGCAGTGTACGCGGAAACCCTTTGAAGTTCCTCATTCACTCTATATTCCTCTTCCCCATGTCTCATCTCTCTTTGAACACCGTGTAGCCATGATTATTAAAGCCGCCTTCTTTCCACTTCAAACGTATGGAATGAATATGGATATGATATGACACCAAGCTCTCCACCCTTTACTCCTTTCCAGTCCTGCCATGTGGTGAAGTTTGATTGGCCCAGCGATCTTAAATCGTCTCCATGGGAGATAAACCCGTCATTTATTGGCTTGTCTTTCAGACGCCGGAGCTGTTTGGAGCAATTATTACATTGATTATCTGGAACGATATGAAAATTGGGGAAAATTATTGAAACCTTGTCTTACTTCTCATGTGCTCTGCTCCTTTTAAATATCTGTTATCTCTCCTCTAAACATATCGTTTATGACATTGTAGTTTGCATTTACTGTGTAGCCTCAGGATGTTTTCTGCAGCGCTATGACATGTGGGTTTGCATGAATCCCTTAAAACATAAAAAACACGTTATTTATACTTCACACAATTGCTTTTCCAGAGCATATGTATTTATAGCTTTCTTCGATTGTAGCGGGCCCTCAAAAACACAAACCAAAAAAGTTGCTTGCAGGTGTGCTGCCATAGAAAATCATCATCACATGCAACAGTAAATGAATCACTTGTAGATGTTTGGTTTTTGGTTCAGTGCTTAGGTTAAACATTAAAGGTAACCATACAAAGAAGAGGAAGAAGTGCAAAAAAACTGTCAATGATAACAAATCACGAATAAAAAGAACAGATGTTGGCCCTATCGGGAAGATTTAAATGTGTTATCAATGACTGCTTTCACAACACTGAAAAGAGGCTCTTTGTCTGTTTTGAATGGGTTCTCTATAGCACGGCTTAGCTGGATAGGCCTATAGCTACAGTTTGTAGGTAAAAGACCTGCATGCCTGTTAGAATAGTGTGTTTTGAACAGATGATTTGAAGATAGAGTTGTGTGGCCATTGCTGACCAAAGACAGATTTTGAAAGATGTACCTCAAAACACTGTGAAGCATGATGGTGGAAATACTCTGGTTTAGCATTGCCTCACTGCTTCAGAGACTGGGCAGCTTGCAGTCGGTGATTCAGCTATTAATTGTGCATCATACCAAAGAGTGTTTGAAAATAAACGTCAGGCCATCTGCGCTTCAAATGTTGACGCTGAATTGGAGGTGGACCTTTCATAATGATTCTATAAATCCACATTTTAATGGTTCCAAAAGAAGAAATCCGAGGTTACATTAGAACCTTGTCGCAAAGATTTGAATCCCACAGAAATGTTAACGGATGATTAACAGACAGTACATGCAAGCAAATCCCCAATCATCTTCAACTGAGGAGTGGCCATAAATTCATCAAGTAGCTGCAAGAGAATGGTGGACAGTTATGCAAAAAGGATATCACAAGGTTATTTCTGCTGAAGGGGCAATACTCTAACACTGTGTTCTGAGACCATAGATACTTACTCTTAGGATTTTAGGAGGATGCATCTTGTGTCCCTTGATATATCGGTTTCCAATAGTTACATATTCTGTAATATGTCATGTGTACATATATCATGTACATATGATATACGTACTACATATACGTATGTGTGTGTGTTTTAAAATGTGTATTTTTTGAAAAGATATGCATTTCAGAAGAAGTCATTTTAAATATGAATGAATGCTTTGGAAAATGTTTGACTAAAACATGCACAGCAACCAAGGAGGCGTATAATCCCTAAAGTACTTAATCCAGTGGCCTCCGGATTGCTGATTTGACTGAAACATACTGATGGTATAACGTCACATCCTTCTTACTGGTACTTGCTATGTGAAACATTTTAGACTTATCTGAAACTTATCCAGGTATTAAATAGGAAACATCAAATGAAACCTGAGACGATTCCGATTCATGTATTTTCCTCTGATTCAGTGCTTACGTCTGTGTGCTGGTGTGTAGAGTATTTCTGACGTCCAGCGAAAGGGTTGACCAGCCAGCTTTCCAGTTGGATCAATAGCTCAATCAATCAGCTGGACTGCTGGTTGCTTTTGTTTGTTCAGCGCAGAACGACTCTCACATGGTTTCTTCCCCTCGTTATGTTTCTGCTTCTCAAGTTTAAGTATTGTTTATTTGCATGAATGAGTAACATCCAGCTCACGCTCCTTCTGTCTCTTTCATTCTCTTTGCTTTCAATGCACGGGCAAAATACTGGCTAAATGATGGATGGGAGGGTCAGCAGGGGTTCAGTGAGTGGAGGAAGGATAATTGCCTGCATGGGATTAACTGTGTTTTGTATGGTCTGTGCATGGATGAATGATAAAGACAGCCTCTGTTTGATTTTCTGCAGGACGGAGCTGCTAGTATGTGTCCATTTTTTTAATACACGGAAAAAGGTTATGCCTTTTAATTTTTATTGTATGTTGTATGTTTAAGACTTATGGGATGTATAGCTCTGAACATCGAGTGAGCTGGTGATGTTGTTGATGTAGACAAACTTACTTCAGGACCATGTTGAGTCTCTCCTGCTCTCTTTCCCTCTCTCTGGCTCTCTCGCATGCATGCACAAATTGTATACTTTCCATTCCTTCAACTCACTTTGACTTGCTGCACACAGAGTCTGAGTTAAAGTGGAAACACTCAAGCAAAAGCAGACAGACAAATGCAGCATTCACTGAGTTTTTCTCCCTCCTCACTTATTTTCATCTATTTTTATTTCATCCCTGTATTTCTTCATGTTTGGTTGTTGATACCGCGTCATAATCCCTGAGCCCTAGGTCCCTGGCACAAAGCACTCGTGCCTCTCAACAGCCTTGACAGGGTGCCTGTGTCTGTCTCTGACACCATATGGTCTTCACTGTTTTGTTAGGGCGAATGACGCCAGTGCCCGCTCTGCTGCTATGTGACCTGCAAATAGACACTCTGGTCTTATTTTCGTTTTGTAGATGCTGATGTGAGATCATAAATATTTTTATTTTGCTATTTGTGATAACATTCTGGAATTCTATTGAGTTTGTGACCCTTTTTTGGATTATTTCAGTAAATAGCCGGTGTGAATAATACACAGTGACGGTAATTAAAATGTTGAGTCATGGAATTATAAAGAATTTCCTGACGTACTTTGTCTCCACTTTGAAAACTATCTTAGCTGTCACCCTTTGGGAGAGTCATACTGAAATCCAGATGAATACAACCAAGGACTTTAACCCTGCAGTAGCAGCCTAATTTGCACACAGTATAGTGTAGGGTCTGTTGTAGCAGCGTGTGGATAGTCTAATCTGCTTTTGCTCTTCTTTTTTACTTTATTTTTTGATGTCTTCTTATCAGTTAGTAATTTCAAAGAGTAAAGACAGGAAAAGGCAAACAGGTGTGCAGAAGCATCATTAAAGCTCTTCCTGTTTGTGCGTGGAGAAGAGCACATCCTGGACCCTCTATATGATTATTGTTTGTTTTTAGCTTCTTTTTTACGCCCAGGGTATGTTGTAATTTTGGCTCATGTAAATAGTAAATTACACGTTACCGAAGCCATGCAGCAAGATTGTTAAGCCTAAAACAACTACCACTCTCTGCTTAGTTTTGTGTCATTACTGCATCTAACAGTGCTGCGCTCTAGTCTCGTTGCCAGTGCAGCTCATCAGCACTTGCATGAAACGTAGCAGTTGTCTTGGCCGTTAGATTTTACAAACTGTAACTAAAACTCCCAGTGATATGGCAAGTCAGAAAAACAAATGGCAAGATGGAGAGGATATGACCCAAACTGTGGTTGAACCTTGCTGCGTGCATGCTGTTTCCTGTTTGCTTGCCTCGTGCCTCTGACTTCTGCCTCTGTCCCTCCTGAACTTAGCTGCACTTTTAAATAGTACAGCTAAGTTTTGTTTGGGTTTTTTTTTTAACTTCAGAGCCACCTAGGTTATGATACTATTTGTTATTAGAAAAACTTTTTAGTACACTATTATTTCATATAACAAACTCCCAGGTGTCCCAGTCAGAATACACTCTGGCATCGGTGTTTGCTTTTTCTAGCAAAGACGTCTATGAACACCAGGCAATTAAAAAACATTTATAAACGCAGTTATATTTCTAAATATTTCTCCACTGCCCACTTTACTAGGTATATCTTTCTAGTCTCAGGTTGGATCCCCTTTTGTCCTTAAAACTG
Organism: Oreochromis aureus; assembly: GCF_013358895.1. Taxonomy (NCBI): domain Eukaryota; kingdom Metazoa; phylum Chordata; class Actinopteri; order Cichliformes; family Cichlidae; genus Oreochromis; species Oreochromis aureus. The sequence goes on along the minus strand of NC_052946.1, from coordinate 35,937,612 downwards.
TCTTACTTGTGGCACAGATTCAACAAGGTGCAAACATTCCTCTGAGATTTTGGTCCATATCGATGCGATAGAATCACACAGTTGCTGCAGATTTGTCATCAAAATTACTCAGGTAGACTGTGGTGTTTAAATAATGCTTGGTTGGTGTTAGGGGCCCAAATATCCCCCACAACATCACACTACCACCAACAGCCTAAACCACTGATACAATCAGGAAAGCCAACATGATTTGTAGCCTCAGTTTCCTGTTGTTAACCTACATCCAGTGTGGTCTTCTGCTGCTGTATCCCTTCTGCTTCAAAGTTCAATATTTTGTGCATTCTGAAAGATCTCTTCTGCATACTTTGGTTGCAGTCAGCAGGTATTTGAGTTATTGTTGCCTTCTTATATGCTTGAAGCACTCTGGACATCCTCCCTTGGCATTAACAAGGTATTTTCACCTAGAGAACTGTAGGTCTCTGGGTATTTTCCATTTTCTAACCATTTTCTGTAAACACTAGAGATGGTCTCAGTAGATAAGGAGTTTCTGAAGTACTCGGACCAGCCCATCTGCCACGTCCTTTAAATCACCTTTCTTCTTGATCCTCCATCATCCTCTGTTTGAATTTGAGGAGGTCATCTTTACCATGTCTGTATGCTTAAATGCATTTTGCTGCCATGTTATTGGCTTATCATATATTTCAGTTGAACAGGTGTACCTAAAGAAGTGGTCAGTGAGTGAATATCAACAACAACTATGATTTAATTTTCAGTTTGTGTATACAGTAAAACTCTATTTTTCAGCAATTCTCATCTCTTGTATTGCACTTTTCATGAAATGTTTCATATAGTAAAAGAAAATTAATTTGAAGGCGTGCAAAATAGTTGTATGTGATCATCAATGCGTAATAGCTACTTCACAACTTAAATCGCTTCCCATTTTTCTAATGTGCAAAAGGGACGTTAGCCGATGTCTCTCTAGTTATTCTGTTCATAATGTGGAATTGCTTTTATTCAGATTCATTACATTTTGATGAAATGCTGAGAAATGCTCCTGTGTGCCTTGCAGTGCACTTCCTGCTAGTGTTAGCCAGACTGTCTTCCAGGCAGGGAGTTCTTCCACCCATATGCTGTTACAGACGGGTTTTACTGCAATTCTCTATAGCCGTGGGGGGTTACATATTCTTTCCCGTGCTTTAATAACAGTCAGATTATCAAGGTTCAGCCAGCTATTCCTGGCCGCCCTCCCATCAGCTCACAGCTCTATTAAGCTTCTTCCATTCCTCTACTACTCTGGTTTTATTATTTTCTCACCTAGCTCTAACAATGTGGTCTTGTTGTATCATTTGGCTTATCCCCAACTTCCAGACCTTTTCCTTTCTCTTGTCTTGTCCAGCATCCCTGGACTCTCCCATCCTCAGTGACGTGAGGTACAGCAGGTCTGACTGTTGCTACGTAGCTCGGGATGTTCCCCTTCTGTGCATGCTCGTGTGTGTGCAGATTTGCTTGTAGGGATGGTGGGTGTATTTACTGTCAGTGTGTGAGGCTGTATTTCTATGTGTCTGGCAGAAAGTTAGATGTTCTCTTATGTAAGCGGGTCTTGGCTGCGTAAAGCAAGGGTTTAGCTTAGGGATGCTGGCTCAGGTGGAGAGATGGAGACAGATGCTATTTTAGGTATACTGTGCTCCTTACATCTTCCAAACGCATGAGTTATTCACTCACATGGGTCTCTCAGTTCTAACAGGATGAAAGGACAATAGAAAAGTGGTGCACTGTGGTTGTGTACAAATATCAGCACTTCATCCTCCTGCTTGTCTGCTAAATATAGAAAAATAGGAAGTGGGAAAGAAAAGTTTATTTTATTCATTTGTGAATGTTATTGCAGTGATCCGTGCCTTCGCTGAGCTATTTTTGTGCAGTTGGTGGAATTAAAAACCAGTTGTTAGTAAATTTTTAAAAAAAGCACTAAATGCCTAAAGATCAAGATAAAGTCTTGTTTAATGTAAGGACCAATGCAAATTCCAAAGATATAAATTTTACATTGATGTAAAACAGAAAAGACAATTGGATCAAATGACTTGAAAGAGAAATTTCACAAAGAGAAAAACCCTGCCAACTCTAAAATAGAGATATTTTTATAGCTTGGTGATTTTCCCCCAGCTTAATGCAGACTTCCATTTTTAGCTCTGAAAGGATTCAGATTCGCTCTCTTTGAACCTGAACAGCACCAGGTGACATTTCTACATTGTTCTCTCACAGCTTTGGTAATCTCTCTCTCTCTCTCACACTGTGTTTCTCTGTCCATGTGCCTGTTTCAGAGCATGGCAAAGTCCTGGCTCCAGTCTCGCCCACCCTGCACTGTCCCGACTCAAATCACAAATCAGCATACTTCCAGCAAAGCTTGCTGAACAGGACTGTGGGAAAGCCATGCTCTCTGGTTCTTGGCGGCGCTCTTTCGGTCATCAGCAGCCTGCTGCAGGATCTGTAGTGAACACCAGGGGGATGACGGTGTGTGGAGTCCCCAGTGGTACGGTGGTCCTCGAGGCCCAGTATGACTACAGCTACCGTGGAGCAGACGGACGGCAGGTTTGCATACGGGAAGGTGAACGCTTTATTCTCCTGAAGAAGACGAATGCTGATTGGTGGCAGGTGAGAAAAAAAAAGTTTATTTTTTTGTCTTTTGCGTCAGTGTCTTTTTCGTTTTCATAAATATCATGAAAACGAAAACATATATAAATAGAGCAACATACTGTAAGTTTCTGAGAAGGATAAAGTCATATTTTACCAGAAGCCTTAGAAGATGCTGCAGGGCTAAAAAAGGAAGTCAACACATAAGTGACAAAAACTTCCTTCCTTTACAGTAGAAATAAACATGTTTACAGCCCGATACAAAAACAGGTTGGGTCTCTCACTAATATGGTCCTATAGAACACATTTGCATGAGGTTATTTTGTTACAACTCATCCTTTCAAACTTTAGTAAGCCTTAACATTAGGTTGTCTTGGTGCATGCTCAATCATCCAGGTAAGTAAATCCCAAAAGGTTGATTCTGTTCATCTGGACGTAGCGTTTTAAGCAGGAGAAACATTTCGTCACTCATCCAAGTGACTTCTTCAGTCTCAGCTGACTGCAGGTTTCCCCAATCTTATAAACATTAAACATATTTAGCATTAATTAGCATACATGTCTGTCTTTGCATATGCTCTATGCACTCACCTAATCCACTCACCTAATGTATATATTATATATAATGTCCCCCGCCCCCCCTCTTTTTGCACAAGTTGAGCAGCGTGTCAGGTTACATTTCACTGTGTGTTATACCTGTATAACTATGCATGTGACGAATAAAGAACATTGAACCTTGAACCTCTAGTGATGCACCTTAACCGTGAACTGATACATACACTTTAATGGAAAAGTTTGTGATAGACACGCTGGCCACTGTGTGGATATCATGCTTTGCCTGCCTTAAATGTGAAATGGACACGCATGCTTAAGTTACAGTACCGTCAGGGAGAGATTATATATCTAAATCCAACAAGTCGCTCGTGACCAAGGTGGGTGTGAACGACATTCCAGGCTCCTTCTATGCTAGAAACGATTAAACTAGGTGTCTGATAAAATGCGACATCCACACGGTGGACCAGTCTGTCAGTTACACTCTTTGCTGTGATATTGGATTGAATGACAACACTGTAGCCAATGTTGAAACTTTAGAAACCAGTGGGGGGCATCATAGTCCTATGTCCATCTTTCATATACATAACAATATTTTTGCAATAAAAAATTTTTGAGAAGTAACTTTACATCGTGGACACAGTGTATCTAGAACTGCCTCAAAATAAACTGCATGTAGGTTAAATTCAATCCTGACTTCTGTCCAAATGTGAAGTTTGTCTAGCTTAAGGAATAGTAACAATGACAGGCCTGTCCTATGTTATACAACTACAATAGAATTACATGTCAAACGTTGCACCACAGTCTAGCGGCATTTCTCCTTTAGCTATTTTGTGCCTGCATGTCTCCTTTCTCCTACATCTTCCTGTCTGTGACCCAGAAATCAGTCTTAGTATGCCGTGTTGAAGGATGTCTCAGTTCCTAAAATAAACCCAGAAGACTGAGGGCCGAGGAGAAAGGAGGCCTACCAGAGGAGCTGTGGTGGAGGATACAACTTTTGTGTTTTTACCTTTTGTGCATAAAAAGATACAGATAATGATAGACTACAAAATACTGCTCATTTGTATTCATGCTTTAGTTATTTAAGGTGCTTAACTCCAAGATCAAAGGTTGTGTGCGTGTTTCTTAAAAAAGGTACGCTTTGTCACACTGGGTTACATTGTGAATTTAAAAGTAGCTCTAAATATTTAAATGGTCATCTGTTGCATAAAATACAGCAGTAGACTGGAACACAACAGTGAGCCAACAATGAATGAACGATGTACACGTGTTTTTAACTGACACCACTTGAAAACGATCACTTCAAAGCATGGACGAAAACGCACACTCAACACAGAAAAGCCCCAGCCAGCCAGATGATTCAAACCGAGAACCTCCTCTCTGTGAGGCAAGAGTACTCACAACTGTAACGCACGTCCGGTCACATCAAAGGAAAAAATACTCTGCACTAGCTATTTAGATGTAACTCTTACACTGGAAAAACGACTCAGTTAATGTTCACTTTAGCCACTGAGCTCATTAAATGATGTGGGCTGAGAAAAAGGATGCTATTTTTTTAAAAAGGAAGTTGCGGGTATACCCGTTGCATGTGCTTGATGTCAAAATGAGCTGTATCATTAAACATTTCCGCACTCCCTTCAGCCTTCAGCTGTTTGTTGCCGCTTGGTTGGACTAAAAGCATTTATGTAGCAGAAAAGAGAGAAAGCCTTTGGAATTCTGTTTGTTCTCTGACAGGTGCGGAGGATCGGGGCGGCCAGTAAAGCAAAGCCGTTGTATGTTCCTGCCACATATGTGACGGAGGTACCTATTGCGCCCATGCCCTCCCCTCAGCGGCTGACTGCAACTGCCTCTTTAAACACAAACTTTAGGATACTGCCACGGGTGTCACTGTCTCCCAGCCCAACAGGAGCTACAAATAATGAACAGCGGCAAGGTAAAGTGCAAGTTTAAGTATGTGAGAGGCAGTTACTAAAACTACCTGTGGTTAAGGCTTTTTAGTTGCAAAGCTGGCTGTGTCACTTGTGCACTTACAGACGAATAGGTTTAACAAATGTGGAAGTATTCTTTTTTTTCATCTTCTCCTGCAGTGAACAAACTCCTCTATCACTCCATGGAAAACCTCAACTCCAACAGTGCCTTCCAAGGTCTGAAAAACAACACCAGCGTGGATAGAGGTCACTTCCCAACTTTGCCCCTTTCTGGATTCACCTTTGCTTCCAACTCACCCACCTCCTCATCGGGCCACCTTATGGTCCCTGGGTCTCAAGCTACTTCCACAGCACAAACAGCACCTACAAATCCCAGGGTAGTTCCCACAATCACCCGGAGCCAGAGCTCAAACAACCTGCCTGAAAACCTGATGGAGAATCCATATGATGAGGTGGGCGGTGGCTTCAGCAGTCGCACAAACCACAGGATTCCCAAGAAGTCTTGTAGCCAATGGGATGTGGCAGGAGCTTCAGGCAAGAACAACCATCTGCAGGTAGGTCGAGTCAAAAAAAACCAACAAAAAAGAAAAGTCGAAGGCATTTGCAGCACTGTATTTGCGACTAGTTTGTCTGCTATGATTTCTGTTGTGGTGTATTTTAGAAAATTCACTTTTTTTACACTTAGCGACATTCCAGTTTCATAAATCCTGGCAGTAAAGATGGTGATATGGGTAATATAGATATAAACATTAGTTTTTTGCTCTTGTGGTGTAGAAAGGATTTTTTTTTTTTTTGCATCTTTCTGTCAAGTTTCACTGTATTATTATATATTGGTAGTTTTTGGCCTTTGCTGTAGTTTTTTTAAGATTTATTTGATTGGGGTCTTTTTGACACGTTGGCCCTGTGAGAGTGATACACTGTGAGAATATAGTGACACACAATGGACAAGCACAGGAAAGCAAAGATCACAACCCTGTAATGATGTCATAGGTGACATTTGGTACTCATCTACTCAGACTTCTGAACCTCTACTCAAGTTTTTTTTTTTTAAATGATGAATGCTTGTTTAAAAAAATCACGTATTTAACTTTGACAGACATTTAATTTCCACAGCACTGTACGTTTCTGAAAAGCAGTCCACATGACATTTGCATAAGTTTGCCAAAAAGAAGGTCGAGGCAACAAAACAGATAAATCAAGCACTCTGTCAGCAGACAGTTAAACTTAAAGGCAGCAGTTCTTTAAATCTGATAGCCCACAGCTACTTGTTGGACAGTTTTCACTTACCATCTTCGTACTTCTGAATTAAACAGTGAAGGTAAATGATGGAAAACATGGCAGTCAAAATCACATGCAACTCAGATTGAATGAAGTGATTTAATTTTAAACTCCTGTCACTGACAAAGTCTTTAATCTCATGCAAAGGTCATATCTCCATTTAACTGGTGTTTCTAAATGGGTCATAGGTAAATGTGCGAGCGACTGGTTTTCTGTCTGTCTGTCTTGGCCCTGCAACAGACTGCCAACCTGTCTAGGGTGTACCCTGCCTATCTCTGGGATAGGATCCAGCTATTGCTGTGACTAATCAAGTAAAATTGAAATAAATCAAACACAACAAAATAAAAGATTAAAAGAGAAATTGTAAGATTTATAGCAGTGTCTGCTGCATTCTTTCCATCAAAGTTAAAGACAGTTGGATAAAGTGTTGGATTTTTTTTTATATTTAGCTTAATTCGTCTGATACAATATATGATTTGAATATTAGTAGAAGCAAACAAACTACAGGAATACCATAGGACGATAAAAATAGAAAAATCCTAATGCGTCTTTTTTGAATCCCACATAATGATTAAGATCAGCTGCGGCAGCAGTGGCTGGTTTTTATTTATATTAGTGTTTGACCTTAATAATCCTCCTAGAGCAGCAATCAAGTTGTGGTGACGCCAGAGCTTCCCTGTGTTACATCAGAAGGTATTACACAAGGCCTTGTTGGTGAGACAAATACTCAAGGTTATTCTTCTGCAAGTGGGAAACTCCCACAGCTTAGCATCCCCACTGTCTGTCCAAATAGACTTTTCCTCCGACTGAACCGTGCTTCCACAAGACACTTGTAACTGTGGGTACATGTGATCTCAGTGGAAATGACAGTCCTCCCTTTTTTGTTTTTTATCTCCGATCTCTCTTCCAGCCAGTCTGTCTCCGTGTCTGTTCCTCTCACTCTCTGAGGACCCTGTTCTTTCGAGCCTTTAATACCAGTAAGCAGGATTATTGCAGCCACATTCAGGTCATAACTCCCTGTTTATCAACCAGAAAACACTCTCTAACCACACATTCCTGCCAGCCCTTCTTGTAAGTGCTGCCACAGTGATGATGAATTTCAGCTTAATTTATCTTTTGGTCCTCCACAGGGGAGAAATCTATTTAAACAGTATTTTTATGGGAATTTGTTTGAGCCATTAGATATTGCTTCGTTACAAACCACAAGATAATTACTGTGATTGATTGTTGTACATGGTGTTCAAAAGCCATTGGCATTGATATGGTGCCATAATTCTTTCCACATGCATGTAAAGGCTTCCCAGAGAATTGTGGAATGAGCCTGCGGGCCTTTGAAATGATGCTGACTCATAAGCAGAAACTCACTGTCACATTTATTCTATATGTGTTCCATGGTGTTAGGGTCAGGGCTCAGCAGAGGTCATTTGGATACGTAGAGAAGCAGTTTGTTAGCAGAAGCAACAATAAGAGATTTCGTATCATGCTACACGCTGGAAATAATAATGCACATAAGATAAAATAAGATCAAAACTCTGTTATGAGATTGTTCGTCAAATACAACCTACCACATGCAATCATGTGGAAAAGAGCGTTTTCACACCACTCTATGCAGTCCTAAGAAAAACTAAGTACGGCCTTTTTCCTTCCATAGGAAATAACAGGGCAAGTAGCAGCCAGCTGCTGCTAACCAAATACACTTGATCAGCAAGTGTATAAAAAGCAGAACTTCATGACAATACAATTACAAAACAACTGAACAATATGGTCGTCTGCAGAAAGGAACATGTTAGCGCAGCTTTGCTTTGCAAACTTGCATCTGATAACTCTACAAGGTTTCTGCATCAGTATACTTTGGAGTGGTGGCCATAATGCACAGTACCACATTTGGTAAAAACTAAAAGCAGCATATCAGCACCAACACTTTATAGCAGGTGTCAAGCATGGCGGTGGAGAGGTGATGATTTGGGTTTATTCTGCAGACACAGGATCTTGCAGTTACTAAGCTGATGATGAACTCATCTGTTTACCAAAATATGCTTGAGTCAAATGTGAGGCCCTCTGTCTGACAGCTAAAATGTGAAATTGGCTCATGCAATAGGAAGATGTAGGAAAATCTACAACAACACCGAAAAGGAAAAGAAGCAATAGTCTGAACACCACATACAGTCATGCACAGCTGCATCATCCACTGTCTAGACTTTTGTACCCACAGAAACTCGACCGTTCAAGCAAAGCCCGGGTGCACAAATCATACCACGTTCCTACATTTAACTGCATTCATAAATTCACATCTGCAACAATTTCCTTCTCGAAACTTTTCCCAGCCGCAGAAACGAACCATCAAAATTAAAATGTTACACAAATTAGTTGCTGCACCAAACACATTTCTACAACATGTCAGTCCTCATATATTTAGTACAAGTAATGCTTCTCTCTCATGGTTATGTTATTTTGTGGTAGCGTCATAGCGAGCGACCAAATCTTAATATTTGTCCACTGAGTATGAATAGAGATGATGACGAGGAGGTGATGTTAAAAAAAAGAGAAAGGGAGACAGAAATGATGCACAAGAGGGTCTTATGTTCCCTTATGGTGTGACAGTTTCACTTTAATAGATAAAAACAATGGTTGCAAAACATATTTCTGATTAATAGCACTGATAATGGCTCTTTTTGTGCAGTTTATAAATCAAGCAAGTGGGTGACACGAGAGAGAAATCAGTTTAATCTCTATTAAGTGTCTGATATAATTACTTTTCATTTTAAGGCAAAACAAAATGTCAAAAAGTGTTTTGGGAATATGGGATGGGATTCGTGTTGTATTTATTCTTAATTTTCTTGTTTAAGAATTCAGTTACTTTGCTGAATAGATTTAATGTGCATGTTCAGGCTTCTGCTGCAGGACATGATTACGGTAGGGTAAAACATGGCTCTGTTTGACTTTGTAAAGAAAGATGTTTTGCTGTATCTGCTGAGGTAGACAGAAGTAAGCAGTGGGACAGGAAGCTTCAGGTGACACAAAGGCCCAGTACTGCCCCCTGTAGTAAACTACCATCACGTTGCTCATCATACACACCATCCGCCTTCAGTTAATAACTGAAAGGCAGTGTTATGTAACAGGGATCAACCAGTTTGTAAGTCAATCAGTTTCTGAATTATGCTTCAGCTGTATTTGATACAAAAATGATCTTTAGTGCTTCAAATTCATTTAAGTGGATTTATAGATCTCCTTCTCTTGTAACTGCTTCTTTAGTGCTCTCTGCCAGGGTGAGTGCAGATTATTACTATGGCAGGTTATTCTGTAATAAGAGGTAGGATGATGTATTGTTTCTCAGATCATTATTATTATTATTATGACAGGTTATTTTGTAATAAGATGCAGGAGGATTTTTTTTCCTGTTTATTGCTTTATATGGGATTTCGGTCTCTTCTTGTCTCTTCTGTATGGGATTTCCGACTGCCTTTGTTGAAGCCACAACAATCTGCTGTTAGTTGTTTCTACTCTCCACTTATTTTTTATTCATACGCCCTATTTGAGTAGTTGAGTAATAATTTGGAGTAACATGCAGACATTTTAGGCATTAAAATCTAATTAAAAGTCAGTTAACTTCATACTAGTCATAGTAAAAAGAAAGTATACCCTCTTTCATTTCTTTAAGTTCTTTTAAAGGTTTTACATACGAAGATATCATGAAAAAAATAAATTTTTACCAGGTCTTAAAATGAGGTAAATGAAGCCTGAGATGATCAACAACATATGACGTATTGTGCTATGTCATGATTTATAACTGACCCGAAATACAGAAGCAGTGTGTGGAAAAAAAACCCCATGATTCAGTTGCTTGTGGAACCACTTTTAGCAGCAGTAAGTTGAAGTAATTGTTTTCTGTATGACTTTATCAGCGTCTCACATGATTTGGAGGAATTTCAGCCTTCACTTCTTTAGGGCATCGCTTCAGTTTGTTGAGGTTTGTGGGCATTCATTTTTGCACAGCTCTCTTAAGATCTCACCACAGCATTTTAATCAGGTTGAGCTCTTGACTTTGACATTCTGACATTCTGTTATAATTTGCTGGTTATCTTGGGGTCATCATCCTGTTGCCCCAGTTTGGGTGTACATTTAGTTGTTGAGCAGATGGCCTCACATTTGACTCAAGCATGCTTCGGTATTCATAGGTTTTCATGTCATCTCAGTGACTGCAAGTTGTGAAGGTCCTGTGACTCGAAAACAAGACCAAGTGACCATGCCTCCACTACTGTGCTGACAGCTGGTATGAGGTGTTTGATTTTTTCTAAATGTGGCACTTATGTGCATTATGACCAGACATGTCCAACCTTTGTTTTGTCTGTCCAAAGGACACTGTTGCAGAGGCTTGTGGTTTTATCGACTGCAACTGCTCACTGAGGCTTGTAGAGTGTGGAGCTTTTGAGTTTTTCTCTGAGCATTGTACGATCTGACCTTGGGGACAATTTGCTGGGACGTTCACCAAGATTGTAGCATTGTTTTAACACTCACCAGATTGCCCCAGACCTTCTTGCTGATGACCACTTAATCAAGTGTGTTTGATTAGCAACTGGTAAATGGCCTGTATTTGTATAGCACTTTACTTAGTCCCTAAGGACCCCAAAGCGCTTTACACTACATTCAGTCATTCACCCATTCACACACACATTCACACACTGGTGATGGCAAGCTACATTGTAGCCACATCTGCCCTGGGGCGCACTGACTGGCCGTGTCCTATCTGCAACTTATCCTCTTAATTCCTATGAAAACGGGAAGGGTGTGCACACTACTTCTGCATTTTAGCTTAGCTTTTGTTAAAAAAATAATCCCACTCTAATATGTCAGGTTTTGTAGTACATCTGAAGTTGTATTTAGAAAACTTTAGAAGTTTTTTTCTCCTGATATGTAAAACCTGAGAATTTACCATTTTACTATGACTGTATGGAAGAGCAAATCTGTGACAGAAATAAATGAATGTTAGATGGTAAAGACTAAACAGTGCTTGTATGAATGGGTGATTGAGGCAAGTTGTATAACGTACTTTGAGTGCTCAGAGTAGAAAAGTGCTGCATAGGAATTTGTCCATTTACACACATGTATTTTTTCTTCCATTTTATTTTCCATTTGATTAATTTATTTAACTCGTGCTTTTATTCATTTGCATTTTAAAATTTTGCATATTAATCTTTAAATTCATTAGCAGATTTTGGCAGTTTCTGTCTTACATAAAGCATCCTGTGCGATATGATCATCCTGCCAGAAAACTCAACTCCTGTACACAGTGTGTTTTGGTCTGAGGCAGAGTTCCTCAAGTTCCTTCAAAATGCAATATTTACCCCTTTCTGAGTAACTTTTACATTTAAATCTCACATTTTTCCTTCTTATACACTTTTGACTTTGGCTCTCTTTCTCTACTTCCTTCCCTCTTATTTTTCCTCCTTTCCCTTTCTTATTATTTATGCGTAAAAGGTTCCAACAGAGTCTTATCTCTCCCAGCTGTCCTGGCAGGACTCTCCACTTTATACTGAAAAGCAGACAGAGAAGCGTCAGTCACAGCCAGAGCCACCTAGCCCCGCTCCAGGTGAGCAGCCTCTTCAGATCTTGGGCCTATGGGAGCAGTACTCTGACGCGACCACAGGCAGATGGTACTATGTCAACAGCATTACCAAAGAAAGGTCCTGGAAACCTCCTCGCCGGGCCCGTGGTCAATTTACCAACCAGGTAAAATATCCATCTCAACAGGAAATCCTTCAGTGTTCACTCTTCCTCCCTTAATCCAAGTTTTTCCTTTTTTGTCACTTGCTTTATTGTGTAACAGTTTCCAGAGTTTAATGAAAGTGTCTTCTCATAAGAGAGACCACAGAAGAGGGTCAGGGTGTACAAATGAAAGAGAATGCTCATTTATATGCTCAAATGGTTTGACTGCATCAGCACTAAAGGGGACCTTTTCATTAATAAAAAAGCTTGGTTGTCATTTTTTCTTTTTACTAGTGATAGATACTATGCATGTTCTCACATTGGCAAAGGGTCACATTGAACTTAAATTATCTGGTGTTTTCTTGTGATCCAAAAACTTTGCAGAATTTCTTTTCCCTGTACACATGCAGTGGTATGGTCCAGGGTATTTTGAGGGTTTTTTGTTTCTTTTTTTTTAATTATAATTTTACATTTTTGTGTGGTTCATAGGTTTATTGTTACATTTGATTTTCTTGCTTAGTATCTTCTGTGAGTTTCATCGATTGTTTGCTAGTGTTTCCCTGTGGCATGGCCCCAGCATGCCCACCACGTTGGTTGTTTCCCTGCTGGTAACACATCACTCATCTACATTCATTTATGTTACGCACGTTACGTGTGTATACAGTCCAAAGCCCTTAGTGTCTCAACTAAGTGTTCAGCTACTTCCTGTTTTATTTCAGGAGTATATGTCACCAAAATAAAACTTACCTCTTGGAAAGCACAACTCATCTCTTGTGATTTGCTTTTCGTTTTACTTCCCGTCTCATTATCCTCGATTAGACTCTACTGTTTCTTTTGCTTCTCCTCGTTAATTCTCGGATTCCTGAATTACCGTGATTTTGTAACTTTGCATTTTGGGGTCTTCTTGCCTCTGTTTCAGATTTTAGTTTTTGGACTTTAATCAACCAAATAAGCAGCTGGCTTTGTGCTGTTGAACTCTGTCTTTAACTTCTTTAACTTCAACACGACAAGCTCTGCAGAAAGTTTTGCTTACAGTTATGTTTACTTGTCTCTTCTTGTTGAAATACTATAAGTGAAAAACTGTTTAGTACATGCAGAGTCCCCACAGGTAAACACGTGTTTCATACTGAAACTGTACCAGAGACACTTTTCAGAACTCCACAGTTTTTTCTGAAAGTGAAATGAGGAATTGCACAATTAATATTAAGCTGCAGCGACTAACTGGTTAGCTTGGCATAATGTACACGAGAAAACAAGAAGAAACCAAATGACACTGTGAACCTGACTCTGTCTAAATGTAACAAAGTCCACACAAATTTTTGTTTACTTTGTGCAATAAATTAGAAAGAATGTTCATGAGGATTATTTGCTGAGCTGTTTATTGGCCTGACTATTTCCTGGAAATGTCCTTTGTTGTTTCCCTTTAACCAGTCAAGCATTTAACTTTGCATAAAACAGCATTTGCTGTCAATTTAATTTTTATATTATTTCTATGTCAGAATAGTTTCAGTTGTGAAATCTTATCCTCATTAAGCAAGTTTATTTTTCAAAATATAGCAAAAGATAAATAAATAAATAAAAAATAGAAAATACCATTTGCTACTTGGAGTAGAGAGCAGTCTGACAAAAGGTCCCAACTTTATTACATTTTATTATCATTATTCAAAACTGTGAATGGGTAGTTACAATAACACTGGAGGGCAATCTTCTAATATTCATAATAGGTAGTGTAAGTAAGACCCTTCCTCTTTCATATAATATACTTTTTTGTCCCTTTGGTAGGCCGGTCCAGGACAACCTCAGACGTTACCCAGGGACACCAGCCATCTGTCACTATCGCTTACTGCAGCAGGAAATGGAACAACGCACAGGGTAAGTATACTGTCCTTCTGAGGAGGCGTAACATCCAAGTATATTGAAGCCATTTCATTTAAAAACTATTAGCTTAATTTATAGTGGACACAACTTTGATGCTTGTAATCCTAGAGTAGGTTTGTGAGTTGAGATGGTGAGAAATGAAGAAAATAAATAAACCATTGGACGTGGTCAACAACAATAAACGGTGCTCAGTTGGTACCTCAGGGTTAAAGGTGTGCTAGGAAAATATTCCCCACCCCGTTACACCACCACCGACACCAGTCTGAATCATTGATCCATGGCTGGATGAGTCACTGCTGATATTTATACTATATTCTGACCTTACTGTCTGAATATCACAACAGAAATTAAGACTCATCACACCAGGCAATTTTTTCCAATCCTCTGCTGTCCAGATTTGGTGAGCTCATGTAAATTGTTGAGTTTACACAAACTCAGTTTTAGCAGGAGTACAGCCTGTTATGGTCTTCTGCTGCTGTAGCAGAAGTGGTTGATTTAAGCCAATTTTGCCTTCATGTTTTTCACATCTCTGGCCTGTTCCCGGCTGCTCGGCTCCTGCTATTTTTAGAAAGTTTCCTGGAAGTCAATTTCTCATCAGTTGCACATGTACATTTTGGATTTGACCATGGACCTCAACTTTGGAATTTGCATGCTCTTATTTAAACATGCATGTGTCTAGGTGCAATCGACCAGCGGCCTGTCCAGCATGTAGCCTGCCTCTCGGCCTGTGTCGGCAGGGACAGGCTCCAGCCACCCTGCAAATCTGAATTGTTTGAGTGGATGAAAATGGATGGAAACACGGTCTGCCCTACTGACCAGATAGTGGGTCTCAAACTTCAAAAAGGAAATCCAACTTAAAGCTTTGCTGTTTTAATACTGTGGACGTGATCCACTGAGCATCGCAAATGAACAAATGACTTCCAGGAAGAAATCCAAAAATAGAGGGAGAGCTGGAAGGTGAGGTGCACAGTGAGACATCTATCCAGGGACAGTCAGCCAAATTTAAATATTATTTCAATTTCTATTTAAATATTTTTTTTTTTTAATTTTAGTTTTTTAAAAGCAGAATCACAGAGAACGTGGATTGTATATCATACACACCCCTCTCACCTCTCTCACATGGACATATTATATGTCAACCAGAATGCACCCACACAGAAACTAGCTCAGCATCGTGCTCCAGATTAAAGCAGACAGACATGCAGCCATATTAAAAAGGAGATTATATCTTTCTTGTTGTTTCATTGTTACTGACCAAATCTGTCTGTCTATCTAGCTAGCTGTCTAACTATTTACTACATTTTAAATGTAAGCAAATGTAAATTGTATTTAAATGTAAATACATTTTACACTTTCTCTCAAATGATGTGTTTCATTGGGCTCATCCCTGAAGGCAATAACAAGGTAACGCCTCTTGATGTGGCGCAGGTGAGCACACGCTATTAGGGCCGCATGGAGACAGACAGAAAAGCGTTTTCAACCCAAAACATTACAAAACAGGACTAAATTTAAACCACTCAGTGAAACTTACCATCTGCCTTAAACCACCTCCTCAACTCACAGATGCCATCACAGTAAAAACTTTCAGCGCATCATTCATTTCATCTTCATTGTACACACAAGGAGGATTTATAGTGTTCAAATGAGGAAGTAAATTTGTTGTCTACAACAAGGTTTTTTTTCGGTTTAGGCAACAGATGTCAGTGACTGAAACTGACATGTTCCCTGGATCAGTGACGACATCTACGTGGTGAAGCAATGCAAGCAGCCTGATGCAGTTTATTAGAGATAAGCATTTTGCATCTAAAGGTTGCTTTGCCTCAGTGTTGCGTCAGTGTTTCAAATTTAATGTTGCTCATCAAAAAATACCCACATGATCAAAGCAGTGATTCCCCCCCATCAAGTCGGTTTCAGACGCATTCTGTTGACCTATATATGTCACTTTTTATTCTGGGGTACATATACAACCCAACAGGAACTTGAACCCGTGACATGTGTCAATGCATACTGCATGCCGCACAGGTTTATGCCCCAGGTGTTAAAACCCAAGTGGCCCATATTATTTGTTGGCCCAGATAATTCTAAAAGTCTAGTCTTTTAATTTTTAAAAGCCTTTTTAACACAGCTCATCTGTTAAAGACAGAAGGATTCGCCGTATTTTTCCTTTTTTTCCCTAGTACTTTCTAACTACCTTGACAAAAATCTGTAAATGATTAAGATAATTGCTTGTAGGGATTTGCTTCTGCGTTGTTTCATGTGAATTCTCTGAGTCAGATGAAACACTTCATTTGATGACATCACCCTGGGATTTTGAAAATTCCAGGGTGATGTTTCAGGGTGATGAAGGTCGTTTCACTGTTTAATTTTGCAGATACACTCTTTTGCTGTGTCTTTGCAGGTTGCATTTTATGAAATATGATGAATTACTATTGATAAAAACTAGCAGTTACCAAAGTTTCCAGAAGGCAGACCTCAAACATGCCCTCAACAGCACTATCTGTCATGTTGCAGATGTCTGTTTTTTGTAATTATAGTGCTGCATGCTTTGACTTCAGTGTTTGCTTGTTCGTTACTTTCAACATAACCTTAACATGTGGTTTCACACCTGTGTCTGTTTGGATTGAGGCACATCACGTATCAGTTGGGTTATCATGGCAGGCAGTTTATTTGGTTATTGTGGGAATAAATATACTAAGATCAGACTTACAACAGTTCCACTTTCTGTTTTTAATTTCTTCAGTATTACTTATTACTTTGTAAAATGTTTAAACTACTGGCAGACTCATACTATAATGCTATAAGTCCAAATATGCAGAACTAACAAGAAACTACAGAACTGTGAACTTTTTTACTCTTTGTACTGTTTCAAACATAATGGAGAGTTGTTACACATGGTTTTTGCTTCTTGCTGAAAAAGCCACACTGTGATCTTGCAAACAAAAACTGTTGGGCAGCTGTAATTGTGTCAAAGTTAGCAAAGTCCTGGTATGAATATTGAGCTGAGAACACACCTTCCTGCCTGAGCTGTTATAAACGGGGCTGGCTGTATCGCCTGATAAAGCTAGCTTCCCTCTAGAATGGGGAAGTAGTCATGAGCTGAGACACAAGGGACAGATGAATGGTTTTCACATTTTTGCACTCAGGCAAAAGAGCGTCATGGTATGAAATGACAGAACGCTGAGAGCTTTAACTCGACAGATAAGACACAGAAACACGAGCTGACCCGGACGGTACAGCTGGATACAGTCATCCAGTCAGAATGAGCACCTATGCTGTGAGTTAACTTTACTTTTCTGTATGTTCTACATTCTACCGTTGGAGCTTTGGCAGCTCATGTGAAGTTACCCAATTGTCGATTGCGGTGATATCACTTACTCATATTATCCTAATGAGAGGTGATGTTTCTGATTTTGTTATACTCACAAAAAGCTGATTTGACTGTGTTTTTGTGGATCGGTGTGAACCCCGTTCAGTATCTAGGAGCCTACGTGTCTGAGTCAAACGAGTGCTACACGATTAACGTGTAACTCTTACTGAGTAATAGCTGCCTCTTATTAACGTGAAATGAACAGGGACACGTGTGTTTGTGTACCTGTAAATACGTCTGAGCTGCGATAGTAAAAAAGCATTTATGTGTTTTATCTGGCAGGATGTGAGCAGGGCAGGGAAAATAGTTTGAGTGTGGTTAGATGAGTGTTGCCCTGGGTTCATTTGTACATTAAACTGAACGATCGTATCGGCATCCTGTTTTTTAACATGGGTGTGATATTTGCCCAAACTGCCGGTTGCTTCTCTTCAGTAGTGACAAGTACAGTTTTCTCAGTTTTTACATTTTTGTTATTAATTCTCAATTTGATCATTCTCTGCAGAAAATAAAATGGGTTGTTATTTTATTTGAAATTAAATATATATGTATACATATAGTAACTATAATAATCCGCCTTTGTGTTCTTGCCTCCCTCTATCTCGCTCCTTTCTCTCCTTGTGTTTCTCGTTAGCTGTCACCTGATTTCCTCTTTGGGAGCCACCAGAGGAATCCTGACAATGGCTGGCAGATGAAAAAGGTAAAACTCCTCTCTACCTGCTGCACTCGCCAGAGGGTATCTAATGCATTTCACCTTGACTTTCACCTTATAAAACAAGTCAAAGACTAAAGCGCCCTTTACTTGCTTTACATACTCTCCCTGCTCAACAGGATGCATTTGGTTAACAAAATGGGACATCATAGAACTTTTGGTGACTTTGTCTCCCATCTCGACTTTGTCACTTTGTGAGATAAAATCCTGCTTCATGGTATGCGTGCATACAGCATCTGCTTGGCCTGACTCCTCGTCTTTAGAACAAACCTTTAGATGACAGCCCTTCCTTGCCTTGTACTTTTCCTTTGCAGGCCCGACTGTTAACATATTCCTGAGCATTTTGTCAGCGCTTTAAGGGCTTTTGGTGGAGGGTGTTTTCCTCATGAAAATCAATGAACTCAAGTCATTAGATTTGCAAAAAGTGCATCTGAGCTGTATTACTGTAGAATATATTAAAGTTATTGCCAGCTATGCTCTTTAGATTCTCAGAGATCAGCATTTATGCATATTAAGGTGGCGAAATAGCAATTCATGGTGTAAAAAGAAAAGCTGTTACCCAAGCAGGTCTTACTGCAACATGTTGCATCACAGTGGGGTGTGGGTGCACTTGGTTTAAAGCCCTTTTAAAGGCCTACTCTCAGCAAAGGAGCAGATTTGGCTCTTAGTGCTAATCCTCCACATGAGGAGATGGCAAACATTAGGAAGGATATTTAGTCTGATTGTTGGAACTAGGTTACATGGATTAGGAAGTAAACTCAATTGTGGCTTTTGCTGCATGAAAAGTTGAAGTAGTGTGAATTTGTGCATCCGTTGTGTTTGTACACACAAGTGATTATAAGCCTCAGCAGTTTGTCTGTTAAGTACAGAGGCACGCATTGTGCCTCGTTGTGTCTCTGGCAAACTCGTTTGTCCCCATCTGTGTAAAAAGTTCAGTGTGGATGCTCATTGTGTTGGAGTGCTGTGTAAATATGGAAATGTGTATGTGACACTGTTGTGCAAATAGAACTGCTGCTACGTTGTTCTTCCTCAGTTGATTAAACTATATACAACTTAATTCTGACCTCAACCTGACACAACAGAGAGAACTGAGAGTCAATGGCTAAACCTGTTAGAGAGCTGATGCAGAGATACAGCCGTGTAATTTGCTGCTGCAGAGTGAGGTGAAGGATATGCAAATGGACAAATGATAGCAATAAAGTATCTATTTTAGATATTTTATGGACTTTTCTGCATGTCTGTCACAGAAAAGATCAGAATTGCTATCTTGACAAAATATATTTGTCAACAAGGCCACTGTGTGTGCCGGCTCAGCTCACAGGTTGAATGGGTTAAATGCAGCGGCCAGGGTGTGACTCTAACCTGACACCTGTTGCTGCGTGTCTTTCCAAACTCTTTATTTCTCTCACCGCTTTTCTGTCTGTTCTTCACTGTGCTTCAAATAAAAGTCCTCTGCAGCAAAACTACAAGAATTTACTTGAACGACTACTTTCAGTGTCTGTATGGTTGACCTTTAAAGGTGAAGACCCAGTAAAGAGATATTTTTATCATAGCACCTATGAAATGTAAAAATCAGAAGTGTGATGAGGCGGGCTGACTGCTTGTGGCTGATGTTTTTCTGTTTTATTTAAACTACTAAGCATTAATAAAGAGTCATAGTTGACCATTGAAAAGCCCTTTATGGCCTTTGTACTATTGTACTGTGGTTGCACATTCAGTTATTCATAACTAAGCAAGTATATCAGCTCAGAGGCTTTAAACACACCATTTACAGATGTGAAAAAAATAAAATAATAGCTCAGCAAATTGCTCTTTCCTTTGGTTGTATGGTCCACCCTTTCACAACTCTCCTGAACATTTGACCTTGAAGAGCATGCAGCGTGCCGCCTCCTCTGACACCCTGAGCACGATGGCATTTAGTGACACCCGTACCCAGTGCCATGATTCTGCACCCCAGCATGATGTCAAGCAGCAACTCAACCACTCCCAGTCCATGATCCTGCCTGACAACGGCAAGGTATTCGCCTCCCGAGCACACGCTCCACACAAGCTCATAAAGTGTTTTGACAGAGAGAAAGAGGAAACGGAGATACCCGTCAACAAATAGTTATCGCACAAAACATGTGCACATACACAAACGGACAGCTGAGCAGATGACCACTGCTTCCTGTTTTTCAGCTGGTCCAGCAGTGCAGAGATTACTCCTGCAATGTGACCAACATCGTTGTGGAGCCTCCGTCTCCTGCGAGCTCGCCGGACAGTGATGGCTGCACACCAGTGAGAAAACTCCACCCTTTAATTTCAAGCTGAAGTGAAACCATATTTCCAAATACATATATTTATATTTTTTTAAAGGACTTGGAGAACGTGCTACTAGTTGCTTCTCAGGGTGAATGTGCCCTTATTTGCAGGTGTTTTGCGGTTTACTAACATTTTTCTGATAAAACAGAGCAGTTCAAATTTTCGAGTATTATTATTTTTTTCTACCACAGTTCATTTGCAGAAGAAGTTTAGGTTTGTAGGTCATCACTGCTTTTTTTCGCATACCATATTCAACACTTATGAGCTGTAAGTTCATCAATACCAGTAAATTTGTTCTTTTACCTTAAACGGGGCCATACCGCAGTGGGAGATTTTAAAGCATTTCCCCTCCTCCTATTTCTTGAATGATGCAACAGCCAAGTTTAATGCGTTTGCAAAGGATGCTGTAATATTACACAGAGGAAAATCCTGCTGTGGTGCTATAATGTTAAAATTCAACTTGCCCTCACACACTTCTTATATGCTCTTTTTTTATTTACTCGACTCCTCCTATTTCCGAGCAATGCTGCCAACGTGACACTGTAAATATCACTGAATACTGCAGATGTTAATGTGCTTTTAAACCCTTTTAATGTGTTGCTAGGAGCTGGAGAAAGCAGGCCTGCTGAACAAGACAAAAATTGCAGAAGGTGGCCGAAAACTGAGGTGAGGCGGCTCTTAGAGAAGATGAAAAAAGAAATTTTTTTGATTAATTCAGCAAGTATGATTTGGCTAAGTGAACCCCAGCTTATGAGTACATGCATTCTTGTTGGGTTGCAGGAAAAATTGGAGCCCTTCCTGGGTGGTGTTAGTGGGGAACAGTTTGGTTTTCTTCAAGGACCCCAAATCACAGACACCTTCTAGTTGGGTAAGAGCACAGACAGACTCTGTAATTAAGGATTTTAGAAAATTAATACTATTGTTTCAAAAGAACGCATATGCTGCATTCCTGCGAGTTAAAAAGCTTGTATAACTAGATGAAGAAGATATTACAGAGGCCAAATTTTTTGGTGCTTTGGTGTATTTTTTATGTCCCTAGCCCACCAAAAAGAAGGCCTTTTATTGCTTGTCTAAACCTGGCCTGAGTGCCTGGATGTGGATTTGTTCATGGCATGGTTTGGTGATTCATTCGTTCTTTTTACCATTATTCCTTTCTACAAGCATCGGTGGTTTAGGGAACACCAGGAGCACTCCTACTATTGATTTTTCCCACTTATCCAACACTTATGAATAATTTTTTCAGTTTTCTTTAGATGGCAGGATTTTTAAGCCTCCACAGTTGCCATTATGTTTTGGTTTTTCTTATATTCATCCCATTCTTGTAAAAGCCTGCTCTTTTTAAAGTCTTTCTAACGGTTATTTGTAGTTGTAGCCTCCTGTGTTAAAGAGCAGTTTTTAATATTTTTGTTCACTATGCTGTTAAAGTTAAAGAGGTCATGCAGAGCAGTTACAGGTGTTATATGTGAAGCTCGGTCAGAATGTGACAAAGTAGGGCGATAAAGGCTGCACAACAAAATCAAATTTTTAAAAACAAGAAGTGGTCAATTCAGGCAACTGAGTCGTGAGAGTAAACGAAAAATGTGTTTCTTATACGCAGAAACCGGGAAACAGTCGTCCTGAGAGCAGTGTGGATTTAAGAGGAGCAAAACTGCACTGGGCCAACGAGCTGTCCAGCAAGAAGAACGTCTTCAAGGTAAGAAACAAAAACCCCCAAAAAGTGAAGTAAAGATTGCAAAACCAACAAGAAACTTTGACAGACCTGTGGTTTCATCCTCTTAAAATCTTTCTCAAGAATTTTTTTTTTTCCGTGATCCTGGAAACGAAGCACGTCGGTTTCCTTAGCAAAATGTTCCTTTGTGCTGATACACTGGGAATATACACTGGGGCTATTCTGTCAGCAGTGAGGGAAGCGAGAATGGGAAGCTTTCTTTCGCCAGCTCGGTGACCCATTCTGACGAAGAGGAAGCAGTAAAAATATTTTTAAAGAGAAATCTGATAAACTGATGAGCTAATTATAACATTACGGTCAAGCTACTACAATACGTCCAAATAATTAACTTACACGACAACTTTTGTTAAAGTGGATTCACACAGATGGGTGGGGAAGCCAGTGGAGAGTGGGATAGTGCGTCTGGAGTTAACATGGGTCAAATGTTTTATTTTGTTTTGTTTTGTTAGTTGAGGACTGTGACAGGCAACGAGTTTCTTCTGCAGTCAGAGACGGACTCGCTGATCAGAGAGTGGTACAGCACCATCCAGAATGTCATCGACAGGCTGGTGAGAAACACACACTCACTCTCTCACAGACACACACAGCTGGACAATACAACCCTGTGGGTTTAAATATTACTGTCAGTATGTCTGTCGTTTGCCTTTAGCTACAATATGCAGGCTATCCCTCACTTTGCTCATACATTTGGAACATTTTACCTTTAAAACTCTATAAAAGGTTTTAAAGAACCTCCTGTGTTTTTTACTTTTTTAAACAATGGTGTCTTTTTTGTGTTATGCTGTTTAATAAACCCTCTGTCCCCATATGAGGATATCAAGGTTTTTAAAGAAAAAAAACCCTGTTGTTCAAAGATGATGGTTAGATTTTAAACTTTTAAATAGGAGAAACTGAAAATGTATCCCAAAAAAGAAGTCATGTCTGAAGAGGTTAAATACTTATGTTCCATTTCTAAATGTTGGTCTTTTATGACTTACGTAAAGCACTTAAAAATACTCTTTGTCTTGTAGAAAAGCTTTACTGCGGGAAGTTCTGCAAAATCTTTTTTTTTTTTAAATGATTCATGTGTGCTAACATAGTTGTTTCCTTTGAACGATGACTGAATTTCCATCTTGCGTTTAGTAAAATCATCTGTTCTATTTTTGTCGGTGCGTAAATATTTCGCTGTGGACTTTCTAAAACCTACTTAAGTGGGCTAATACACCTATGTGCATCTGTATAATGTCATTAACGCACTGCTCCTTCTGGCTGCCTTTCAGGACCGTGAAAATCCGTTAGACAATGTCCTTCTGTACTCTCTGAGGAGGGCGGGCAGCGTGGAGATGCTGGACCAAAGCGGTGACGAAGACGACAGGCGACCGTCTCGTAAGCCATTCTCACCTGATGCCAAGCTTCTTTCCCTGATGCCACCATCTAAAAGCCCTCCCTGCCCCCCACTCCACTTTAATCACAGCCTCTATCTCCATCATCATCATCACTGTTCTTTCTAAACTTCCACACAGGCTTCTTGCATCCCTCCATCCTGTCTTCCATCCTCTCCTCTATCCAGCCCACTTACATTTTCACCCATCCTCCCTGGCAGATAATCCCCTCGTCCGTCCTCTCCCACCTCCGCCGTCGGCCCGCCCTCCCGCTTTTCATTCTCACCACCATCCCCTCTCATCTGCTTTCCTGCCCCACAGCCGAATGCCCCACACTGACCTCCTCGTCTTCCTTCTCTTTCCCTTCCTCCTCCTCCCGCTTCCCTCCTTCTGCAGTCCCTCGCTCGACGTCCAACTTGGAAAACACAGAGAGGAAAAGAGTGAAGACGCGGCTGAAGAAGCTGATCCTAAAGAGACCTCCTCTACAGGCCCTGCAGGAGAAAGGGCTCATTAAAGGTGAGATTTCTTTTTGAAGTCGCAGACCATTTAAATGCAAGTATCCTTTATTCAGCAGTATACAGGGTGAATCACAAAGTACATGTTCTCTTTGGCTTAGTTATGAATATTACAAGACTGTGCTCTTACAGCAGAAACTGTTGCCTTTTAACTGAATTCCATCAGAGATAGGCAGCCAGGAAGTCTCAGCATTTATCTATAGTCCAACGATAGTATACAAGTATACAGCGCAGGGCATGAGTTGCATTGCATCATCGAGTCTGAGTTAACTTTTCTGGTGGGAACAGAGTCAAACATGAAGGTTTTCTCCCAGAGTGAACAGAAAACTTATCAGTAAATTAACTTGGAGCTCTTACATCATGTCTTGCTTGGAAAAAAAAGTGCATGCAATCATCTGAGAAACACGTCTAAACAGACATAAAAAGCATGTTTGTGTCCACCTGTCATCGGCCCTCAGATCAGGTGTTTGGATGCAGTCTGGAGATGCTCTGTGAGAGGGAGAGAAGCACCGTCCCTCGCTTCGTCAGACTTTGTACTGAAGCTGTGGAAAGGAGAGGTACAGTCGCTGCAAACACACCTCCTGCTAATTTGATTCCCAACTCAAAGTGAACACATGAGAAATCACCCTCAGCCCTGTTTTGAGCGCAGTTTGACAGCAACTCTGAGCTCACTGTCCTCACAGTTCTTTGGCAGAACTCACCAAACACAAAGTTACTGATTGCCCGACAGAAAGCAGACACAAAATGTTCAGATTCACAGAAGAGATCTTGACAGCTTGGCAGCCTGAGAAAGGTCTAAATGAGAGAAAATTGAGTTGTTTAGAGGCTGTTAAGAAACAATGCAGTGATAAATATTTAAGACACAGGAGAAAATGTGTGTTTTCGGGCTTTAAAAACCAGTTTGTGATGAATAAATAAAGATGTCTTGGGAGCCATACTTTCAGATCAAGACATTTAACTATGTTTAAGGGTATGGAACAAACTTTAGGACAAAGTGAGCCAAACTTTACTGATAATTTCTGCACATATCATATATAATAATGAAATTAAGAACATTTGATCTTTTCCCAAGTGTTGGTATACAGGCTGCCATACTGGTAGTTAAAACAGGATGAAAAATACCCACCTCAGTGAGTTTTCTCATGTTTGTTTTTCTCTGTCTTACCAACTTTTCAAAGCCCGAATGAATTCATTTGAATGTCAGAGATGACTAAGATATTATAATGAGCAATTTATTCACATCTGAGAAGCTGGGACCAGTTGCACTTTTGTACTTTTTGGCTTAAAAATGTAGAAACCTGTTGCTGATTGTTTTAAGTGGTTACATAATTAACTGATTCTTCATATTTAAAACAGATTGTAAAGCAATGTGTGGTTTTAGATTATAGTTTAATCTGAATAAATAAGTTGCTGGATAACACAAGTTGGACAAAAATGTTTTTCTAACTTAGAAATGTATCCCATTCACCATGCCAGCTTTAGCCAGTAACCAGCTGCAGATTTAGATTTCAAGTGACTGAGTGAAGTTAGTTCGAGCAACGTGAAACATTAAGTGTTAGTGAGTGACTGTGAAGCGGTGTGCCTTACTTAAAAGTCACACTACAGTTAACCATTTCATGTGATTGAGTATTTTTCTTTCTGTAAAACAATGCCAGTGTCAGCTCAGGATACTTATAATCAATATGTGAGAAAGATTAAAATGTCGGGCTTGTTTTACAGCTTCTAATACTGAAAGCAGTGTGAGGAAAGCTGAAACTGAGAGCATTAGTACTCCTTTGTAACTGCTTCATCAAGCAGCATGGTGTGACACGTGAAGAGGAAGTTTAAATGTATTCATAGGCCTGGTCAAATCCATGATTATGCTTTTGCATGATCACATGATCAGACTTTTTTTAAGGTTTTGAAAACTGCTCTACTTACGTCTCCACTTATGCAACATAACAAACTGCATAACCTCTGCATACTGAATTATTGATTTGCAGAAGATTTGGCTGCCAAGAACAGCAAAACAATGAAGTCAGCTCAGACCAGCTTACAACTAAGACACAATCTCTATCACTCATGAAACTTTAAAAAAATGGTCATGTGATACTTTCATTTTGACTTTGATTATCTAAGACAGCGGTGGAGATCCCCTTGTCTAGCCTGCTTTGTTTGGTGTGTTGCAGGTCTGGAGACCGACGGCATCTACAGAGTATCAGGAAACCTGGCTGTGATACAGAAACTGCGCTTTCTGGTGAACCACGGTAAGGATGCCGGGGAGGGTGGGAAACCACAGACGATAACTGTTCTGTAATAACGGGGGGGAAATGTGAAGAAATTTAGGAGAGCATTAAAGTTGGCCTGTTTTTTTGCTTTTTTTTTTTTTTTGCTTTTTTGCAGAAATGATCTGTTTCAGTCACTTAAAATCAAGACAAAATTTATCTCATGATGTTTTGTTTCAGAGTGCGTAACATAATGTTTGAAATCAGTCACTGTCCCACAGTACACGACATCCTTATGAGAACAGACACGGGGGAAAGCTGTCTGAGTAACTGTTGGTTTTTGCAGAGCGAGCGGTGACGACCGATGGCCGTTACATGTTCCCAGCGGAGTTGGTACAAGGTAGATTCGGGCAGACAAGGCAAACCGCCGTTTTCACATCTTACTCAGCCTGCTTGGTTTTTGTGCATTATGTGTTGCATAATGTGAACACCTCAGTCAGAACCTCCCAAAAATACTCACCCACAGACTGAAGCGCAGAGCCGAGCCGACGCGCAGACGGACAGCAAACTTTTCTCTTTTTTGTGTGCGTGTGTGTGTTACCATTTGCTTAATGTATGTGTGTCCCTTAGGCTTTTGTGCTTCAAGTTTTCTGATGTAATAATGTGCAGCAGGTTGTACAGCAGCTTCTCACACAGTCCGTGGCTGCCACCAAGTGGACGAAACAGAGAATCAGCTGCTCGTGAAGCGCTCTACTCCCCCAGCAATATCTCTGATGTTTCACATCATAAGAAAATAGAGATTTGTTGACTGCTTGATATCAATATCAGCCTCAAATTCGTTTCAGTGCCTCTTATAATCCAACATGAGAAGCATTAGTCTGGCCTGTGTTTAAAAAACAAGTGTGCTTTATCCTTTAAAGTGTATGTGTACTTGTGCGCCAGTGTGTTTGTGCTTGTTACTTTTACAGAGCATCTCTATCTCCCTCCTGCAGCTACAAGCCTTCATGTTACGCCTCAGTGCTGAAGTGAATTTACACTTTGCTTATGTCAGCCAATCCTGTGACAATGGTGACTCTAAATTTAAACTCTTTGTCTCTGTATGTCGTATCCCTCTCGCCTTTCCTTCACTTCCCCTGACCCGGTCTGGCTGAATCTCTCCTCATCCTCCTCCTCTCCTCTCTCCCTCTCTGTCTCAGAGGAGAAGTTGAATTTGGACGAGAGCGAGTGGGAGGACATACATGTCATCACGGGAGCTTTGAAACTCTTCTTTCGCGAGCTTCCCGAGCCCCTCGTGCCGTACGGCTTCTTCACCGACATTGTGGAGACAGTCAGTGAGTAACCAGTTTCAGCCCCGGACTGTTTATTTTGTAATCTGTATAAATATTCTAGATTAGGAGTGTGAAGTTAATTTTCCCACACGACCGGAAAACTGGGACTGCCCTCCACCGCAGTCCCAGTTTCCGTTGGGAAAATGAATCGCCCACCCCCATCTTGAAAACAGTTCAAATAGATTCTCATAACCTTTTGCCTCGTGCGCTTGAAGTCAATTTTTAATCTGCTTCATATTTGAGGTGAGATATATTTAGGCTCAGGAAGATATTTGTCATTTCGTGCCTTTTACTTGGTAATAATGCTCCAGGCGATGCAGCTGCACAGTCAGCTTCTTAAACATCTAGACCACCAGGACGCCCACTTTTTAATTTCACATATTATTTTCCTCTGTTGTAGTATTGTGAATACACACAACACGACTGTGGTCTTACTGAGTCAAAACCAGGGTAGGCTTGGTTAGAATCTTAAATCGTTTTTACTTTGTTTTCACACTTCACTCCACTTCCTTTCCATGTTTAGAAAATGTTATACCGTTATACTGATGCAGCATTTACGTAAACACAAACATATGTGTATATGTGTAAATAAATATATACAAATCTTTACATTTGACATCCTCAAACTTTCTCACACAGCTGTGATGAAAGGCATTTTTGTGAAGCTCTGCTTGAGTTGAGCTGGAATCTTGTCACAGACGCCGTAAAACGATCAACAATTTTACAACTTACTTTCACATGCACTCAATTTTTTTCCCATCCGTAAAATGTGAATCTTAAAAAGCCACAAATATTCAATTAAAAAAGGCCCAGTGATGTGTCAGAATGACTCTTAAATAGTTTTTTGCACCAAATCCAGCAAACACTTATTAGTAGTTTCACTTTATTTGTTATCTTTTTATGAGAATTTGCTGACAGTGAGAGTTGCGTTTCCTTTACTTATGTTCAGATTTCCTGCGCTTACGTGATATGGCACTTTATCTCATTATCTTTTATTTATGCTTAAAGACAGGCAGGCAGACAATCTGGCATTTTACAGTAATTCTTCTTAGTAGAACATTAGCATATTAAAGATCATGAAAATGTTTTCAAAATGCATTTTTTAATCGATGCATTGGACACTTTTTGTAGACTGTGGGCACATGGATTGATCTGCAGATAAAGTGTATCCGATTAGATAGTGGATGCTCGTAATATGATATCAGTTGGGGGATGTGTCTGAAAATGCTAATAAAATGCATGAAATAGAATGATGACACTTGGCCTGATCTGATGCATATCTTGCTCTGTGTTGCAGAAATGTCAGACTATATGGACAAAATCGATCGCTTGAAGTGTCTGGTGCTCAACATGCCTCCTCCAAACCACGACACGCTGCAGTTCATGTGCCGCCACCTCAAACGGTGAGAATAACCCACGACTAGTGTTTATTCTACTGATGTGTTCATTTTTGTTTTTAGTCTGTGCCTGTTTTTATTGTCTGTAATGGTTCCAGTGCCCTTAACGGTGTAGAGTTCGTAATGTTGGGTATTTCCTCGAGGCATTTAGGGACAAATGAATGAACCAGATGCCCTGGTAGGAAAGGAAAATATCTTCCTTTTCTTTTAAAATCTGACCACAAGAGGGAGCACTTCCCTCGTTGGTCTGTCAGGGATTCTTTGGCCACAGCTCTCAAAGTATGCCAGCGCTGAACCGGGATCACACTGTTGTTAACTTTGGGTCCCTGTGAAGATGAAAAGGCTGGAGGAAGATGAATGGTGTACAATGTTCTGCGAGCCAGTTCCTTTTACAGTACATAAAATGTGTGTTTTTTACCGCCTATGGTTTTTCCTTCCACTCCAGGGGTGAGTGTTCGTGTTCTGAGGACGATATTTGTGCCAGGGTGTGGTGGGCCCCATGAATTTGTCAACTCTGTGTCTTTCTCTCATTTTCTCTCCGCTGTCATTCCTTTCTCTGTTTCTCATTTATTATCTCACTCCTTAATCAGGTCCCTCGCCTCCTCTTTTCCTGGCACACTACCCACCTTTCCTGACTTCCTCTTTGTCCCTCTTTCCTCTCTTTTCACTCTCCCTTTCCTCTTCCTCCTTATGTCCTCCTCTTTTGATCCCTTTCTCCTTGTTCTCCCTCTTCCTGCTCGCTCCCCCCCCCCCCCCCCTCGCTCTCCTACTTGCCTCGAAGGT
The DNA here is from genome assembly GCF_013358895.1 of Oreochromis aureus. NCBI lineage: Eukaryota > Metazoa > Chordata > Actinopteri > Cichliformes > Cichlidae > Oreochromis > Oreochromis aureus. Next base: position 35,907,975 of record NC_052946.1, on the reverse strand, counting down.
CCCATGGGAGCCTTGTGGTTCGTCTGCTGGAAGGCATACCAACACCACCGCCGCCACCACTGGAACCTCTCTCTCGTTCTCTCTCTTCTCCCTCTTCCTCACTCGCTTCTTTTTTTCCCTCTTCCCTCTCCTCTCTCCCTTTTTTCCTCCTCTCTTTTTAATGTGGAAGTTTTGAGCAATTGCTGGCTGCTTCTGTGGCTTGGTGGGAATGGCATTTTTAGAAGAATGCCTCATGCTGTGGCTTTAACCATTCCTTAGTTCCCCCCCTAATCACACACACACACACACAGTAACATACACACAGTAACACACACATACGCTAGCATAGGTGGATGCAAGCAGCGGATTTAGAGCACTTTTGTGCACAGATCTATGTTATAAAACCCAGATGCATGTATGTGAAAATAGATGCAAAAACAAGATGTGACAGATGGATATACAAGCCGATTCTTGTAGCTGACTTCCTGAGTTAAGTAAAAATTATAAAGATGTCACATCGTGACCACAAACATGAACCTTTAGGGGAAGGTTAGTTGTGGTCTCTATGCTTGCTCTCTAATGTGACACGAGTCTGCAGTCGTGCTTGCAACTCTGTGAAAGTAAATGCTAATGGGAGTATGCCAACACGAGCACAAGAGCAGTGCTAACGCTGCTATAGCCGCGTCCACTTTCTCAGTTTAGGGATTTAGCAGGATAACACTTGATGATTAGTTCAACTTTAAACTGATCATGACTCCAGCCAAAATTTTTCATGCCCATCCTGAGCCGTGTCATGTGTAGCTACTTCAGTGCCACTCCATCCAACAGCGGTTGAGACCTTTCACTCAAAACCACAAATGTCAACCTCATGCTGGCTTTAAGGAAATGTCAGGGATCACCAAAGTCAGTGAAGTCCATCCACTAGTTGCTGGGATATTTCAGTCTGAGCTAATGTGGTGGGAATGGATGACATCCCTAGAACCACTGAGCACGTGTCTCTAAAAATTCAGAAGCCGAAGCGATTCCAAATCCTTTTTTCGGCGAAATTGAATATTTAAGGAGTTATTAACCTGCGCTGTCCACTCTCTCGTTTCCCGCAGAGTGTTGGAGCATTCTGAAACGAACAGAATGACCACCCAGAACATCGGCATCGTGTTCGGGCCGACGCTGATGCGCCCAGAGCGGGATAACGGCAACATGGCAGTGAACATGGTTTACCAAAATCAGGCAGTGGAGCTCATCCTCACTGAATTTGACCACATCTTCGGAACGAGAGGCCCCTCTTGATCTTTTTGCTCCTTGACATCAGACAAAAGCACAAGTATTGGAGCATTTGTCTTCCCTGCCTGTTGACTCATATGGTGTAAAATGGATTTCACATCAAAAGATAATTACGGGGTAAAAAGAACCAGGACAGAAAGCTGCTAATCATGACATCTGGCCTCCATATAAAGCCATGCTAAAACAATAATAGTAAAACAAGCCAATTTTAGCTCCAGTACTTGTGCCTTTGACTGCAGATGTGGAGCCCAGCCCCGGTGAACTTCACTGCTGGAACAGACGCCTCCTTGTCACTTCTCCTTGATGTTTCAGGCTTGATCCGGATAAATAAAAAGCCGTAAAAGCGATAAATCTTCTCCAGCCTGTCCTGCTAGCATGTTTCAGTCGCTAATAATCGAGGATTGGGAGGAGGAATGTGTCTTAAGCTAGCACTGAAACAAAACTTAGCAAAACCATCTCACTGTGAAAACACATGCACCAGCACCTCTTCAGACAAGGATGGACAGATCCTGCCTGCGTCGCTAGCGTGGCTAGACGTGCACAGGTGCCCACATCTCCACCATTTTTGCTGGGTTTATTTGAAGGAAACAAAAGTAAAAGCATGAATTCAGTGGCAGGATGAATGTGCCAACAAGGCAGAAAATGTTCCTTTTTACCAAATAGTACTTTGTAGTGTCAGAGCAACCCTTATTTTACTAATTTGAATCTGTCTTCTATTTTTAATAGTGCAAATTCCTGATGTTAAGTTAAATATATTGTTGTAAATATGTGAAATACTGTCTTTCTCATCTAGTAGCACTTTGCATACAGTGTTCAACCTAAATATTACAATTAGCCAAATTCAAACTGATACTTTTGCTTTGAAATGAAGAGTGTTGGATCTGACTGTTTACTCTTCCTGCAATAAAAATATGTGAACAAACTGATTTGAGCCGCATTATGATATTTGCTCAGGATGTGTCCTGTCAGGTTGTTTGTTGTTTGAGCGATGGGTTCGCGTGAGAGATAGTAGAAGCGTGTGGAGCTATGCGGGCCTCGGAGACTCGGCGGGCGGAGGCATCCCCTGTGATTGGTGCAAATGCTGCTTTTAATAACAGAACAAAAGAGGAACTGGAAATGCATATGTTTTAAAAATGTGGATTTTCCCCCCAAACCCTCTCACTCGCTCACTCTGTGGCCTGGGTAATTTTATATTGACTGTGGGTTTGGCAAAAGACAAAAAAGAGCAGAAAAGAGGCACTGCTGTGGGGGGTGCTGGTGGTGGTGGTGGAGGGGGCTCTGCTCTGTTTTATTGGATGTATTTATTCATTTTTATGTTTGTATTATTTCACGTCATGTGAGCACATTGGGAGGGGCTAAGATTATGTGCGGATGATTGATCGGGGAGTCTACGGTGCGCTTCCAGTTTGCTGCTTAAATTTGATCAACTTTTCACTGTAGACAAAGCATGTGGCTTGTGTGCATTTACTGCATTTACATTTACAGTATGGCCATCAGTCAGCAGTGCTGGCTTTTCATTTGTTTATTTTAATTTCTTTGTTTTATTTCTTCATCCAAACTTTCAAAATCATACCGAATGTTTCCATTTATGACACCGAGATAATGTAAACACGTGGAAGCACGTGATCCAGCCTATATTTCGTAAAGATATCTCGCTGTGTGTTTTGTGAATTCCCTCCTAATCCTGAAACTGAAGAGAAATTTCTGTCGGTAGAAACCAGATGGCATTAAAGCGCCGTCTGACCAAGACGAAGCTCTGTGATGTGTTTTATTTCGCTTTGGTGCGATGGTGCTAAACAGCCCCTAAAACTCTAATCAGACAGAGACAGAAACAAACAGAACTCCCTCCTAATCAGCAATTTGTTGGCATCAAAAGTCAGACTCTATTACATCATCCTTTAACTTTGTTCTTGCTTTGACTTTGACTTATTTATTGAATGATATATATTTAAAGTAAAGCAAAACACAGCTTGTGCTTTTGTGTCAGGATGCAGACAAGACAGCAGATGTGCTGCAGGCTCGTGGAGAAATTAGTTTACCAATGCATTTTTTAACTGCATTTTTTCGCACATGGACCGACAACTCCAAAAGAGATTTTTGCATCTGTAGTTGACTTTTTTTTTTTTTTGCTGACACATTCTGTGTGGCATTTATTAATTAGATTTTATTTGTACTTCTCTTTAATCCTGGCAATTATCAAAAATCATTTAATTTTCACAATCAACATCTGAATTAGCTGGAATCTTCTGAATCCACCAATCAGTGTGTTTCTAAATGGACTGAAATGAAGTGTGGAGCTAAGGCTCAGGTTTTAATTCTCTTCTTTCAGTTTTATCCTCATGCCCCATTTGCACTCTTGTAAATTTTAGGTTCAGCTTTCTGTTGGAGGAAAAGATGCAAGTTTAGGAAGATAATGGCTTACACAGATGTCTTGACCTTATTGTTAGATCCACCCACCAGTGGAATACATCTGTAGCTCTGTTCGGTGTGTCACTCAGCTGTTACTGGGAATTGAAACTTAAAAATGCTCAGCACTCAATCTGACAACCTGTTACCCGTGACTGGGCCTTCCCGCAAGTGATGCTGCATAACCGAGGTGTTATAGCTCTCTTAAAAACAATAATGTAAAAATTTGTATCAACTTTGCTCTAAGTCAAAGAGCAAGGCCAGCCAGTGCTGCAGTGCAACAGTTTACTGAAGGCCGCTGATGCATGGCACCCAAAAGTATCTAACCCACGTCACTTGGCAGGGTTCGTTATTGTTACGGTTAGCTGACTGTTTACTCAAACTACCGTTAACCTAAAGCTTAGTGTATCAAATATCAGGAGAACTGCTCAACCTCTGTTTGCCCCAGCCACACACACAGGTTCACAAGCGCAAAGCAGGCACCTCTGATGAATCATCATGCAAATAGAGAGCCACAAAAAAGCCAGTGTAACAAAACAGTCTTGAGATCTTGAGTGTTGATGGAAACTGTTTACTGTGATGGGAAACTGAGTGGTCTCCACAACCGAGCTTCAAAACTGTCTTGTGCAGATGTTTGTGCTTATGCAGAAAATTCAAAAAGCTGAGGCGTTTGATCGTTTTTATAGCGATGTTGACCACAAAATCTTTTAAGGTGCCTTCTGATTTCAACACATCGTGGCTGCTAAAAAGAAACCAGCCCAATTTTGGGCCACATCGCGAGGTTATACGTTTAATTTGAAAAATAAAGGAAATGAGAGGATCTGCTGAAAAATGTCTGTACAGTTTTATTACAAATATCCACAAACATGCAAAAAATATATATATATAAAAGATAATACAAATATTGCATGAGTGCTAGGAAAAAATAAAAAACAGTACTTGATATAATGAAAAGTGTGCAGACATTGAGGGAAAGTAAAACTTTTTTTTTTTCGCTCACTTTTTTGGCCCAAAAATATCAGGTAAGGAACTATGCAAGAGCAGGGTGACACTTGGCGTGTCACATATGCATATCTTTGACGATAAATACACACGCACACACACACACACACACACACACGAATGTATTATGACCAAAAAAAGCGTCTTTGGCCCAAGGTATGCATGAATGCTGCAAGCTTAGTCACACCTCATGCACCACCGTCTTATCTCATCGTAGCAAGGCTTTGTCGGATTACTCACAGTGTCAGAGTACATCTGAGGCACTTTTCACGTTGAGTACACTGCAGTCAGAAGAGGAAGTTAAACGCTCATGTATGTGTCCTGAGTCTTGACCCTCTTGCCACACCTCAACAAACAGCCACAAAGTGTGACACATTATTATTATTCAGAAGGTGTGAAAACATGCTGAGGCACATGAAAATTATTACGAGAAATGCCCGACATTTCAGCACTGAAGGAAATCAAGCCACTCCTTGTAATTATTACATGTACAGTGCGACAGTGCAAATTGTATTTGCTTGCTCTTGGGAAAAACCCCAATGGCTGACTTCATCTTTGCCCCTTTTAACCTCTCATGCAGAAATGTAGAAATGACTGTCCTCAAGCAAGGTGTACACTTTTAAAGGTGCAGTCCGCTGCTTTTGGTTTTAAAAAAAATAAATAACTACCTCCCACTTCTTCCTCCCCCTTTTTTCACTTCTTACTCTTGGTGATTAGTTAAAGCCACAGAGCAACATAGTTAACCTGAAACCTTATAATTTCACAGCATAAATGACAAGAGCCCTACAATATAACCTGTACTATACATACTCAAGCAATCACTGGCTTTGGGACAAAGGACTAACTGCATGTGCATCTCAGCTGAAAACATGTTACAGTTATTGCTAATTCTTAAAACAGAGGTAAAGATTTGCATCAAATAAAAGGATAGTAGAAACTGAAAGTTATTTGCACTTGAGAATAAATATACTAACTCGACATCGTGGCAAATCTGCTTGTAGCCTTTAACTTCTGGCCTTGATGCCACATTAAATTAAGACCAGATGTCTTTCCATCCTGCTTCCTTCAAGCTTCTAAGGCCACTCATTGGTGTGAATCTACATGCAAACAAATAAAGTACAAAAAAAAAAGTCAGCTGAATCCTGGATTTAGAAGGACAAAAAAAAGCTTTTTTTGTTGTTTTTGTTGTGCAACAGTCAGCAGCAGCAAGCATGTAAAATAGACAACATCATATCTGGAAATGTGACATGACCTCAGACTAGTCAACCCATTTTTTTAGAGGTTCTGAAAGACAACAGAAAGGAAAAAAGGCAAACATTATAGATACATCAAGTCTATTTTACAGGATAACGCTTTGAAACTCGTATTCTCACATACATTTGATTGATGGCTTTGTCCTCTATAAGGCCATGCATCCTTTGACAGTTCTGTGCATTTTGTAAGATAAGTAAATAACAAAAATCAGTCTTTATTACATATGTAAGAAAAAAACCAAGTCTTAATAGTAAATGAGTTTTAATGGCTGGTTAAAATCACCTTAAGTTTTAATTCTGGGTAACTCTGTTAAATCCAAACTCAGTTCACATTTGTCCAAGTCTCCATTCCTGTCCTCGGTGTCTCTGTCCCAGGTTTGGCTCTCTGTATTGTCAATATGATCTTGCATGTCATATCTATTTCTCTCACTCTGAACTCCATTCTCACCTGCAGGTGATTCTTGTATGGGGTTACCTCCCAGCTCCTCTGCTGGCTCTGGCAAATTCACATCTGCCTCTTCTTCACGGTCATCGCAAACTCTTGCTTCCCCTTCTTCCTCCTCCTCCTCCTCCTCCTCCTCCTCTTTGAGAGCATCTGGCGCTCCATCCAGACTGGAATCACTGAGAAAAGAGTGCGGAGTTTGGGTTTCATCCAGTGAGAGAGGGGCGTCTTCAGAGAGGCGTCCCACAAGACTGTTGCCCGCTCCCGGTGTGAGAGGCATGTCATCTTGGTCTTGGTCTGGATCCTGGTCTTTGCTGCAGTATGCGTAACGGTGGTTCATGTGCTGGGAGTAAGAGCCAGAGTGGGAGAAGCGTTTGCCACACTTGTCACATTGGTAGGGTTTCTCTCCGGAGTGCAGTCGGCTGTGTTCAATCAGATGGTGCTTATGCTTGAAGGCCTTGTTGCAGATCTTACACTCGTGAGGACGTTTGCCTGCAATGAACACACAAAGCGTTTCTATTACTGAGTTTGTGTCTGACATAAGTGTAAAAACCAGTTGACGTTTGTGATGAAGAACTAAGAAAGCTTTGTAAAGCTAGAGAAGCGGTTGTGTACATTTGCATCAAGACTGGAAACAGGAAAACTGTTTGCCTGGCTCTGTGTAAAGGTAACAAATTCTGATTTATCGCTCTACATGCTATGTTTTTTCTTTCCTGTGTGCATCCTGCGAGAAATAGTCTGACACATAACCCCAAAAAAACCCACAATGTTTCTTCCTGAGATTCAACCGTTTCACTTTGTGAAATTTAGAGGTATTAGCATGTTTCTGGACAGTCATGTTAGCTGGGCCACTGCACCATTTCTATCATGTTAACAGCTGTTGGCCTTAGCCCCATATGCACCTTACAGACACGAGAGTTGTGTTAAACGTCAGCAAGAAAGCTAATAAGCATCTTTTGAATAATTTCAGACTATGTTTTGAATTTTTTTAAGCGATAGCACCAATAAGTGGTACATATATATTACAGGAAATATCACATAACAAGAGCAGGCCATGCGTGAGTCACAGACCTGTGTGCTCGTATTTGTGGCGAAGCAATGAGCTGCTCTTCTGGAAAGTTTTTTCACAAATATCACAAGCGTAAAGCCCCTCGTCTGTCTTCTTCAGTCTCTTTCTTCCCGGCCCTCCTTCTCCATCGAACCCTTCGTCGATGAGTGAGAGATAGTCCAGAGCACCACGGTTCAATGCCTCGCCCTGCAGGAAAATGATAGCAGTTATGCATATATGTACTAGTGGGGAAAGTTTATTTGGTAATTTTTTTCATCTCCCCAAGATACAGCGGTAGTAACAACCACAAAGGCATTTTGAGACGGATGTTTGTGTGTCTGTTTTTCTGTGGAAATGCTTCGCGTACACTATAGTGTAACAATTTTACCAGATGGAGTCATAAAACTTTACAGGTGTGTGCTTGTCACAAAAATGAACCCTGAGTTCAAAGATATATGTAGTGTGATTCATGAATGTAGTAGGAGTTTAATATCTGCTCAACTGTTGCTGATGTGACCGCCAATTCAACGTTTTATAACATGAGATCATCTAAGTATTGCTCATGTTTCACTTTTGTTATTTATATAACATCTTCCACAAGTATACATTACACACCCCGCAAAAGCTGTGCTCACCATTAAACCTTGTCTCTCCTGATAAATCTTTTTCAGTGTAGCCTCTGCATCTGCCTCCATCATGTAGGCTAAAGGAGAGAGAAACCCCGGGGTGTTGGCCGTCTGGTTGAATGGAATTGACGTGATGCCTTCATGCCCTGAAAGCCCCACACCAGCCTGGCTGAACATTGGAAACCCATTGTACAAGGAACCTGGAAACACAGGAGCTCCGGCCACACTGAAGACCGGATGCGAATGCAGGGGGAGGTGTGAAGTTGGACTTGGTCTACCAAGCTGCTGGGTCCCAAGCTCCCTCCTCTCTCCTCTGCCTGAGGTGCCATTAACAGTTTTGTTCCTACTGCTCTGGTCAGAGAGCTGCTTGGGCAGGGAGAGGTCCAGAGGTTCGTTCTGTGCAGACCAGGGGTTGCTGGTTTCTTTCTGGGGTGAGGACAGTTCAGGAGAACAACTTGTGAGGTCAAGGCAAGCAGGAGAAGTGAATCCTGAGGACAGAGCTCGTTTCCTGCCTCGAGGTGATGACAGCTCTGGGGAACGGTGTATCAGCTGACTTGGGTTGCCCTTTTCCTGGCTCGTCCAGTGCACTCGCGAAGACAGGATGTTATGGTGAAGCTGTGGGGGCGAGTGCATTGCAACCAAAAGGTGTTGTGGTACAGCGTGCCAGTTGTGCTTCTGCGATGGTGACTTATTTCCAGAAAGGCCATTTGTCACTTCACTTAATTTGCTGTTTTCTGGTTGGAGGACAGATCTTGGAAAGAATATAGAAGGTGATGACGGGGCTTTACTGCGAAAACCGTCGGGTACCTCCGCTGCTTCTCTGTTGAGCTGACAGAGGTGGCGCTCATGATGCAGAAGTGCAGCCACACTGGAGAAATGCTGCGAGCACCAGCGACACGTTATCCCAAGAACACCCCTCTCTGGTTCACCCGATAGCGTGTCTCTTCTCCTGTCAGGTGAAACCTTTCTTTCATGCGATCCTCCGTTCTGATGTGCTCTTCTTTCCTCTTCATCTCCTCCTTCTCTAACAAGATCTTCATCTTTCTTTACATCTCGTTGAAACATCTCCTGCACCATATGCTCAAATTTGGTCCCAGAGTGGAGATAAGGCAGTAGACTGGTCCCTTTTAGCATAGTGGCCCTCAAAGAAAGCTCTGACGGGTCCCATATCCTCGCCAGGTCTGACGCACTGGACAGGCTTGCGGTGCTTTGATTGAGATCCTGCAGTGAAAGCTGAAGTGGATCCACTGGTACTTGACCCAGAGGCCTGGTATTATCTTGGTTCTGCAAAACCAGCACCGAGCCCTTTTCATTACTGCTTCTACCCCCACCAGCAGAGGGAGATGTTGGAAATGAGTGGGAGTAGGAGCTTTGGCTGTGTCCATTAAACACCCCGCTGGCTCCTCCTGGGTTTCCTCCTCCATGCCCGCCACCACTAAGGCACTTTTTACTGCTTAAATGGGAGCTGTAGGAGCCAGAGTGAGAGAAGCGTTTTTTGCAGTTGGAGCACTCGTAAGGTTTCTCTCCTACAAGATGAGACACAAAGTGGAGGCATTAGTGTCAGGATGCCAAAGAGTAAATTGAAAAGAAAAAAAAAAAAACCCTTTCTGCGTGGGTGTGATCTTTTCGCATTTTTCACAAGTCTCTTGTCCTGTGATGAATTATACTCGTTTCCTGTCAACACATCAATTTGGGTATAATTTTATACCATATAACTTGCAAAATAAGTAAGGGTTAGCGATAGAGTGGAAACAATAGCAAATTGATGGGTGAGTACAACTGTTTTGATGTTATTTTGTCTCACCGCTGTGGATGCGGAGATGCTCTTTGAGGTGGTGTTTGTACTTGAATGCTTTCCCACACTGCAGACATTTGAACTTCCTGGTCTCCATGCCTTGGTCCAATGTCATGGCACTCTAGGGCGACAGAACATTGTAATCAGTTTTAAACTACAGCACAGATACTCGGCTTCTTTTTAGGATGTGAAGACGTAAGGTTGCCACTTCTGTGGATACACAGTTGCAAATTATCGCCTTATAGCACTACATAAATGTTAATAAAACATTTTTAAATGAGTCGTTGCGGTTATGAAAGAAATTTAGCTTTGAGTTTCTTTTTGTTCTGCTCACCTTGTCCTGCACTGGGTTGTGAAGTGCTAGGTGCCGCTCCATCTCCAGCCTAAGGGTGGCAGTGTATCCACAGAGCGGACAGACCATGTGCCCCCCCTCCCTGTCTGGACAGTACTTGACATGGTCCCTCAAAGAAGCTCCTCGAGGATATACCCTGCTGCAAAATGGGCAGGCCTGCTGGGCCCTGCCTACATCTGCTGACAAGAAAAAGGTGACTTTGTTTCTTTTAATAGATCAGTGACAGTGTTATATAGTTTCATTTAATATACCCATCTATTTTAGAAGCCACAATATAAATACTCTCAAGATTGAACTTTCCTAGGACGCATCTTAAATAGAAAAGCAGCTGACAGTATATCAGCGGGCATATAAGGCACTGCTCGTATTCTACTTAGTACAAGCAAGGTGACCCAAATAAATAAAATAAATAATCATCTGAATAAATTAAGAAAATATAAACACATCTAAAAAACAAACAAACAAAAAAATATGATAAAATACAATTTTTATAAATGCAATTAGACAGTGAGCTTGGATGCGTGCTTTAAAATACTCTACAGCTGCCACTTCTACAGAATAAAATTTTGTGAGATTTAGTGTTATATTTATTTATTATTACATATTCAAAAGCAAGTAAACAGAACTGTGCATGTACAAATTACCTAAGCTGAACTATGTAAATTACACTCTCACTTTGCTAACCTTTAACCTCAAACTAGCGGATATATAAAAAACCAGTACTTTTCTTTTTCGTTTCTGAGAATTACATTAGCATATATGATCTGATATATGTTATCACTGCGATTTACTGTCAGCCTGCAGCTGAGTGGTAACCGCCTGTCTCGAGAGGAAAAAGTTAGCATAAATGAATAATTAATTAGGTTCTTGTTGAGCATCATTGCAGCTGTGGCACTTTGGCCTACCTGGTCCCTCAGGTGAGCAGTGCTGAGCACCTGGCGACCAGATAGCAGGAGGCAGGTCATCGTGGCCTCTGCTCGGGCGGTACACAGCTGCCGTGCCATTATGGTTCAGGTGATCCAAGAAACTAGCTGAGGCAGAGGCCTTCCTCAACTGAGCCAGGATTTCATACTGGGACAGGTCCTCCAAGGCATTCTGGGAGTCTGAACTCTTACCTGCAGGGAAAGTGATATGCATTGGATATAGAAAAATATAGGCAACTATGAATTTATACACATGCATTTGTAACTGAAGGTTAGGACTTGATTAATCTGTTGAGATGTGTTTCTGCTCTATTGGCTATTTTAACAGAAGAACACCAGCATGGGTACAAGGTTTGCTTTTTATTTAGTTGATTACCTAAAGTAGAATTAAGATTTCTTTTTTCAGCAAAAGAGGCAGCCGTTTATTTAAAAAAAAAAAGATGATGTGCAACAAAAAGACCCCCGTGTGATTCCTTTGAAGATGCAGATTGATATATTACCGTTCCTGGGTTACCCAAAAGCCGGTGTCGGTGCTTTCTCTCTGAGTGTGCGTGTGTTGTCGATGAAGCCGCGTGTGCGCGCAGACTGAACATCAGTTGCCAACTTTCACTGTGTAACTGAATCTAAGGGGACTAAACTGTTTATGTGAAGACTGACAGATGAAACAATAAATGTAGGGAACTATTTGGCCAGATATGAAGCTAGATTTAAAAATTCTTTGTGATTCGTGCCCTTGAGCAGAGTGACAGGCAGAGAGAAAAAGCCACAGATGTACGCGAAGAAGAGACGGCGCCTCCTATCACAACTCCAGCCAATCAGCTCGGCTTAAAAGCGACTTTGAGAAAGATTTTTCAAATGTTTGCAGATGTTGGCATATTTTGAGCTGTTTTTTAATGTGGTGAAGGGAAGAGCCTGTGCGGTTGAGCGTTGTAAAAACTCTGCTTCGCCTTCATCAGGCAAGGCCAAATCACACGAGGCGAGGGAGCTAAGTGATTGTTAGTAGGCAAGCCGCGTGAGCCTTTGATCTCTCCTAAATAAAAGGGAAAGCCTCACGTCGCGCAGTTCTGATTTCAGTACCGTAACGTCACCTCTTTGATGCATGGAAATATTGTGACATTGTGTGGGATGAGTTCTTTTGTCATGCTTTCAGAAGGCTGCCTTTTCAAAGAGAAGAGTGAAAAAAAGGAACAGCTTGTAGGGAAGGCATGGTTTCACGAGGAGCTGATATGAAGGTGTATCTACAGGGCTCTGAGAAGCATCATGAGACTGGTGGTGTGTTGCATCAGAAAAACACACAAACTTGTTTACACATACAGTAGTGTTAAACACCCCAGCAGCAGCAGCAGAGGCTTCAGTTGTTTCATACATATAGAGTATATGTACATTTTGCAAGCATAACTGATTTGCTGTGTTAGCCTGGGCTTAATTCTGTGGAAGCAAATGCAGCAATATTTTAAAGCTCAGAAAATATGGAATTAATTTAAAATGGCAAATGAGGCGCAGCTATTATGTAAGCTTATAACTTACAGTACATCCTCAGCGGGTCCTGGTCTCCCTCCCTTTCAGTGGACATGAAGGATGCGTCCTCTGTGGCCTTGGCCTCTGACTCCACCTGGCCCCAGCAGTTCCTGCTGCCGGGGCTGAGGCTGTGCGGCCGGGTGGACTGAGCAGGGCTGCCGGGCTCCTCTGTCCCCTCGCTGGGCGTCAGGCTCGTCTTATCCAGGCTCTCCTGGCAGTCCTGGGGCTCCAAGCTCCACAAACCCACCTCATCCTCCCCCTCAGATCCCAGTGAACTCACTTGGTCAGCATCAACTGCAAAAAGATGAGACAAAAGTCTCAATTTGGACGCAGGACTTCATTTCTCAATTCGGCAAACCATCAGTGTGCGCATTAATTCTGAAATGTTGCGCTGAAATTTCAGTTTAAACAGAAATATTCTGCGCACGTCTGTTTATTGAGACACCACTTACTATTTTTGTGCCGTCCAAATCAATAAACGTAATTTTTTTAACCATCACTCAAAATGCAACGACATGTGTTACTTATCATTTCAGATGGCATTCAGCGGGGTGAGCTACAGATTATTACTAATGAAGACCAGAGACAATGCTCCGCGATTAAATAAAAATATGTGAGGAACTGAAACCAAACAGGGGAGAGAAACACGAGCAAAAATTCAAAAATGTTTTGCAAATTTTAACAGTCCAAAGGGGGGCAAACACAAAATGCTGTTGTTATTTATTGTAGTTTTTCCAGTTGTTTGTTTGTTTGCATTGTTTCTCGGAAAGTAAGATGAATGACACTCTTGTCATTTTTAAGTCGTTCAGTTGTTTCTCATTATGAGACACTTCGCTTGGTTTTTTGTGGTTTGATGTGCGGTTTATGATCAATATAAGTAATTTCTGGTCAGTCTCCAAAAAAGATAGTTTGAGTCTGACGCAACTGAGAACAAAGTGTGGCTTTCATTTTGAAAATAAATGAAAGAAAGACATGTTACCGTACCCTTAGAAAAGACATATAATATACAAATGTATTAAATTAAGGCCACGATCAAACATAGCATTTTGAATGGGTTTATTTAATTATTCCATCTTTCTGTTATTGGGAACTATTTAAATATAAAATTACTTTAGTAAATTTTTTTATGTCTAAATTCATATTTAGATCACTTGATGGTGCGTTGTGTGACAATGCAGCAGGAATGTAGGGGAGCAGTAAGAAGAAAAGACACATAACATATCGTAATTTAAAAATGTGCCCTATGTGCCCAGAATGGAAAGGCGCATTACTTTTTCCCATGGCAAAGACAATAAATGACAATCACAAACACATGCCTTGGATTTCAGCTGTAGGCTCTTATTTCCAAGGCTTTTTTGAGGACGCTCTGTTTTTTCCTCTCTGATTAGCAATATCTAATCACAACCGAGTAACGACCCTGTACGACAAAGCCAAACCGTTGTCGAAGGGTGCGCAAGGGCCGTGCCGGCACACAGAGGGCTCCATCTTCAAAAATAAGGATTCTGATTTGCAGCATTTCAGCCGTGCCCTAACTTTTCTCTTTACTATTATAGGAGTGCCTTTTTTTAATAAGATCAGAAAGAAAATAAGGTTTCGCAGCTCATTAAATTTCATGAAACACCAACAAAGTTTATTCATTAAACTGTCAAAACAACACTCAGTCACTCTTGAAAGATTTTCATTTTTGTTTGAGCCGCTCCAACAACACTCACACTGGCTGATGGACACAATAATTTATGAGTGCTTTGCTTTCAACTCATCTGCACATCAAGCTACAGCCCACAGCTCGCAGTGACACAAGCCAGTGACTAAACAATGACTACGGGAGACATTTTAGAAAAACCTAACTCATCAACTTTACAGCTAGAAGAAACAAACACACACAGATAACACACACACACTCACTCACTGTAATACTGAAAGCGCATGAGGGGGTTCAGTACTATGGAAGGGGGCAGCCCACAGTCACAAACACCTAACGCATACTTTACACATATTCCTTTGATTAATGCTAGCTAATCTCAAAGTGGAACACCTACATGTGTATCTGTTTGTATCAGCAGGTTGTGTGATCTGCCCCAACTTCACTACACCAGGGCACTGAGCGCAGTCAAGCGAAATTCTGGTTCATCCGAGGCGAGTCAACCAATGCATGCTTCAAGCATTGCTGCTCCACAAAGGTGGAAAGGAATGACTTGCTTTTATGGGGGCAACGAAACCGGTCATTAAACGTGCTTTACTGTAGCAGGCACCTATGAAGATATGCGATGCGGTTAAAGGCGGCCCATCGGGGCTGCAGGAGACTCGGGGATGATAGGACGTACCGCTGGGACAAAAATGAGGAAAATCTGGTCTGGATTAGCATCAAATTGGCTCTAATTTTCTCTCTCATAACACTGAGTGACACTCAGTCTACATGTGCTGTCATTAAAGCACACCGAGCTGGATGGTTTTCATTATCTGGCCTGTTGATTTATTTATTTGGATGGCAACCGCATCCTTCAAATATTTTTTTGTTGGAGCAGGACAGTGAGATATTTGAACAGCGTGAGAGTCCCAGCATTGCCTGCTAAGTAGACACTAGGTACAGAGGAGTGTAAGAGTAATGGATGCACGCAATCTGAGCATCATAAGAAAGTGTAACTCGTAAAAAGAGAAAACACACAGCACAGCACAGCAGAAAATAGTACACAGCCATTGTGCAGGAACTTTAGTGTGCGTGGGAAGAATGTGACTCATATCCAGACTGTGCTGCATCATGCTTGACATTGTCGATCATTCTGTCTTCAGGGGACTGATTCTGATCGTTTGACAACAACAGTGTGTTCAGATCACACACTGGAGTGCTATTTTAATCTGTCTGCTGCTTTCCCTGCATGTCAGTGACAGAACGAACATCTGAAAGATTGGTGGCCTGACTGCCAGAAACACGTCTTTTTTTATAAATCCTGGCACGCCAGTCAGAACACACATTGCTGTTCTGGTTGTCCCGTGACGTGCAGTCCATCTTGAAATTCGTCTTAAGCCTAAAAAGTGAAACTTCAATCATTTTGATTGTTCCCAAAGAAAAAGGGAGATAATGCCTGAACCACTTCATAAGCACAAACAAAGATTTTACAAACCATCACATTAAAGTTCCAACAACAACAACAAAATCTGACATAAAGAAAAAAAAATCATGTTAGCTCTGAGAAGTGCACACAGTCTCAGTGCTGGCCTAAATCGGCACTGTTTATATACCCGAGGGCATCTCCTGTACAACACCATGCTAAACTGCAGTTTATTTTACGACGCACACATGTGATCTAGTATTGGCTCAGTAATTATGTGGCTAAATGGTAAACACGCAATAATTACCTTGAAATTACCTTGTTTGTTTCTTCTGGTTTTAAATGGCAACAAACAAGGTCAAGCCCAATTTACCGCCCAATGCAAATGTTCCCATTCTCATGTTGATTTTCACCATTTAAAAATTAATACTTTAAAGAAACAGTAAAATAATTTAATGTTGTTAATGATGTTCAGTAGATTTTTACTGCTCAGTGGGAGCAGAGATTCAATAAAACTTACTTTTAGGGAAATATTTAAGTCATGTTGGTGGTTGTCATCCAACTGAAAATGGTTACTTCTTTTAAAGAGTGTAAAAGCTCTTGTCTGGATTTTATATAAATGCGAGTACGAAAAAAGGTTGTGTTGTCATTGTTGGTATATTCACAAATCAAATATCTTATGACAAGCCTGGTATTAAAATTAGTTTTAAAAATATAAAATAAAAGTCAATATCAGAAATTAATTTTAAAGAGCTCAATTTAGAGCTTGATCTTGAATATACTCCATTTATTTAATTTTTGGCTGCAAACTTTGAATTTATTTTACTTTATTACTTTTGAAAGATTTATACCAAATCACAAATCAAGGAAACATTTTTACAATAATCAGAAAAAAATGATGATTTGACGCAACACATGTAAATGTAATATGAGTCATGACACAGTCACATGGTGCCAATCCCACATTAAAATGACATCTAATGCATTTCAGTACATTACTGTACAACATGTAGGTGGTAAAACTGTCAGAATCAACATTCACACAGCTGAACACACAAAATTAAAAGCGTAGCTCTCCGCCATTTCTGTAACACACACTAACTCTGATTAAATATATATATATACACGCATATCTAAATATACTGTGTGTATTATTATAAAAAATGATATGGTCAGTGTGTGAAATAATGCTTCTCCAATCCTGGTAAATTTGCGATGAGTTCACAGGTGTCAAAAGAAAACACAACACTTGCTATTTTGAACTCAATAAATTACCACATGAGGGTCATGGACGCCCACATGCTAAACGAGAAACTAGAGCAGGAAGATGTCTGTATTGCCATTTTACAGTACCTATGAGAGCAGCTCAAGCGAGGTAGGTCCATGTTCATCTGCACAGCACGCTGGTGTCGATAGCGATTACCTCTGTTTAAGAATACATCGCAGAAATCAAATATGCGCTTAAAAAAAATTTCACTGTGGCAGCTCTCCTATTCATACCTGCTGTCTGACATTCGCACAATGAGTCAGGGGAGGACCGCAACCAAGAACAAACACCTCCCACCTGATCTTCATCTAAGCAGCAATTCACATTCTCTCTTTGACTCTCGGGGCAAGGGCTCCTACTGATTGTGGCACCTTGGCCTGCTTTAGTTACCTTCACAACACTGAGTGGAAAAAAAAAAAATACATGCTGATCCCAATGTGCCAGACATGTCTTATGCCTCTGTTATGATACTAAATTTCATGCCTGGCAAAAAAGAAATCAATGTTTCCATATTGCAGATTATTAAGATGTTGGATAGCAATAATATGTAATGTAATAAGTTTAAAGGCGAGCTTAACTGAATTTTCATCTCAGAAGTTTCCTCATGTTAGTATGCAACTCTTAATTTCAAATCTTCCACATGTTTTACAGATAATATAATGAGGGCTGACAGCAAATTGAAGATTAAATGCTCCAAATTGCATGTTAACCAGTAGGAATGGTGGTAATGTAATGTTTTGCTGCACTTTTACTGCATTTCTGTGGCCAGTGAAAAGGAAGTGCAAACATTCTTGTCTAATGATGGTGAAAATAACCACAAACACATTGATATGAAAGTCTGTGTTTAACAGTCAACTTTTAATTTAACTTGATTGCAGTCGTATCTTTGCTGGTTGGCAGCGAGCCACACAAGCGCAAGCACGCACGCACACACACACACACACACACACACACACACACACACACAGAAAAAAAAAGTCTGCAAATGGCTTCTGGCGAGAACAAGACTGAAAGTGTGACACACTGATAGGGATTGTAAAGGTCATATTAGTGTGGAGGAAGAGATGCTTAAATGTGATGTGTGGTGCAGTATGTGATTTTGCATTCTTGCAGTGTGTTTGGTACACAGCGTTGTGGTGCGTGTTAGAGAAATGGGGTGACAACTTGCCTTGCACAGACACCAGTGCAGGAGAAAGATTACTGCGCACAGCGTAAACTACACTAACGGCAAGACAGAGAGAAAGAAGAGGTTGTTCTGAAAGGAAGAGATAAGAGAATAAGAAAAGAAGAGTGAGGAGTTGATAAGAAAATTGAGAGAAAGAGACAGAAAGCAACAGTGTCAAACTGTCCCTGACACAAATCCTCCAACTGATGCTGAACTGTGAAAACACGTTACAGAGGGAAATTCCCTCTGCAGACACACATAAACTAAGTTACAAACATAAGTTGCGGGCAAAACGGGGAACAAGACCAGCTCGCTGTGTCAGAAAACTGCAATACGATCAAACACAGCAATAAACGTGTGTGTGTGTGTGTGTGTGCTTGTGTGTGTATATGCACAAACCTTAAAAGAGTATCTGAACTGCAGTCTGAGATAGAAAAGTGGAAGTCCATGCAATGCCACAGCAGCACAGTCACAGCTCTGTGCTTTAGATGTCCCACTTATTAAGAGACACCACCCTCTCAGAATATCGAAAAAAAAAGGAAACACCACCACAGAATTTGCAGTCGAGGGTCAACATCTGCATTTGAAAGACACAACAATGAGCTTAAGAGCTAATTTCCTTAAAGCCGATTAAGGCGACGAGAAAACAGAACGGCGTTGAAATTTTGCACACCAAGCATTGACCTTTAAATTGACAACAAAGATGCTGTATTGAAACTATTTTGCCTTTGTTCAGCGTGGTTTTTAATGATCCGGTTCAATTAGGGCCCTTGTGACACAAAAATAGAATCCCTTTTGGCATTTTTATAGCTTCAAAGGCACTGAGCCATTCAGTGATACTAACAAAGTTGATTTGTCAACAAGTTATGCTTTTAGTGTGACTGCGCTGGTGTTAGTTTCATTATTCACATATGAGCTCTCGGTTCAATTTCAGAGGACGCTCAGCAAATCAAAGTACAGCCCCCAAAAACGCCTACTGTAACACACATTGTCGAGCTGTACGCAGCTCTCGTGGCTGCTTTGAGAAGGCCAAGGCATTTGAAAATCAATTGATATCAGTATTACTGATCTGTTATACTTTATCAACATAACACATCACTGCGCCAAACAGACCACATGTGCTTAATGGAAACCTACTCTGATGCGAGTTCAAACAGCTTAGAGATTAAACCAACAGCAAACAAGCAAAAATAGTGTACGCCAGGGCAACCGAGCAAGATGAACTGTGCTTACTGTAAATTACTGTAGTTTGCCGGTAACTTAATCGGCCTAATGGCCTGCTGTTGTCACTAGCTTTCGTCGTCAATCCAAAACACATGTTTTTTTTCCTCTTTTCTACATCTGATCGGTCTCATCTCCTCCTTCGCGCTTCGTCATGCGTCCCGCATATCTATGCTTAGATTCAGCACGCTCTAAATAATGAGGAGAATGTGTGAATTAATGACTGGTGACTATAGCAGTCTAACTGTGTGTACAGAGGTTAAAACACGTCTGATTTGCTGCTGCAGCACGATGACGCCATGATAGAGAGTCAAACATCAAGAAAGGTGAAAAGAAAGAGGAGTAGTCAGAATGAGCAGTGACAGGAAAGCCGTCCAGATAACTTCTATTCTAATCACACCGCAAAGGTGCACTCGCGCCGGCTAAGCGGTGAGAAAAGTGTGACTCAATTTGGAGGTGCATTACAAGAGACAGTGTGAAGAGGGACCGGCACTCTCAGCCCCACTTGTACAGTCCCACCCAGCTATGTATTCTTAGATTGTGGTGAGTCAACTGTTGACTTCCATGATATATTTTTGTAACCTATAATGATCTTATATGATTTTAAGCACAGAGTTGACAGCTGCTTTAACAAGAACTTAAAAGTTAACAGCTTTACAAGTTTCAGGAAGAAGGGATATAAATCATTGAGTGTCTCAATAGAACAATTTCTATCCTCTAAGATGGATCATGTCGCTTTGTAAAGTATGCTGTTTTAACCTAGTTATAGACAATGCACGCATAACCCGAAACAAATCGCAGAGGCACCTTGCCATTCTGGGTTAGTCACTCTGTGTGTTTTCATGAATGCTGAAGGAACAACAGAGCAGGAGGTAAATTTAAAAAAAGCAGAAGAAGAAGAACAAGAGGAAGAGCAGCACCTCTGCCTCACATTTCAGCCCCTGCGTGCAAATAAAAAGCCAAATAAATGAGCCCTGAAAACAATTAAAACAACTTGAGTTAAAAATGACTTGAGCAAATTTTGCGGTTCATCGAACAGAATCACATTGTTTTTTGCATTATGTATGCGAAAATGTAGCAATCAGTTTTCCTCTTTGCAAAAATGAGGCAAGGTGTGGTATGAAGAGGTGTGCAACAAGGCTTTGTGGTTGTCTGTCGTCTTCCTTTGGAGGTTTCCTGTATGCTGCTGCCTGCATGTTTGCCACCGTGTTTACCTGTCCTCCCGACCACCGCAGTGACATTTATCAAAGAAAACAATGTTACCTTGACTGACACAGACTTTTACCTTCAAAGCAAAAGAGGTTTCTGCATCAGTGACCCTCTTTTTGCAGTGCTGCATGCCACACAATAAAGAGAAAGAGTCAGATGTAGAAAGCTGTATTATATGCTTAATAGAAGTTTTTTTTTAAAAATATCTCTCTCTATATATATTAGGAACTAGAGCAAAAGGTAAAACTGCGCATTTATGTAACATATATATTTAAGTCCACAATATTCACTGTTCACAGGAATTGACCCCAGTTGAGCTTTTGTAGGCCCGTTCTCATTGTTTTCTTTCCAAAATGATAATAAGGCCCAGATGAGACAATCAGAAAGTGACCTACTAAAGTTAGAAAGTGACACACTGCCACCATCATTCTGGACTTCCCAACTTTGTCAGGCTAAATTGCCCTTTTTGACTCACTTGTGTCAGTGACTCACCGCTAGTGGCAAGTTGACTTCACAACTGCATACATGCTGAGTGTGAGAGCGTGTTTGTGTATGCATGAATTAAGCTTTGCTGCCATCGCACTCTGTGTGCATCTGCTGCAACCCAGAACAGAGCTGGTGAGAAAGGTTAGCTCGGTTAGAGGAACACGTTATTTCGAGTTGGCCCTTCGCCTCCTCCTGTGGCGCGGTTTCCGTGTGCCGAGGGATCGGTACTGGAATGCAGAAACGGTCACGGGGGGACCCACGCGCTCACCACATTGTGAATCAAAACCCAAACTGTGCTTCATTAGACTCCTGTCATTGCAAAGACTCTCACACCACTCTATAAATATCCCAGTCTGCCCCCTCCAAATTTGTTTTCCCTCTTTTTTCTGACACATGAAAATGCTCAGGGACTGTTCCAGACTTCAGATGTGGCTCTTTATTTTGTACGTTGGCGCAAGAAACCACACAATAGTGGCTCCTTTTGAATATTAAAACATTCCCTGACGGGGATACAAAGGTTCTGAAGTTTTTTAATAGGGATAAACACTAAATAAAACTTCTCTTTGAGCTTAACAGTTATGCAATGTGGGATTTGGTTAGTTCAACTCAAGCAGCAACTTTGAGTTACT